>NC_060281.1:28839838-29147715 GCF_021613505.1 Equus quagga
TTTATACACAATGGAATACTACTCAGCCATAAGAAATGACAAAATCCGGCCATTTGTGACAACATGGATGGACCTTGAGGGTATTATGCTGAGTGAAATAAGTCAGAGGGAGAAAGTCAAATACCATATGATCTCACTCATAAGTAGAAGATAAAAACAATGACAAACAAACGCATAGCAACAGAGATTGGATTGGTGGTTACCAGAGGGGAAAGGGAGAGGAGGAGGCGGAAGGGGTGGTTAGGCACATGTGTGTGGTGATGGGTTGTAATTGGTCTCTGGGTGGTGAACGTGATGTAATCTACGCAGAATTCAAAATATATTACAATGTACACCTGAAAAAAAAAGTACACGGTCTGTGCTGTATGATTTCACTTATATGAGGTATCTAGAGTAACCAAACTCATAGAAACAGAAAGTGGAACCGTGGTTGCCAGGGCCTAGAGGAGGGAGGAATGAGAAGTTATTGTTTATGGGTACAGAGTTTCAGTTTTGCAAGATAAAAAAGTCCTGGAGATTGCACAACAATGTGAATGTCCTTAACACTACTGAACTGTACACTTAAAATGGTTAAGACGGTCAATTTTATGTTATGTGTATTCTACCACAACTAAAACCAAACCAAACCCAAAAACTCGCATGTTTCTTTGAGGTGAAAAAATAGCAAATGGTCTAAATGTTCTAATTAAAAGGCAGAGATTGTCACACTGGATAGAAAAGCAAGATCAAATCATATGGTGCTTATAAGAAACACACTTTAAAGACATAGGTATGTCAAAAAGGAAAGTGGAAAAGCTATATCATGCTAACACTAATCAAAAGAAAGATGGACCTGGGATGTAATGTACAATATGGTGAGTAGATAGTTAATAAGATTGTATTGTATATTTGAAAGTTGCTAACAGAGTTGATCCTAAAAGTTCTCATTACAAGAAAAAAAAATTGTAACTATGTGTGGTGATGGATGTTAACTAGACTTATTGCGGTGATCATTTTTCAGTATATACTATATTGAATCAGTATATTTTACACCTAAAACTAATATAAAATTGTATGTCAATTTTATATATATGTATATATATATATATAAAGATGTCTATGACTTGGAAAGATTTCCATGATATATTATTAAATTAAAAATAGTTGTGAAAAGAAAAAGATGGGGTGGCTATATTAACATCAGACAAAGTATATTTCAGAGCAAAGAATATTGTCAGGTATAAAGAACATCATTTCATAATCATAAAGGGGTCAGTTCATCAAGATGAATTAATTCTAAAAGTTTTTGCATCTATTAACAGAGTTTCAAAATACATGAAGCAAAAACTGATAGAACTGCAAGGACAATAGACAAATCACAGTTACAGCGGGAGATTTCCATGCTCCCTGATAATTGATATACAAGTAGGTAGAAAATAATCAAGGGTATAGAACACTTGAACACCACCATCAATCAAGTTGACCTAATTGGCATTTATAGAACACTCCATCCAACAACGGCAGAATGCACATTCTTTTCAAATGCACATGGAACATTTTCCAAAATGGGTCATATTCTGGGCCACAAACCAAGTCCCAGTAAATTTAAAAAGATTCATGTCATAAAAGAATATGTCCTCTCATCACAATGGAATTAAATTAGAAGTCAATAACAGAAAGATTCTTGGAAAATCTCCAAATATTTGGAAACTAAACTTCCAAATAACCCATGGATCAAATAAAAATACAAAAGGGAAACTAGAATGTATTTTGAATGTAATGAAAATGAAAAACCAACATATCAAAATTTCTGGGCTGCTACTAAATCAGTACTTGTAAAGTCTTAAATCAGCAACCTCAGCTTCTCCCTTAAGGAACTTGAAAAAGAGTAAATGAAACCCAAAGGAAGCAGAAGAAAGGAAACCATAAAGATCAGAGCAGAAATTAATGAAATAGAACACAGCAAAACAATGGATAAAATCAATAAAGACAAAAGGTAGTTCTTTGAGAAGATCAATAATATTGATAAGTCTTCAGCCACATGGATCAGGAAAAAAGAGAGGAGACACAAATTATCAATATCAGTAATGAGAGAAGTGACCTCATGACAGATTTTACAGGTAATAAAAGCATGATAAGAGAATATTATGAACAACTTTGCTGATGTCAATAATGACCAACAAATGCGAATACATTAGACAACTTAGATGCAATAGATAAATTCTCTGAAAGACAAACTACCAAATCTCACTCAATAAGAAGAGAAAACTTGAAAAGCCTAGTTTCTATTAAAACAATTGAATTTGTAGCTTAAAACCTTCTCCCGAGAAAACTTCAGGCCTAGATGACTTCACTGGTAAATTCTACAAATATTTAAAGGAGAAATAATACCAATTCTATACAAATTCAGAAAACTGAAAAGGAGAAAAACTTCTCAACTCATCCCAAGGACAGTGTTACCCTGATACTAAAAGCAGACAAACACATTTATAAGAAAACTACAGACCAATACTTCTCATAAACATAGATGCAAAAATTCCAAAAAAATTTTAGCAAATAAAATCCAACAATAGATAAAAACACAAAAGACATCATGACTAAGTGGGATTTATTCCAGGAAGGCAAGGATGACTTAACATTAAAAAATCAATATAATTGGGGCCGGCCCAGTGGTGCAGTGGTTAAGTTCTCACGTTCTGCTTCTTGGCGGCCCAGGGTTCACTGGTTCGGATCCCGGGTGCGGACATGGCATCACTTGGCAAAAAGCCATGCTGTGGTAGGCATCCCAGTATAAAGTAGAGGAAGATGGGCATGGATGTTAGCTCAGGGCCAGTCTTCCTCAGCTAAAAGAGGAGGATCGGCACTAGTTAGCTCAGGGCTAATCTTCCTCAAAAAAAAAAAAAAATCAATATAATTCACAATATTAACAAAGTAAGAAAGAAAAACCATATGATCATCTTAATAGATGCAGAAAAAACTTTTGACAAAAGACAACATCCATTCCTGGGGAAAAACTCTCAGCAAACTAGTAGTAGAAGGGAACTTCCTCAACCTGATAAAGAGCATCTATGAAAAACCTACAGGTTAATGTCCTACATAATGTTGTGAGACTGAATGCTTTCCCTCTAAGATGAGGAGCAAGAGAAGGGATACCTGCTCTCACCTCTTCTATTCAACATTGTACTAAAGGTTTTAGCCAGTGTAATAAGACAAGAAAAAAACAGGCATCCCGGGGCCAGCCCAGTGGCACAGCGGTTAAGTTCGCATGTTTCACTTCAGCAGCCTGGAGTTCGCCGGTTCAGATCCCAAGTGCAGACATGGCACCACTTGGCAAGCCATGCTGGTGTAGGCATCCCACATATAAAGTAGAGGAAGGTGGGCATGGATGTTAGCTCAGGGCCAGTCTTCCTCAGCAAAAAGAGGAAGATTGGCAGCAGATATTAGCTCAGGGCTAATCTTCCAAAAAAAAGAAAACCCAAAAAAAACAGGCATCCAGATTGGAAAGGAAGAAGTAAAACTTCTTTTATGCAAGACAACCTGACACCAAAAGCATGATCCATAAAGAAAAATTGATAAACCAGATTTAATCAAAATGAAAAACTTCTGCTCTATAAAAGACACTATTAGGAGAATGAAAAGTCACAGACTGGGAGAAAAATATCTGCAAAGCATATAATTGATAAAGGAGTTGTATTCAGAATATGTAAAGAGCTCTTACAACTCAATAATAAGAAAACACACAACCCAATTTAAAAAACGAGCAAAACATTTCAGTGGAAACTTCACCAAAGGAGACACTTGGGTGACAAATAGGAATACGAAAAGATGCTCGACATTATTAGTCATCGAGCAAATGCAAATTAAAACCACAATGAGAAACCATTACACCCTTATTAGAATGGCTTAAAAAAAGATTGACATTACCAAGTGTTGGTAAGGATATAGAACAACTGAAACTTTCATACACTGCTGAATGGAAATGTAAAATGAGACAACCACTTTGGAGAAATGTTTGTCAGTTTCTTATAAAATTAAACATACTTACCATATAATCCAACAATTCCACTCATAGGTGTTTACTCAAGAGAAATGAAAACATCTGTCCACAAAAAGACATACTAGAATATTTATAGGAGCTTTATTCATAATAGTCAAAAACTAGAAATAACCCAAATATCCATCAATAGATAAATGGATAAACAAACTGTGGTACATTCACACAATGGACCACTACTCTTCAGTAAAAAGGAAAAAACTACCGATAAATGCCACAAAACAGATGAATCATACAAACATTATGATGAGTCATAGAAGTTAGACACGAAAGACTCCTGTAATGAACTAAATTGTGTCCCCAAATTCATATATTGAAGCCCTAACCAATGTGACTGTATTTAGAGACAGGACCTTTAAAGAGGTAATTAAGGTTAAATGAGGTCATAAGGGTAGGCCCCTAATCCAACAGGACAGTGTCTTTATAAGAAGAGGGAGACACCAGGGATGCGCCCACACAGAGAAAAGGCCGCGTGAGGACACAGCAAGAAGTCGGCCATCTGCAAGCCAAGGAGAGAGGCCTCAGGAGAAACCAACCTGTCCACACCTTGATCTTTGTCTTCCAGCCTCCAGAACTGTGAGAAAATAAATCTCTGTTGTTTAAGCTTCCCAATCTGTGGTATATTTACGGCAGCCCAGGGGACTAATACAACTATATATCGTATAATTGCATCTATATGAAATTTTAGAACAAGTAAAACCAATCTATAGTGACAGAAAGCAAATCAGTGGTTGCCTGGGGCCTGGGATAAGAAGATGGGTATTGACTGCAAATGGGCATGAGGAAACTTTTGGGTGTGAGGGAAGTATTCTGTTTGATTGTGGTGGTGATTACCTGGTGTATATATTTGTCAAAACACATCAAACTGTATGATTAAAATTGGCACATTTTATTCATGAAAATTATACCTCAATAAAGTTAATTTTAAAGGAAACAAAAAATATTATGTAAAAAGTATAGACAAGAACTCTTGAGTGCAATGTAAGGGAGTTGTGGAGTCTACCAATGGTTCCCATCTTTGATTTTGCAATTTTAGGTTTTTAGAGAGGTGCGTCCCCAGCAAAGGAAGCTGTGGGTACTCTCAGCCCTCTGTCCAAACAGGGCTGCAGATGGAGCTCTCCATGCTGAAGGCCGACAGAGTGTGAGCTATGTATTTCCCATAATTTATTCATGGAAAACAGCCAACATTAAAGATTAACCAACTATTACAGTCAAAGATATTTTGTACTTAAAAAAATGCTTAATATAAAATTTTGTGTCTTTTTTTACCAAGTCCCCATTTCTATCGTCAACTGATGCTGCAATTTTACTTAGCCTGGGGCCAAGTCCTTCCTGGTGTCTTGTTCTCCAACTTGGACTGGGCATGGCATCAAAGCCCCTCTGGGATGCTTGCCTCATGGAGACTGAGGATGTCACTGCGGACACTAAAGGGTGCCTGCCCTAATTAGAGGGACAACTACTATTAACCTTTCTAACACAGCAACTAGTGCTTCTTTTCTCACCATAGAGTAGAAAGGAAAGAGAGAAGACTTGGATGAGATGATTTTAACTGTTTCCAGCTATACCATCCTCTGAGTCTGTGATATTAAGTTCATTCATTGCTTCTTTCACTCACTCATTCTACTGTTATCTCTCCATGCTGGATCCTGTAGTAAGGGCTGGGAATGCAGCAGTCATGGAGACAGACATGGTTTGTGCCTCCATGCTGCTTACATTCCAGTGTGATATGGGGGACACAAGCATCCTAAATCAGACTGGCTTAAGCAATAAGGAATGTATTGGCTTGATGCTGGGAAATCTCAGGTGGAGGCTGGGCCTCAGGCATTCCCTGATCCTCTTGGGGCGGTGAGGCGGGTAATACGATGGCCGCCAGGGAGAGTTCCTGGCCTCCCACCCTGCCAGGACAAAACCCGGAGGAAAGACTCTCCTTCCCCAAGGGAGTGTGATGAAGTAGCACATTGCCAGAATCCTCTACCTGACCTTTCCTTGTGCCCCATTGGCCTGACTTGCGTCACGTGGTCTCTCTGAACCAATCATTGTAAGGGAGATGGGATTACCCTCAGACCAGTCAGGCTCCTCCATGAAACTGGGTGTGGGGGGAATGCACTGGGCACATCTCAGGGACCAAAAATTTAGAGGCACTGCAGATTTGACTCAAACGTACACATAGCAAACTTAAACATTGGTTCAAGGCAGCCTATAACTCCTTAGCAACTTTTGGAAGCATTAACTTCAAATACTGGTTTCAACTACAAACTAATTCAAGGGAGAAAACTTACACAAAACATAGCAGAATTGTCCAGAGGTTTCACTGACTGTTGAGGGGCAGTCAGCAAAGATTGCTTGGGGAGGCCACTCTTGAGCTGGCTCCAGAAGCACACAGCTTGGCTTGGAGTTCCCAGCTCTGAGACTTACTACCTGGGTAAGTCCCTGAAGTTCTTGGAGGCTCCCTTTCCTCTTCTGTAAAATAGGCACTATAAGACCATCTTTATAGGATTTGTGAGAGGACCAGATGAGGTAAGATATGTGATGCCTCTTAGTACAGTGCTTGTCACCTAGTTAGTGCTCAATATTATTATGTAATATGTGCAGAGCCATCCAACTGACAACATCGCTACATACACCTGGATAATTCTCAGGTTGCTTCTGACCCACATCTTCATCTTCTCAGAATCTGATTTTAGGTCACAGTTGATCAAGAATAGGAGCACTACTCACAGGTATTTGTCAATGCTCTGTCCTCCACCTGTGTTGCTTTCCTCTTGCGCTCCTCCTCCTCCACGTTTCAGGAAGTGGTATAAAAGACTCATCAAGGGCTCTGAGGTCAGACTCCTGGGTTCAAGTCCCTGTTTTAGCCCTTATTCACTGTATGACCTTGGGCAGGATACTTAAGTTCTCCTCATCTATGAAGTGGGTGTAAAAACAACGTCTTTGTTGTAGGGTTGTTGTGAGAATGGTAGCACATCCATGTGAAGGGCTCCCGTGGTAAGCACTCGACATGTGTTGTCTGGTATTATTACGACTAGTTCATCTATCAACCATGACTCCTGACTCCATTCTTGTTATCAGTTACTCTGTCTCTCTCCTTAATTCCAGCTGCTTATTTCCACCTGCCTGTGGAACAGTTCTTCATAAAGACCCAACCAAAACTTCATTTTTAACCTGTCCTAAAATACGCTCATCCACTCTCCTCTTTCCCCAAATTTCCACCTTTGTCTTCCTGCAGCCATTCTTTCCATTAACATCAACATCTATGGGAAACGGAGGGCTTGGTTTCCTGTTTCAAGAATTCCAGATGTCAGAAAACCTGCTTCTCTCCTCCCTTCCCACAAATTCTCATAGCTGGAGGGCGCTCCCACCCAGCTTGAGGGGAGTGGGGCCAGAGCTGTGAAGTGACTTGCCCAGGGTCACCAGCAAGTGGACAGCAGAAGGAATTCAGGCATCCTGCTTTTGAGATGATTCCCCTTCCACTGCCCCATGGCTCACTGTTTCTCTGTGCCATGAAACCACTTTGCCCAGTTGTCCGAAGGGCCCCAGCAGGCTCACAATCCTGGGGTTGGGGAGGGGAGGTTGGGGTCCCCAAGTGGTCCTTGAAACAATTAAAACTCAGATTTCATAAGCCAAGTCTCCTGTTATCCTGAGTTGGGCCCAGGGGAAGGTTGGGGGGAGGGGGGAGACTGGCTCCTTTGAGAGTTTCCAAGCATTGTGAGCAAAGTAAAACGCAAACTAAAGGATGTGAGTCATTCTGAGTGTGCCTCTGCTGGCCACAAATGGGTACAAAAGATGTAAATGCTGCAGGGGTTACGAGGGGTTTAGCCAGTGTTAATCAGTGTGAGAAATTCCATAGCATGGAATTTGAGGGTACCCAAGGGAGCCCTTCGTGTCTTTTCTTGCATTCCCATCTCTCTTAGCCCTGACACAGCTCAGGGACGTAACTCTGTAGCTGACGGGCACTGAATGGAGCCCACAGGCGGGCTTCAGACACCAAAACAGCAACCTAGCTCATCGTGTTCCTACTTCCTCAGACTACTGAAGTCAGAAAATTCCCGCCATTCCTGAGCTTGGAACAGAGACTCAGACCCAGTGACCTCCTTTTGTTCCCGCTGGGGGCTGCAGCCCCTCTGCAAGTTTAAACCATTCCAGTGAGCTCCGGCTTCATCTCATAGACGCTGTCGGTGGAGGACAGGGAAGTGGGAGAGAGCACTAGGGAGAGTCTACAAGGTGGAAAGAGGATGGCCACGATCTCCCCATTCTCCCACCATGCCATGGGAACAAAACAAGCCCCAAAGTAAAAGTGGAGTTTAAAACTGTTCTCTGTTTATAGAGACAGAAAGTAGAATAGAGGTTACCAGGGGCTGGGGGTGGGGAGGAGGGGAGGGGCAGTTATTGTTTAACGGGTACAGAGTTTTTGTTGGGGGATGATGAAAGATTTGGCGTATAGATAGTGGTGGTGGTTACACAACACTGTGAATTTAATTTATGTAATGCCACTGAATTGTACACTTAACGGCTAAAATGATAAATATTATGCTATGTATTTTACCACAATAAAAAAAAATTCTACAATAATTTTTTTAAAAAACCCTGTTCTCTGCATTTCTTTTGAAACTGACTTCAAATAGACTGGCTCTCAAATCTATGCAGCTGGCTTCTTTGTCAGGAGATCATTATACTTTGCTTTAGGCTGGTGGTTCTGGAGAATTATGGATGACAGCAATGATTGAAACTGACGGGTTTCTCAAGTGTTTGAGATTTCTTCATCCCTACCCAATAATGTCTATTCAGGAAAAGCTTGTCTTTACAAAGTCAGAAAAATAAAAGAAAATGCATAAGTCACCATCTAAAGTGAGCCCGGTTTAAGAAAATCTATGGGAAATCTCAGAATCGGGAAACAAATTGGTGGTTGATGATTTGCCTTACAAAAGACTGGTTCACTTTAACAAGAGTTTACTCAAAGGTTTCTTTAAGAAGAGAGCCCCCTGGCGCATTTAATGATATTATTGGATTAAAAAGAAATCATCCGGACCATTCAAGGACATTGCACTGTAAATATGTGAATGCATTGTATTGTGTTATAAGAGTAGGAATAAAGGAGTCAGGACTCTTTGACAAATGGACCATTTTGGCCCCAAGTAACACAAGGAGGGAGCAAGATGAGTTTTCTTGGCCTAAAACCCTGGCTGCTTTCTGGGAAGGCTTTGGGAGTTTGTGATTTATTTAAGACCAGCTAAGCCCAAGGCCTTCGATGTGTCCCTTTGGAGAACTCGGGGTCAAAGTTCTAACTCTGCTCATGCTGACCCCTATCACCTGCTCATCATAAAGACTCTCAGACGTGAGCTCAGCTCTGTCCTGTGATGGCAGAAAAATAGATCTGTTGCCAGAAAGTGGATTCTCTCCGGTGATGAAGAATGATCCTTATTTATGTCTGCATAGGTACATTCTGGGGCCCATAAAGGTTTAATTGTCCCTCTAACTAGTTTTTTAAAAAACCCACAAAGAGGCTGCCAGCTTTCCCCAGAGTTTAAAACCAACTGAATGCGGTTCTGTGGAAACTGCTTTAAGTGTGTAACTTGCACCGTGTCCTGGGGCACAAGGCGCGATTGTTTTGGGGACTCGAAAGATGCAGCTCTTAGGAGACTTTTAAAGTCAGCTTTTGTGGCTTTGGCTGCTGCTGACCCTGGCTTGCTCTACAGAGAGAGAGAGTGAGGGAGAGAGAGACTGAGAGGGCCCCTCTCACCAGGAGCCTGTAAATTACTCCCAGGGTGCCACTGCCCCCTGCTGCCACCTTCCAGTTCAGGGGGGGATCCCCGGTCACAGGACCCTAACCGTGCCTCCTTTTTTCTCTCCGACATTGTCTTTGCTAGTTTAAAAGACTCACAGGAAGCTAAGGACAGAGGAGAGACAGACAGAGAGAAAACATGTCTATGAGACAAAAAGAGAAAGACACTGGTAACCAAAACTAGGTCCAGAGAGATACACTTTGCCTGACTTCTTGGATGTGTGTGGGGAGCAGTGGCCCACTCTATGTCACTCCTCTGACACTGCTGCCTCCCTCATTTGTGCCTATGTGTTCATTCTACAGTTACTGAGTGGGCACTTACTTTGTGAAACCGGGGGGCCAAGTCGCTTTAACTACACTCAGTTGTCTCTTTGCAAAAGTAGTTAGATAATGCACTACCAAAACCCACCCTACAGATAACATCTCTGATGCTTGGGTCACCATGGTAACGGGTGCTTGAGTTTTTCAGGAACTGAGAGTCAACTCCTCGTCCAGTTCAGGCTGGTTAAGACCACCAACTCATCAGCTGGGCCTGCATGGATGACCCATAGGCCCTTTGATGTCAAGGAACTGAAAACTCCACTCTCAGATGGCGGTAACACCACCATTTTGTGAACATGAGTCCCATGAAGAGCCATGAAGCTTGACTATGCTTGCGCAGGTCATCAGTTACCTCACTTCTCCTCACCTCCAGTCATCTATTCCCACACTTCACACCACCCTGGCCCTCTACCCCATAACTATCCCTAATCCCCATTTTTTGGGGAGGTGGATTTGAGATTTATTCTCCCGTCTCCTCACTTGGCTGCCTAGTGAATTAAACCCTCTCTCTGCTGCAGACTCGTTGTCTTGGTGATTGGTGTAATCATGGAGCAGGGAAAACGAACCTGGTTCCATAACGTATGTTCCAGGCACAGTGGTGAATGAAACGCATACGGTCCCCGCTCTCAGAAAGCTTATAGCCTCATGGGTGAGTAAAAGCTAATTATGCAAACAAACATATAATTACAAACTGTAGTGAGTGCTAGGAAGAAGTAGAGAGTGTTGAGAGAAGTTAATGGAGGGCCATAGAAGGATGTCCAAGGAAGTGAGTCCTTGTAACCTAGACGTGAAGGATGAGAAGGAGTCAGTGAGGTCAAAGGGGGTTAGAGGAGGGAGAAGCATCCTAGATGGAAGGGACAGCACGTGCAAAGACCCCGAAGCAGGAAGGAGCGGGGCCTGTTAAGTATTGCTCATGGAGTGAGATGTGGCTGGAGAAGTGGGCAGTCAACGCTGCTGCCAGAATCTTTGTGCTGTCTTTGAGTCCCCTTTCTTTAAAGATCTGTAATGGTTTCCTCATCCATCACACTTCACGTTGAGCTTCAAAGGGCTATGTCCAGACCGCCCCCAGACTACCTCAACCCTTCTCACACTCCTCTTGGGTTCTGTGAAGAAAACACATTTGTCAACAGACTAAAGCAAATAGTTTTGACATGCGGTTCTGTATCATAAGGAGGCTGTAATGAAGTCAGTCCCCGTTTACATGACTCCAAATGGTTCCGTTTAAATGTCCCACCCTGTATTTACGTGTCCTACCCACTTCAGTTGACTGTTTATCTTCCAGTGTATTCTACGCTACTTGCAGTCTGGGCCTCTATTTAACTTCGTCTCTTACTTTTTCCATTCCATGGCCTGTCATTTACATTTTTCTTAAGGAAATGTAAATATTTATTTACAGTATTAGCTTCTACTCTTGCTTAGCTCTGTATATCATGGAGTAAACAGACTGTGATATGGGTTCTAGTCCTGAATTTTCCGTAAACTGGTGGTGACCTTAGCCAAGTCATTCAACCTCACCGAGCCTAAGATGCTTCTTTGTAAAATGAGGTGTTTTTCATTTTTGTTACTTTGTTTTGTTTTAGCTAGCAGATCCACATTCAGGATTCCTCTCAAATTCTGTGGCTCTGTACCTCTTACAGCCACCTAGGAGTATTTCTCTTACACCTTTCTCTTTATCCGCCCCTCTTTCAGAATGCCTTCGTGGGTAGGACTGACTTTCTACATAATTTGCTTTTGTGGGGTAGTGGACGCAGGATAGTATTGAACAAGTGAGAACAGATCATACATTTGGGCTTGGATCAAAGCTCACATATGTGGAGAAGTCGTCGAGGAGTAGGAAAATTCTAGCTATATGCCTGAAATTCCCTTAGACAGCTTCTCAAACTGGGGTGTATATACCCACAGGGGCACACAGAGGTGTGCCAGTGAATATAGGAATACCCTTCCTTCTGGAATAAGATTCTACTCAAAGATTTGAGGAGAACAAATAGACTTTGGTATTAAAACAAATATGGACATATTATGAATAAAAGATAAAAGTCATATGACATCTTAATATAAAAGGGGAAACCTGGGGTGGACAGCCTTGGGCACACTGCAATGTGAGAGGAAACAGGGCTTTTACTTCTGTCCTTGGGTCATTTGAAAAATAATTGCCTTATGGGTCTTTTGAGATATGTGCCCTTTAATAGGGAAAAGGTGTTAAGTTATTCAGGGGGGGCATTCCTGCCAAATAATGGAGATATGTGAAAAATCCAGTTTCACCCATTAGGAGAGTTTAAAGAGGGTCCTGAGGTTGCAAAGGAGCCAGGTTGAACAAGAGTCCCATTTCCACAGCCCAACTCAGTTATACAGTCTTGCTTAGGATCCTGGCTAAACGCTGGGGCTGAACTGACCCAAACATCTGGGAGATCTCTCACCTTTTCTCTGACCTCCAGTAGCACTTCCTGTTTGAGCCCTAGCTCTGGTACCTACCAGACCAGTATACTTTCTCATTTATACAGCTTCTCAGGCAGAGTGAGGGAGGTAGTGTGAATTAAGAGACAGCACATGATCAAGAGACAAGGCCTTGCTTGCCATGTGACTTTTGGTAACTATCTGAAATCTCCCTGGTCCCCCATTTGCTCTGCTCTTAAATGGTCCAATGTAACACCTGCTGTGCCTACTGGACAGGTAGGACTGTGTGCGGGGCATATGGATTTGCAATGTAAAAGCATTTTGTAAATCATTGAACAAAAATCAGTTATTATTAACTAAGACCCCAAAGGGAAGGAGGTATATCTCTCACTTCATCTCTCTATTCCCCTCAACCTCTAACTTTTGCCTACTTGGTTCTGATAACTGTTAATGATAAAGATCATGAAATGCTGTCCCCAGGCTGACCCTGGGAACACTCTAATTCTGTCCTTCTCCCCTACCCCCCTCCTTTCCTCCTCTTCTGGCATCCCCCCCATGTGCTCCCACACTGCTCTTTCTTCCTGCCGCCCCTTCCAGAGAATTCCAGTATTAAGAGGATGCTTAAAGAGTCTGTGTAATGCATATGAATGAACTGCTGGAGTGATTTCAGGCATCAGCAGGGAGAGTTTTATGGCAATACCGTTTTTGTGGGGAAATGAACTGGTGTCATGCTGGAAACTTTCTTCCTGAAATAAAAATGCCCAAACAGTATTCTGGAATTTTTTTTTTTAGGAGAAATCAACAGCCTAGCCTAAATGTTTCCCTATGTAATAACGAAGAAATATTTTCATTGAACTCTTTGCTTAAGTCACCATACAACTTCCTACCATTTCTGCTGGGTTTGGCGTGAAGGCCAGCCTGCTTCACAGCCGACATCCCTGAGGGAAATACCAGGAAAGGGCGAGGAGGAGGAAAGGGCAGGTTCAGAACGTATTGGATTGAGAGACTCTGGCTGAACAGTAACTTTACTAGGCCATTCCCCTCAGAGCTGCCTGCGCCTCAGAGTGGAGTGGCCTTTCCTTAAGCAGAAACGTTCTTGGGCCTCTTCCTAATTTTCCCCTTCAAAATGCACAAGTTGTGCAAGGAAAATCCACATCCCACACTAACAAGGCAAGGGTTATAACCAGAACTTGGTTTCTTACAGGCAATATTTTCATCTGTTGTTTCATTTTAGTTTTTTTTTAAGTAAGCTTTTGTGGTGAGAAGTCGTCAGAGTAATAAAGAAGGATGGGAGAATGTGGCATGGAAACTTCCTTTTCCTTTTTTCCCCCAAAGTGCAGGGATTGGGGGTGGTTGGGGGGGACCTATCCCCAAGTCCTCACATCACTCCAGGGCCAAAAGAGCAGATCTGGAAGCAAGAAAGGCCACTAACCCGGAGCCAGGAGCAGAAGGGCCAGCCCCGGGTCACGGATGAACCTGAACGGAACCGCCCCTGCCTCCCAGCCCCCGCGCCTCCCCGACCGGCACGTGGCGAGGGCGCTCGGTTTCCACGCAGAGGGGTGGGAGGGCGGCCCTCCGCTCACAGGGCGCCCAGGGCGCGCTAAAGAACCATCGTCCTGGCTGGGGGTCTGTGCTTCCCGGGCTGTATGGACACGCCGAAGAGAAAGACCACGCAGCACCGCCTCCCTTTCTAAGGAGTTCCAGCGATCTTCCTGGCGGGGACGGGCCCCGGCGACCACGCAGCCAGAGGCCCCGGAGGCTTCGTGCCCGCGACGGCCGAGGCAGGAGCCGCCGCCGCTTCCAGGGGCGCGCGCGGGGCCAGCACGTGCCCCTCCCGTTGCCCCGGGAGACGGGCGGGGCTTTGTTCTCAAACCGCGGCCGGTCCCACCGAGCGCCGCGGGCGTCGCGGGCGGGGGTGCGCGGGCTGGGCCTGGTGAGCTGCGCGCCGCCGCCGGGCCGCTCCCTGCCGCCCGCCCCCCGCCGCCCGCCGCGGTGGTACAGCCCGGACCCCAGGCCGCGGGGTGAGCGAGCCGCCGGGAGCAGGGGCGGCTGCGGCCGGGGAGGAGGTGGGACGCCGGCGCCGGGCGGCCCGGGGCGGGGCGGGGTTTCGGCCGAGGAGGTCCAGGGAGAATGGCTCGAGGAAGGGCCGCTGGCCTCAGTTTCCCCGTTGTGCGTCCACCTCTTGGCTGCTGTCTGACTCCCCACCCCGTGCCCTCTAGGCTCCTTTGCCCCTGGCTGTCCCCTGGGAGACCCTGAAACTGCCCACCCTCTTCTTTTGGTTTGTCCACGTCGGACGCGACGGGCCGGGCCTCAGACCCCCCTTAGCGGGTGGAGGGCCCCGCGACCGATGCCAACAGCGCGCCCCTTCTCCCCAACCCAGATTCCATCAGCAACATGCCGGACGTCGAGGAGAAGGTGCCCCTGCAGGACCCTGGCGACGCCGAGAGCGGGGCCTGTGAGCCCGAAACGTCGGTACCGACCCAGGGAGACAAGAGCGGCCCCGAGGACCACCCTCCCCGTAGGTCCAGCCCCGCTGGCCCCGTCGCCCTCGGGGGTGCTTAGCTGGTCAGGTCAGCCGGCTGCCGCGGGCTCCAGCGCCACGTGAAGGGCCCGCAGCTCTCTCTCCCCACTCCCCTCCTCTTGCGGTCTGCCCCTCTCCTTACCTCCTCCCGCCCGATCTCTAGGCCCCCACTGACCGGGAGGTCTTTTTGGTCCTGGAGCAAGAGGTGACCCGAGTGTCCTTACTTGGTTCTGACAGGATCTGAGGCTGAGTCAGTTCAAAGCCATCTTTGTTATTCTCGTATTTTGAATTTGTAGGTGGAAATAGCAGACGCCTGGGGTAGATTTTAAGGAACCCAAATGATCTCAGACGGGAATTGCATTTTCTCGGTGCTTCGTTGACTTCAAGAAGTAATGCTGCCCGGAGCTCAGAGTCCTCGGCTCTAGACTGTAGTGGATGTTCTTTCATGTTCCTATTGGGGCGCAAGGTCTGTTCCTCACTTCGGTTGGTCTGATGTCACTGGGACTCGTCCTGCATTTCTCTGATGATGATCTTCAGAGAATTTAACCAGTTTTCAATCTGAAGACGTAGCCACATGGCAACACACCTGAGTTAAAGTCTTGAGGCTTGCAATGGGAAAAAATTAGTTCAAGGTCCTGCTTACGAAGGTGAATTACGTTTGTTTCTCTGGTAGCCACGTGGGGTCGCTGCTGGCTAACAGAATGGCAGCGAAGCCGCAAGTTGGATACTTGGGAGACATGAACCTGCTGTGGGGTGAACGTCAATTTTTTGTAAATACAATTTAAATTCTTGAGGTGGCTATTTAAATGAATCCGTATGTAAAACAACTCTGTAAAATGAATAATCAAGTTCCTCTTTTAAAAAGTAAATTTGAAATTTTATATATTAGATAGACTTGGTTAAGTTACTTACTATATTATCTTGAAAGTTTCTTTGTCCTTGGGTTCTGGATTTTTAAAATCTCCTTTAGTTGCATGTTTCCTGTGATTCCTCTTGCCTAGTGTCATGGTGCTTGTGCGCAGCGGCACAGTCTTGTCGGAGCAGGCTGTGAACTTTGATTTGTTGCAGGCGGAAGGTGTTTGAGTAGACTGTTTCCCTCTGTCCTTCAGTGCTGCTAGAGCTCAGTGTCCCTTTGAAGATTTTCTCTTAGCTCTCATTTCGCATCAGTGAATGAGTGGTGAGTCTGTTTACATATTTGACTGCGTTTTGCCTTTTTGGCTGGAACTAGAGACTTCAGAGAAGCCACAAAAATAAAGAGAACTTCAGCGATCCACTTACGGTTCATTTCACCTTTGTTTACCTAAGTGGGGACTCGGTGACTTTTTGGTAAATTCTACCATTACGTTTTCCCCTTAACTTTTTATTTTGAAATATTTCAAATTTGTTGAGAAGTCAAAAAAAAAAAAATGCAGTGAATGCCCACCTTGTTAACATTCTGCCACATTGCTCTTTCCCTCTTTCTGTATATATACATGTATTTTTTTCTTCCTTAGTGAAAGTAAGTTAGAGTCATGACGACCTCTAAAAATTTCATCACATGTCTTCTAAGAACAAAGGCATTCTCCAGGGTAACCTCTTCTCTACAATAACTTTATTTTTCCTTTTTACGTTTTTAAGTCTTTTTACTTATGGAAAACTGCATTTACAAAAGTAGAGAGATTAGTATAGCGAACCCCATTTACTCGTCGTTCAGCTTCAACAGTTATCAGCTCGTGGCCAATGTTAGTTCCTTTGTATCCCCTCCACATCTTGGAGCCGAATATTTTTCTGTGAACAAATTATGAAGCTTCACTGAAAAAGAGAGAGAAAATCGAATTTATTGTGTGCGACTTTGTTTTATATACCAAGTAGTCATTTTAACTGCTATATATGCTTATCATTTGAGAAGGCTGTCAGCCAGGTCTGTACTGAGGACTTAGAACAGTGGTTCCCAAATGCTAGTGCTGGTTTGTGACAAAATTCTTAGCAGTATTGAGCGAAATGAAATAAAGGTATTGTGGTGAGTTTTTCCTAAAGCTAAATTGATTCACTTTACAGGGCGACTCTTTATTCTGACAGTATTCCCTTTCTGCTCTTTTGCAGGTTGCATTATCCTTCTTTTATGAAATGATGGTTTTGTTTGCAGTAGAGTGGACTTTTTACTTGTTTGTTTTGCTGTCCGTACTTGGCAAAACAAAATGTTGGCAAATTGTTGTCAGTTGCTCAAGATCTTTTTGGGAAATTTATTAGTCTGTGAAATCCTAAAGTCTGGGAACCGTTGCTTTAGAAGACCAAATGATGCTGGCACCAGTCAGTACCATCTGTATGGAGAATTTAACTTTGCTCAGAGGCAGGAAGAGGAGAGTAGAATCATAATACCCTTAGATAAATGTTTATTTTTGCAAATCACAAATTATTGTTTCTTTGCTGCTTTAATTATCTTGCTTTTTTTTTAAAGATTGTATTTTTTCCTTTTTCTCCCCAAAGCCCCCTGGTATATAGTTGTACATTCTTAGTTGTGGGTCCTTCTAGTTGTGGCATGTGGGACGCCGCCTCAGCATGGCTTGATGAGCAGTGCCATGTCTGCGCCCAGGATTCGAACCGACGAAACACTGGGCCGCCTGCAGCGGAGCGCGCGAACTTAACCACTCGGCCACGGGGCCAGCTCCCCTAATTATCTTGCTTTTTAAGAGAAAGGTTTTAAATCAGTTTTACTTTCTGTTTTTTGTATAAAATAGCTTCTTAGTCCTCCCTTACCCCCATGCTGGACCACTCTGAGAGGTGCTGTCACGGGTCCTAGAGTTCAGAAAATGTAAATGACTAGAATGGCAGAATGTTTGCGTAAGATCAGTTTGATGAATCTAAATTTGAGGCTTACTCAGTAGAGTGAATCCCTGAATAAACTAGGAATTCAGACTTGTGTGGGTTCACTGTTGTCCACCATAAGTTTTTTTTTTGAGGTGTAATTGAGATATTACATTAGTTTCAGATGTACACCATAAGTTCTTTCTGTCACAGGTCTGACAGATACAGTTATCGATGTTTCCAAGCTGAGCAGCGAGACTGGGATGGGTCACGATTTCCATGTGGAAGAGGTTTTCCCTCCAAGCAGGTACAGGCTCTTCTCATTTCCCATCTTATTCATCCCGGCATAGGTATGGAGCACTAATGGCTTCGGACCAGATTTGAAGCATTTCTATTTAATAATGCAATTAGTCAATTGTTTCTCAATACAATGGAAAGAAATACAGTCATGAATATAAGCCTTAAGAGGTCTCCACAACTTAAACAGAAGAGTAATAAGTTATAATTATTAGTATCAGAGGTTCAAGAAGCAAATGTTATTTAACCAGTGAATAAACCAGAACAATTACTGTTGGAATGTTCACTTTGGGACTCAAGTTGATAACAAAGTATAATTAATTAGGGTGGACTCAGATCTTTTCTGACAGGTGTGGAGGAAGTAGCCTGTAGTAGCCAGCTATTGCTGCATAACAAATTACTTCAAAACTTTGTAGCTAAAACAATGTTCATTATCTCACAGTTTCTGTGGGTCAGAAATATGAGCATGATTTATCTATGGGTGTGGTTCATCTATGGGCATGGTTTATCTGTGGGTGTGATTTAACTATGGGCATGGTTTATCTGTGTGCTTCTGGCTCAAGGTCTCTGATGAGGTTGCAGTCAGTCTGCTGACTGTTGGCCAGAGCCTCCCTCAGTTCTTTGCCACATGGACCTCTCCACATAGGGCAGCTCACAACATGGCGGCCTGCTTCCCTCACTCAGGGTGACAGAATAAGAGTGTGAGAGAGGTGCCCCAGATGGAAACCACAGTCTTTCTGTTACCTAATCTCAGAAGTGACAGCCAATCACCTGTACTACATTCTTTTCACTAGAAACCCAGCCCACAGTCCAGGAGATGGCATTACCCCAGGGTGTGCAAACTGGGAATCATAGATCTTTGGGGTCATCTTGTCAGCCGCCTACCACATAGTAGCTGTCATTTACTCTTTTAAATGATCACAGATTAAACAGGCACAGATAAAAAAATTAATTTTCTAATAGTGGTATTTTTAAACTCTTTTTGACCTGGCTCCATAAATCAGCTTAATTTATGAATGAGGATCAGAACCTTGTTGATAAATAATGCTTCCCCAGCCCCATCAAGCTGTATTTTGATTCTTCTTAGTTATATTGACATTGCAATAAATAAATGAGAATCTTTCGTAAGTGTGAATTGAATGGCTCTGCTGGGTTTTTGGCAGTTAAGTGGGTACACTGAGTGTCAGATTTATACGTTTTAAAACAGTTCTAATTTCCCACCAATAGATAAATAATGGCAGCTTGTGATTAGTTGGCTTCCTCAAATGCTTTTGTTATTTGGCATCTTCAGGGAGGCTGTTACTAACGTGCCATCCTCTGTCATGATTTGCTCCCTTGGTCTTCATGCTCTGGTTTGTCCTTGCCTGGTGCCGTCGGGTCCGCGCCAAGCGCAGCTCCTCTGGGAACAGGTTTTCACCAAAACCCAGATCTCCGAGCACCTCGCCCACTGCTTGTATGTTTGTTGCTGGCGGAAGAGGAGAAAAAATGAAACTGGGAGGGTAAAGATCTACTCAAGGGGTGGTAGGGAGAAAGTTGGGGAGCAGGTAGAGGAGACGAAAGAGGGAGAAGAGAAGTAGAAACCCATCCAGAGCTGGGTTTTCACGTGAGGCAAAATTTATATCAGGAAAAAAGTTGAAATAGAGTTTGAGGTTGCTCATTCTAGGTAATTGGCTTTGCTTTGGGCTCATAGGATGGTGTTAATTACAATTCTAGGTTTCTAAGGGAAATTCCATGTTTGGGCAGTCATTCATCAGGCATTTATTGAGTGCCTATTATACGGTCGCAAAATGCTGAGTGCTGGGGATAGATATAGCTATAGACAAACAAGGCACTGTCTTTGCTGTCAAAAAGCTTTTGGCAGGGAGACCATTGAATAACAGAAAATGACTGATAAGTTCACGCAGCTGTGTGTATAGTGTTTACTGAGAGTGTTCAGCTGCCTGAGGAGGATCAGAGATTTGTCTGCGGGGGAAGGATTCTGCCTACAAAGACTTGAGTTGAATCTTAGAGGGTGAATAGGTGCTTTCCAGGTGGTCTAGGTGGGAAGGAATGCTCCCAGCAGAGGAAACGACAGGTCAGAGGCACAGAGTAGTGGTAGAATATGGCATGTTCTTTACAAGTAGCTTGGTGTGGTTGAGCACAAAGTGTTATGAGGCAGGAGGAGACGAATCAGAAAGGGAGGCAGAACGATATCAGGAAGGGTCACAGAAGCCATTTATGCTGCTTATATGAGATAAGAAGCTCCTAAAGGACTTTACATGAGCATGACATCATGATCAGAATTGCATTTTAGAAAAGTTATTGATTTTAGAATGAATTGGTGGAGAACGGATTAAAAAGGGACAAGACTGAAGGCAGGGGGACCAGTAAATGGACTATTGCAGTAGTCCGGGTAAGAGATGATGGTAGGAAGGGATGGGTTCCAGAGACATTTAAGAAGCGAAATTTATGGAACTTGGAGAAGGATTGGATAAATAGGATGAGGAGAAAAGAGTTAAGAACAGTTCCAGTACACGCTGGACCATTAGACAGGTTATAGCTGGGTCCCTCTGATGACTGAGATTGCTGTATTGGGAGAGGAACTGGGACTTTCTTATTCATCTTTGTATTGCTTGTTTTTTTGTTTTAGAAGGAGCGTGCATTACTACTGTATCTTTTTTTAAGGGGGCGTGTTTAATTCAAGAAAACCAGTAGCTGTTTGGCAATGATTAGGTACAGCCTGAGAATTTCCAAATGGTTCTTTTTCTTCTTACTGGTCCAGCTCTATAGGTCAGAGGCATCATTTAAATAAACATTCAAAGGAAAATTTATTACTGTAATTTCTTTTTTTAAAAATTAATAGACAATTTTTTAAGAGTAGTCTTAGTTTTACAGGAAAACAAGTGGAAAGTACAGGGAGTTCCCATATGCCCTCTCTTTCCCCGTACACAATTTCCCTATTATTTACATCTTGTGTTAGTGTGGGGCTTTTGTTACAATTGATGATCCAGTATTAATACATTGTTATTAACTCAAGTCCATAGTTTATATTGGGGTTCACTTTTTGTGTTGTATATCCTATGGGTTTTGAAAAATGTATAATATGTATTCGCCATTACTGTATCACACAGAGTGATTTCACTGCCCTCAGAATCCCCTGTACTCTACCTATTTGTGCTTCTCTCCCTCCTCCCCAAACCTTTGGCAACCACTGATCTTTTTACTGTCCCCATAAGTTTCCAGAATGTTCTATAGGTGGAATCATACAGTATGTATGCCGTCATACAGCATACAAATGTAGCCTTTTCAGATTGACTTCTTTCACATAACAGTATTCATTTAAGACTCCTCCATGTCTTTTGGGGGCTTACACATCCTAATAAAAAACGGGTAAAGATCTGAACAGACACCTCACCAGTGAAGGTACACACATAAAATAAGCATGCAAGAAGACATTCGACATCACTTATGATTAGAGACAGAATTTTATGGTTTTTGTACTTATATTGAGGTTGTTGGTCCATTTTGATTTAATTTTTGTATATTGTGTGAGTTAGGGTCTAATTTCGTTCTTGTGGAAATTCATTTGATCATCATTCGTAAAGAGACTGCTATAAACCTCTGTGTAAAGGTTTTTGTGTGGACATAAGTTTTCAACTCATTTGAGTAACTACCAAAGAGGACAACTGCTGAATTGTATGGCAAGGGCGTGTTTGGTTTTGTAAGAAATGCCAAGCTGTCTTCCAGAGTGGCTGGACCATTTTGCATTCCCACGAGCAATGAGTGCAAGTTCCTGCTGCTCCACAGCCTCACCAGCATTTGGTGTTGTCAGTGTTCTGGATTTTGGCCTTTCTAACAGGCGTGTAGGGGTGTCTCATTGTTATTTTAATCTGCAATTCCCTGATGACAAATGAGGTGGAACATCTTTTCATATGCTTCTTTTCCATCTGTATATCTACTTTGCTGAGGTGTCCAGATCGTTCTCATTTTAAAATTGGGTTGTTTGTTTTCTTATTGTTGAGTTTTAAGAGTTCTTTGTATATTTTGGATACTGGTCCTTTATCAGATATGTGCTTTGCAAAAAGTCTCTGGCTTGTCTTTTCATTCTCCTAAGAGTATCTCTCACAGAGCAGAAGTTTTCAATTTAGTGAAGTCCAGCTTACCAGTTTTTTCTTTCATGGACCTTGCTTTTGATGTTGTATCTAAAAGGTCATTGCCAAACCCAGGGTCACTGAGATTTTCTCCTATGTGGTCTTCTAGAAGTTTCATGCTTTACTTTTAGGTCTGTGATCCATTTGTGGACGGTATAAGGTCTGACTAGATTCATTTTTTTTCATATGGATGGCCAGTTGTTCCAGCACCATTTGTTGAAAAGACTATCCTTTATAAATTAAATTGCCTTTGCTGCTTCTGTTTTTTTTTTAAGGGGAAAAAAAGACTGATCTTTCTGGCTTCCGACTGGCTACATGGTAGGGCCACTGAGAGACTGGGAATACGGGAGGAAGGTTTGGAGGGGGAAAATAGTGAATTCAATTTTAGACCTGCTGGTCTGGAAATACCTGTGGATATTCAGGTGTTATCCAAGAAGGAAAATCCTTTCCTATATTTTAGGACTAGTATAAGAAAATGGAAGATGATTTGGTTCATTGCTATATGTGTATATAAATGGAACTAAGTCGCATATTATCTAGGCTAGATGCAAAATCAGTGCTAAGTCAGCTTGGCCCGGCCTCCACTCAGGGCTCCTCCTGCTGCAGAGGGAAGGCTGCTCTGGAACCAAGAGGAGCCCTTCAGAGAGGTTTTACTGATGCCCTTGACATCCAGGTCTAACCCCCACTTGTTCAACTCTGCTGCAGTCCAAGCACAGTTCCTAGCTTTTCCCTGTCAGTGTAATGGTGTTTTATCATATCAAATGCTGTTTCTTTGGGGCTTAGGAGAAAATGACCTTATAATAGTTTTTGGATGAAAAAAGTAATTACCTCATTTATCCCTCTTACAGTCTGGAGGGCAAGGTCAAGGAGACAATGCACAATGCCTTTTGGGACCATCTTAAGGAGCAACTGTCAGCTACTCCCCCAGACTTCAGCTGTGCTCTTGAACTTCTGAAAGAAATAAAAGAGGTGAGTGACGTGACCACCTTTTCATTTGTGTCTGTAAAATTCCTGGGCATCCCCAGCTCGCTGGAGTGTCAGTGGCTAGCAAATCCTAACTGAACATGGTCCGTGAGTCAGCCAGAGTCTAATTAGTAGACGGAAATCACACAGTAGTTTCAACAAGGAAGTTTTAATATAAAAATTATTATAATGTAGAACTGGAGAAACAAGGACTTTGGGCTAGTAAGAAGGAAAGAGAACTCTAAAGACCACTAGAATATCAGAGAGAAGGAGAATCCACCATACCTCCATGGCTGAGATAGAACACCAAGGACTCGTTTGAGAGGGTGTAGCCGTGCCAGGGGAAGTTGCTGGCCTTTGCGTGCTGCTGACCACTGTGCACTGCAGGAGTCTGGCACTGGAGAAGCCGCTCAGGCTGCAGGAGCCTGCCAAGTATGCATTCTACGATCAGGATGGAAAGCCGTGGTCTTTTGCAACGTCCTTCTCGTATGTGGTAGACACTCCTAAGGTGACCCCCAATGATCCACACCCCAATGATCCTCTCTCTTTGAGTGTGGATGAGAGCTGTACTTGTCTCTAACCCATAGAATATGGCAAAGGTGATGGGCTGTCACTCCCAAGAATACATTTTGTTATGTCAGACTCCATCTTAGCAGATTGGGGAGGGAGACTCTCCTGCTGGCCTTGGAGAAGCAGATGGGTATGTTGAGAACTGCCTATGGGGAGGGCCACACGGCAAGGAAATGCAGGTGGCCTCCAGAACCTGAGGGCAGCATCCACCCAGCAGCCAGTGAGAAGCTGGGGCCTTCAAGTATACAGCTGTGAGGAAGTGAATTCTGCCAGCAGTTTGAGTGAGCTTGGTACCAGCTTCTTCTCCAGCAGTCACACTTCCACATGAGAATGCAGCCCCTGAGATCATGAGACCTTGATTGCAGCCGTGTGAGACCCTGAACAGAGGACTCAGTTAAATTGTGCCTGGACTCCTGACCCACAGAAACTGTGAGATAATAAATGCGGTTTTAAGCCTCTAAATTTATGGTAATTTGTTGTGCAGCACAGAAAACTAATTAATGTGCCTTCTACAGATGAAGCTTAAAATTGTGCCACATGGTAAAGGAAAAGTATTTAAAGAACTTACTTCATTTTCTCAGAGCAGAGAAAAGAAGGATGGATTTGGAGCCGAGGGACAAATTGGTAAATGTCACGTTCCACGCCTTTGCCTGCTCAGCTTCCATATGCATCATCTACACACATTTGAATTCCTGAAAAGAACTCTATTTCTACCTAATAAGATACAGCTATTGGTCTCACAAGTTCTCATCCTTTCCCCAAAATGAGGAGACCTATGGTCCCAACAGTTATTGTGTCCATTGCTGTCTACGTTGCTCCTCAATGTTCCGTCCCACTGAATATCCTGTTACCTAAAGGTTAAATTGTAAAGTTAACTTCCAACAACCTATCTATAAAATAATGGAAGAAGGAGAGAGAAGAAGAAAATAGTTATCATGTACAAATAAACACATGCCTATAACAATCAAAGAAAAAGTTTATAGCCTTTGTTTCTGTAATTGGTCACAAGGCTAGAGTTGATACCTATGACTTCCTTCTACTCTTCATTCCGTTATTTCCCTTGTCTCAGCCAGAGCCTCAGCTGGCTGGGGTTCTTTATCTGGTAGAGTGACCCAAACCTTCGCTGCCAAAGAGTCTGAGTCCTCAAACATTTTGCTTTTGTTGTTTGCTGTGGTTTTCCATTAACCTTTATTATTGGGATGGAAGTACCAAGAGACATCTCAGAGAATCTTCTGGGTTCCAGCACAGTCCTTTTTGCTCACATTGTGTAGCAGCAACCCAGTTTCTCCTTGGTACTGAGGTCAGTTCCTCTAGCCAGTAGAGTAACTCCTTTTTCACCCTGTTGGTTCAGTGGTATAAGGAGACCAAAATGACAAGGTGGCAGTCTCATCTTCTAGTTCATTGGAACCAATGCAAGCATTACCCCACAATCAGCAGAGCCTAAAGTTGGCAGGATGGGAAACAAAAATTCTGCAAGTAGTTTATAAGGAGTAATAGTAAGAAGAACCAGTCTTCCTTCCACTCCTTGATCCCTGGGACCATGTATTTGGGCTTTGGGGAACAGTACCATATCGTGGTCTTTGATTCAAAGCATATATTGCATCTTATAAGGCAGAAGCTTTCCTTTCAGGATATTGTCCCTCAACTAATGCTGTAACTGAGTCCTCAAGAAGCCATCCCACTCTTCACTGAAGGCCGGTGGATTCTCAGTGAGGGGTATGTGGGCACAAAGCCATTGCAGCACTTCCTCTGCTGTAAAATGGGTTCCTTGATCAGATTCAGTGCTATGGGGCATGCCAGGACCCAGGACAGTGGGTAAGGCTGTCTGTGAGTTCACGAATGTTGGTGCTGACAGAAGCATTGCAGACAGGAAAGACAAATCCGTCTCCAGAATAGGTGTACGTTCCGGGGAGGATGAATCTCCGCTCCTTCCACAATGGGAGAGGTCCAGAGCAGCCGTCTGCCACCAGGCGGCTGGCTCGTCCTCCCTCGGGAATGTTCCCATATTAGGGGCTTAGTTGTTTGTGTTTTTTAGGATTTTTTTTTTTGTGGTAAAATACATAACAAAATGTTTACCATTTTAACCATTATTAAGGGTGATAATTTGGTGGCATTAAGTATATTCACAATGTGGTGCAGCCATCACCGTTATCCATTTCCAGAATGTTTTCATCTTCCCAAACAGAAACTGTACCCCTTAGACAATGACTCCTCACTCCCTTCCTCCTCTGGTGCCTGGTAACCTCTTTTACTTTCTGTCTCTATGAATTTAACTATTCTAGGTACCTCATGGAGGTGGAATCATACAATATTTATCCTTTTGTATTTTTGTCAGGAAGATTGGCCCTGAGCTAATATCTGTGCCAGTCTTCCTCTATGTTATGTGAGATGCCACCACAGTGTGGCTTGATGAGCAGTGCTAGGTCCAAGCCCAGGACCCAAATCTGTGAACCCCTGCCCATCAAAGTGGTGTGTGCAAACTTAACCACTATGCCATTAGGCTCACCCCATTTGTCCTTTTTTTTTTCGCTTTTTCTCCCCAAATGCCCCCAGTACATAGTTGTATATTTTAGCTGTGGGTCCTTCTAGTTGTAGCATGTGGGACGCCACCTCAACATGGCCTGATGAGTGGTGCGATGTCTGTGCCCAGGATCTGAACCGGTGAAACCCTGGGCCGCCAAAGCGGAGCTCGCGAACTTGACCACTCAGCCACGGGGCCGACCCCTGTCGTTTTGTGTATGACAAATTTCACTTTAGCATAACGTAGCAAAATGTTTTCATCCATGTTCTAAGCATATGTCAGAATTTCATTCCTTTTTATGGCCAAATAAAATTCCATTGTATGGCTATACCACGTTTTGTTTATCCATTCATCTGTTGGTGGTCATTTGTGTTTTTTTCACGTTTTTGCTGTTGTGAGTAGTGCTGCTATGTTCACTCATGTACCAGTTTTTGTTTGAACACTGGTTTTCCATTCTTTTGGATATATACTCGAGAGTGGAATTGCTGAGTCATATGGCAATTCTATGTTTAATTTGTTGAGAAACCACTAAACTGTTTTCCACAGTGGTGACACCATTTTACATTCCCACTAGCAAGGTACGAGGGTTCCAGTTTCTCCACATTTTCACCAACACTTATTTTCCCTTTTTTTAAAAAAAAAATTATAGCTATCTTAGTGGGTATGAAGTGGAATCTCATTGCGGTTTTGATTTACATCTCTCTAATGGCTAATAATGTTGAGCATTTTTTCATGTGCTCCTTCCCCATTGATGTCATCCGCGGAGAAATGTTTACTTAAGTCGTTTGCCCATTTTTAAATTGAGTTGTTTGTCTTTTTGTTAAGTTGTAAGAGTTCTTTGTGTATTCTGGATGACCCTTGTCAGATAAATGATTTGCACATATTTTATTTCATTCCGTGGGTAGTCTCTTCAATTTCTTGATAGTGCCCTTTGCACAAAAATTTTAATTTTGATGAAGTCCAATTTACCTAATTTTGGACTTTGGTTGCTTTTGCTTTTGGTGTCATATCTTGCCAAATCCAAGATTTTGAGGATTTACCCCTATATTTTCTTCTAAGAGTTTCAGAATTTTAGCTCTTATGTTTAAGTCTGTGATCCATTTTGAGTTAAGACTGTCCTTTCCCTTTGTATGATCTTGGCATTGTTTTCAAAAATTGTTTGACCATATTTTATTTTATTTCTGGACTCTGTTCTTTTAGTCTGTACGTCTGTCCTGTACCAGCACATGCATGGTCTCTTATGGGCCGTTTTCACCTGGTGATAGCTTGCTGTGGTGCATGTCCAATCTTATGTCTAGGTAGGTCAGACAACACCCAGTTCCTCATGGGAAGCTCAGGCCACATGGCCACTTGATGTCCTATGGTGAGGTCTTCTGGCCAAGGCCCAGGAGCAAGCCAGAAACTGTTTCTCAAAAGGCAAATAGTTATCTACAGAAGAGGCATAGATCTGCTCCAGAAGCCTAGAGGTCTGTGCTGTGATGCGCCTATCGGTGCTTGCGAGAGGCTCTATACAGCATCCTTACTAGCTGTAGGCACTTCAGGTGTCATTGAACCTGCTGGATCGTGAGGTCCTGATGGGAGAGCGGCGTATACAGCAGCCTGAACTTGCTGCAGAGTCTACTCTTGCTCTGGTTCCACTTGAAATTGGCAGCCTGTGAGTGACTGAACGAGTGTTGCAGTAGCAAATTCAAACGTGGTGTATGTTGCCTTGAATAATCCAGAAAGGCCTACAGCGTCGTGCCTCTGTTCTCATGGTGGGCGTTGGAGATACAGGGACTTGTCTCTCACTTTGAGGGGGATAGTGTGACAAGGTCCAGACCACTGAAGCTCTAGCAACTTCTCTGAGGTGACGGGCTGCTGAATCTTTGTGGGGATTGTCTGCCATCCTCTAGTGCGTGTTTTTCTAAGGCATCTAAAGTACTCGCTACTTCCTGCTTGTCACATCCAGTGGACATACGGCCATTGGAGTTTGAACCTCACTCATGGTACCAGTTTTGTGTCAGTCAGGGTCCCATCAGGAGAAGGAAACAGTAGTTTGAACAAAGAGAAGCTGCAGTGCTGTAGGAGCTTGCTGAGGAGGAGCACGCCCGAGCCAGGGAGGAAGACCTCTTCCTCTAGCACCCTCTACCAGCAAAACTCAACCATTATGCTAGCCAGCAAAGGAAAGACACTTAAAGGGCTAGCTCCGTTTTCACGGAGTAGGCACTGAACGGTAGACTTGGAACTGAGAGTCTCCAAACTGATAAACTGGCACAGTTTACCATTTAAATAGATAATATGGAGCAACTTTTATTTGTTTAAGATGAAGCTAGACGGTTGGGATCTTGCTATGACAACTCAGTGTTCCATTCAGTTAAACACATATTCCTTAAACCCCATCCCTCACGCCTCCTGTGTTCTGTATGTTACAGAGTCACAGAGATGCATAAGAGAGTCTCTGTCCACAGGGAACTTATATTTTTGGGTTAATAGGCTATTTCCAGTGACTCTTAACAGTTCCTTCGCCTGCTTCCTCCTTGCCCTTTGAAGTAAGATATTCTCAACACTGCCTTTTAAAATTAAGCGTCCTCATCACCATGTGGTGGTATGTATTTTACATTTGTTGTACCTTGCATTTCTTTTTATCACGCTCCTTGATTTTATTCATCTCTTGATTTCATTCTGCATAGAAAGTGATATACCATTGTTGTACTTGATCCCCTGAAGCCTTAAACTATCACTGGCCCCTAAACAAAGATAAAAAACCTTCTCTAGGGAAAGTAGAGACCTGACTTCTTGATCCTTGAAAGACACCAGCTGGGATGTCTGTGGCTAAAGGTATTGTCCATTAGAGACAGTTTGGGGCTCTACGCAGAGCGCATTTCCTTCTCTGACTTTCTTTCCCGAGCAGATCTTGTTATCACTGCTGTTACCACGCCAGAACCGCCTAAGAAGTGAGATCGAAGACGCTCTGGGCGCGGACCTCCTCAAGCAGGAAGCGGAACACGGGGCCCTGAATGTCCCTCATCTCTCTAAGTACATCCTCAACACGATGACTTTGCTGTGTGCCCCAGTTCGGGATGAGGCGGTGCAGAAACTAGAGAGCCTGACAGATCCTGTTCGTTTACTGAGGTGTGGAACGTGGCTGCTGTCCCCTGAAATGGCCCTCAGCCCCCCGGCCAGGAAAAGCCCCTGTCTTGGCCAGCTCTTCCCTGTTGAAGACCTGACTGACTCCCCTTGGCTCCTCTCTGGCCTGTTAGCTTTTTTTTTCCAAAGATGGCCTTGCAGGGCCTCTGGTTATCCTTAGATTGATCGGGCCCCTGTACAACACCCCACCTCAGAGTACATAATCCTTTCTTCCAAGGAGTTCAAACCTCCCTCTGCCAGGTTTTCTTGCCGCAGTTCACACAGTGTGAGGGGACAGGGATGGAAGATTATCCTTATTTTATGGCTATAGAAACCGAGGCCCAGAAAGTTAAAAAAAAGAGAAGTGATTAGCCTAGAAATAGCATCAAAAATAGCATCACCTGTAATCCCGCTTCCCAGAGAAAATCGTTAGTGTAGTGGTGTGTTTCCTTTCGCTGACCACCTTTCTTAAGAGACAACCGAATGACCACTGTGGGAGGAAATCTAGCCTGGAGGCTTCAAGGCCCAGAGACTTATCTCTTCCCAGCTCTGCCACTCACTCCCTCTGGCCTTGGGTCCTGGGCCACATGTCGTCTTCCGTAAATTTAGGAGGTGGGACTAAGTTAGTTTTAAAGCTCCTCCTAATTCTACGATTTAACGACTCTGTGTAGGTTCCCCTCTTGCTAGATTCCCTTCCATGGTATAAATACTCTGTTTTCTGCCGTGTCAGAGGGATCTTCCAGGTTCTGGGTCTGATGAAAATGGACATGGTGAACTACACCATCCAGAGCCTTCAGCCCCACCTGCAGGAGCATTCTGTCCAGTATGAACGGGCGAAATTCCAGGAGCTCCTCGACAAGCAGCCTGGTACGTATACCACTCGAGGGCAGGAGTGCGAGGCTGGGACCTTGGGTCTGACTTTTATGGTGTTAGTACTCTGTCTCTTTTTCGGAATAGGAAGTTTCTCCCTCAGGTAGAGGAAAGGAGAAGGACCAGTTATCTAAGACAGAAGGACAACCCCTCCCTACCCCCACCCCCACCAAGCACTTATTTATTGGCCAGGAGTGTATCTTGGAAAGAGCATTAGTCTTGAAGCCCCAGGGATGCAGACGCACACTCTGTTCCTGTCACAGGCCTCCTGGACCACACCACCAAGTGGCTGACCCGAGCCGCAGCAGACCTCACGGCGCCGCCTCTGACCGGCCCTGACACTCCCGACTCCTCCGGCGTTGCCAGCCCCTCTCCGAGTGAGCCAGTCAACAGCCCAGAGCCGCTCAGCCCCACAATGGTGCTGTCCCAGGGCTTCCTGAACCTTCTTCTCTGGGACCCTGAAAATGAAGAGTTCCCTGAGGTAGGACGTGGGGAGCATTGCCCTGTTGATTTGTATGCAGGACTTCCGTCAGGACCCTCCTCTCCTGACAGCCTGCTCCTCGCTGCTTCCCCAGACCCTGCAGATGGACAGAGCCCGGCTACAGGAGCTGGAGTCGCAGCTGCACAGGTTAACCGTCCTGGCCTCAGTCTTGCTGGTGGCCAGTAGTTTCTCTGGCAATGTTCTGTTTGGCTCGCCTCAGTTTGTGGACAAGCTGAAACGCGTAACCAAAGCCCTGACAGAGGAGTTTGACTCCAGGTGAGCTGCATAGATTTTTTTTAGGGTAGAAGATGATGTGTGGTATGAGGACACAGGCAGGTAATGAATGATGGCTTACATCCCGCCACAAACCATAGAAAGGCCCTTTGGAACCATCAACAAAGATTGTTGGTGTCTTTCCATAAGTGATCTTGAGGCTTCCGACAAAGAAAAATAAAACTTTCTTCCAAAAAGAGTAGTGTGGAGGATAGTTTGCTACAAAATGATTTGTTATCGTGTTTGCTACAAAGGCGTCATTATCTAGTTGAGTGGATGCCAGTGGTCTGGGCTGATGCCTATGCGGGAGTGGGCCAGCCAGTCAGCTGTGCTGGCTGGAAGCCACCGTGTGTCGGGCATCCTGGCAAAGGGAAAAGAGGACTCAGAAGGCCAGGCTTCTCATTGTAATTGGTGAGAGGAGGACAAATGACCCTGGAAATGTCTAAGCGAGTCTTAAAAAGGTATATACGTGTATACACATACCACGGGGCTAAAGAATACTGAGGGGATCCAAAGGTCGACCCAAACCATGTCCAGATTCGATTTTTTGGTTTACCTTGTTTTCGAAGTAGAACATGCTATCGTATATAGAGAATCGTCAGTGTCTCGAGGGTAACGGTGAAGACACTAACCCACCCACCAGGCTGTGCTGCCTCCAGGGCCTGGGCAGAGGACGGGAGGATGGCTGGGAGTCTCCCTGATGGGGCCTGACCTCTGGTGTGGAGCTGCCCTGGCTCTGGGCCTGTGCCAGGGCCGCCTGTGGGTACCAGCTTATGCTCCTTCCTGCTCCAGGCCTGAGGAGGCTATGCTGACCCTGAGTGAACAGGTGTCTCAGGAAATCCATCAAAGCCTCAAGAGCATGGGTCTTGCTCCTCTGAGCAGCGACAACACAGCATCTCTGAAAGGACAGCTCCAGAACATTGCCGCGAAGGAGAACTGTGTCTGCAGTGTCATTGGTGAGCATGCCTGTCGGGTGGTGGGAATGTTGTGGAGAGAGGTGGATCCCAACCCTGGAAGTCAGTTATTGAACCTTTTAACAATAAAAGGCACGATCATTGGGCAAGTCACTGTTTAGGCTTTAGTTTTTTCAAAATGCTGGGTCAAAAATATATCCCTTCTAGTTTAAAGACGGACTCTGTGATTCTAAGGAAGATTTACACCCAGGAGTTCATGACTTCCAGATGTGGCATACTGTCCAACCTGGTAAAGTCGTCCTGGCCTTCTGGGTCATCTTCTGACTGCAGTCCCAGACCTGTGACATCCCCCCATCATCAAGAAGGAGCTGATGTGGCATTAGGCTGGAGGGCATTCCCGTAGCAGGGACTCCCCTGGCCCCATGTTGGAATGGAGGCTGTGAATTTGGCCTTGCTGTTAACCTCTGCCATCTGCAGGATAAGTCTAAGATCCTCCTGTTATGTTAGGAGCTCACTAGGATCTAACCAGTGGATACTTAAGTCACCTTTTGAATAGTCAGAAATTTACTAGCCCACTGATTTTTGATCTTTGCTTTGTCCTTGGGAGCTCGATAGCAGCCCCCTTCCCAAACAAAACAAAACAGAACAAATTTCCTTATCTCCAGGTGAGCAGGTAGGTTAGCGAATATCTCAGTTAACCTGGAACTTGGGTGAGTACACCGCAGGGGCTGTGTTTCTTCTTGAAGGTTGTTTGCCCTTTCTCTTCTCACTGTCTTTTCTTGCTCACAGATCAGCGGATCCATTTGTTCCTCAAATGCTGTTTGGTTCTTGGTGTGCAGCGGTCTCTGTTAGACCTCCCTGGAGGGCTTACTCTCATTGAGGCAGAACTGGCAGAACTGGGCCAAAAGTTTGTCAACCTAATACGTCACAATCAGCAGGTGTTTGGCCCCTACTACATGGAGATCCTAAAAACCCTCATCTCCCCAGCCCAGGCGCTGGAAACAGAAGTGGAGTCTCTTTGATAGGACCTGCTCCAGCCCTGGCACCTTGGACCCAGGAGAGAAGCCCATCGTTTTCCTGGGGTGACATCACCGGTGACCAGCGGAGTTGCAGGCCCTCTTCCACTCCTGCAGCCGGTACACCTGGGCTCCAGTGATCAAGCATGTAAACACCAGTTGGCCCAACCTTGTTCAATAATAAACTTCTGAACTGCAAGCAAACTTCCGCTCTGCTCCTGCTGCAGCTGTGGCCAGGCCCTGTGCCCTCGGCCCTAGCTAGCTGAGAAGCCAACAGGCCCCCGGTTGTCCTCCACTGGCTAGGTGCTCCCTTCAGCAGACGGAGCTGAGAAGCCAAGACACCCAGGTGCTAGTAGTGTTTTCTCTAAGGGTAAAGCATTTCCCTGAGGGCCCTGAGAACTCTGTGGAATTATCCAAAATGTGACTATAAGGGCTTCACTGGAAGTCAGAAATTTCAGCTCAGGATTGGGCACAATTGAAAGAAGTTATTAGAAACCTCATTTCCAGGACCAAATTTCCTTCAAATGATGCAGTAAGTCAAGAAATAGTAAGAGCCTCAGCTTCCTCTTCTGTTTTCAGGGTCTGAAGCAGTGTGCAAACTGGGGCTGAATGAAATGGATATTCGCTGCTGGCGAGCCTTCTGTTGAGGACAGGTTTCAGAGTTCTTGCAATTTCTCTGAAGTGTCCAGAGTTCAGACTTAGGTTAGTGACTGACTTGGTCGCATTTATCCTTGTTCTCGAGCCGAGTGAGTCTCCTGTATCCTCATCTCCAAGCTTAGCACCCCCCGTTCATCCTGACAGAGTTGATGTGGGCATTCAGAGGTGGACCAGCCTCCATCCTTCTTCCTACTTCCAGTCTGGAACTCTAATTGGCAGTGTGGTTGTGAGCTCATGTTGGCATCACAAGTGAGAGAGGTGCTAGGAAGGACTGGGCTTGTCTCCTGGGATGGCAGAGATCCAACCTGTTGTTCTCAGCCTCACTGCAGCAGACCAGCCCAAACCTAGTATGGCCGAAAGGAGGAAAATGTTCCACTTAGATTCGGCCCTTTTTTTTGTAATGGCAAGAGAAAATGGAAATTCACTTGTGTGCTCTCAAGGTGGGGTGGAGAGAAACAATATTCTCACCATTTCAGCAGACGGAGGGAGCTGAATAGAACACAAATCTGGGAGGAACAACAGAAGTGAGATTTGAGTTGCGTTAGCTCGAGGTTTCCTCCTAATTGACCTCCTTTTTAGAGAGTAGAGCCTAGGTGGGTGACACGGCCAGGACAACAGTGTGACTTTTCCTATGACCAGAAAAGCTGGAGGGCCTGGATCGTTCCGTTTCCATTCTTACAGCTAGACCTCCTCAGGGTGGGGAAGCCCAGAAAAAGGGGCATGTTGAATAAACAGGCTTGCCTAGATGGAGTCTCTGATTTGCGACAATTAACTTGAACTTTTAAAAAATCCACATTTTGGAAGCTTCATTACCTTAGAGGCAGAAGTGCTCTGAAGAGGACCGCCTGGCTGAGGGGTGCAGACACTGGGCTGACAAGAGAACCTTGCTTTGTACTTCATAATTAAAATCTAGAATGATGGATTTCTTAGAAATTTTGAGTTGATTTTCTTGTGCTGACCTAAACAAGGAAAGATAGTGCCATTCAATCCATTCAATACACATAATATAAAACTTACCAGTAGTGACATTTAATACATTCACAATGTTGTGCAACTAACACCACTGTCTAGTTCCGGAACCTTTTCATTACCACGAAAGGCAGTCTCATACTCATTAAGCAGTCACTTCTCATTTTGCCCTCCCCCTAGCTCCTGGCAACACGAATCTGCTTTCTGTTTCAATGGATTTTCTGACTCTAAATACATGGAATCATAGAATATGAGGTCTTTTGCAACTGGCTTCCTTTCACTTAGTATAATATTTTTAAGATTCATTCTGTTGTAGCGTGTATTAGTACTTCATTCCTTTTTAAGGTGAAATAATATTCCGTATTAGAATATAATATAAGAATATCCCATTTTATGGCTAAATAGCCGATAACAATACGGCTATCCATTCATCAGTTGATGGACATTTGGTTTGTTATGACCTTTTGGCTTTTGTGAATGGTGCTACTATGAATATTTGTGTACACGGTTTTGTTTGAATACTTGTTTTCAGTGCTTTTGAGTATATTATACCCCGGAGTAGAATTGATGGGTCATATGGTAATTCTATGTTCAATTTATTGAGAAACCACTGAGCCGTTTTCCACAGTGGTTGTCCAGTTTTACATCCCCACCAGCAATGGATGAGGCTTCCAATTTCTCCACATTTTCACCAACACTTTTCTTTTTTTTTTTTTAATTTATAGGCATTTTTTTTCTGCTTTTTCTCCCCAGATCTCCCCAGTACATAGTAAAAATACATATATTTTAGTTGTGGGTCCTTCTAGTTGTGGCATATAAGATGCTGCCTCAACATGGCCTGACAAGTGGTGCCATGTCCACGCCCCAGATCCAAACCAGCGAAACCCCGGGCCGCCAAAGCAGAGCGTGAGATCTTAACCACTTGGCCATGGGTCCAGCCCCTAATTTATAGGCATTTTGATGTGAAGTGGAATCTCACTGTGGTTTTGATTTGCATTTCCCTCGTGCTAGCGATGTTGAACATCTTTTCATGTGCTTAGGGAGCATTTGCATATCTTCTTTGGAGAAATACTATTTTAGTCCTTTGCCCATTTTTGAATTGGGTTGTTCTGGTGTTGAGTTGTAAGAGTTCTTTATATATTTTGGATACTAGACCCTTGTCAGATATGATTTGCAAATATTTTCTCCCATTCTGTGGATAGTCCTTTCACTTTCTTGATAGTGACCTTTGCACAAAAGTTTTAATTTTAATGAAGTCCGGTTTACCAGGGTTTCTTTTTATGGATTGTGCTTTTGGTGTCAAGTCTCAGGACTCTTTGCCTAGCCCTGGATCCCAAAGATTTTCTTCTATGTTTTTTGCTGAGAGTTTTATGTTTTACATTTAAGTTCGTGACCCATTTTGAGTTAATTTTTGTATAAGATGTGAGACTTAGGTTGAGGCCTATATTTTTTGCCTGTGGACATCCAATTGCTCCAATATCATTTGTTGAAAAGTCTCTTTCCTCCATTGAATTGCTTTTGCACCGAATAAGTTGGGCTTATTTGTCTGGGTCTCCTTCTGGCTTCTCTCTTCTGTTCTACTATCTCTGTGTCTGTCCCTCTGCCATGCCACGCGGTGTTGATTACTGTAGCTATATAATAAGTTTTGAAATTGAGTAGACCAATTCCTCTCACTTTATTCTTCTTTTTCAAAGTTTTTTAAAGCTATTCTAGTTCCTTTGCCTTTTCGTAGACTAATCGTGTCTATATTTACAAAAAACTTTGTGGGATTTTTGATGTCACAAACATGGTATATCTCTCCAGTTAGTTAGATCTCCTTCGAGTTCTTCCATCAGCCTTGTGTAGTTTTCATCATACAAGTCCTGAAAATGTGTTGTTAGATTTACCCCTAAGGATTTCATTTTTTTTTTTTGAGTGATTATAAATGGTGTTTTCACCATTTCACAGCAGGAACCAACCTTGCTGATACCTTGATTTCAGACTTCTAGCCTTCAAATAAAACACATTGAGTGTCCGTTTAAGCCACCCAGTTTGTGCCTTGTTATGGCGGCCCCAGGAAACTAATAAAGTGATATTTACAGGTTCCAGGATGTAGGACCTAGTCTCTTTGGGTGGCCGTCATTCAGCCCACTACCAGGAAGAATGTTTTGTTGACTTTTCCATCTTCTAGAGACTGTGCACATGCCTTGGCTGGTAGCCCTTTCCTCTGTCACTACCACCTTTGCTGCGTCATCCCTCTTTTCTTACTTTCACCCCCCTGCCTCCCTCTTTTAATAACCCCGTTTTTACATTGGGCCCTTCCAGATAATCCAGGATAATCTCCCCATCTCAAGAGCTTTGATCTAATCACATTTGCAGAGTATTTTTTGCCACATAAGGTAACATATTCACAGGATCTATCAATTAGGATGTGGACATGTTTATGGAGCTATTATTCACCCTCTATTTCCATTTTTCTGAGAGTTTTTATCATGAATGGGTGTTGAATTTTCAATCTTTTTCTGCATCAGTTGATAAAATAATGTGACTTTCCTTCTTTAGCTTGTCATTATGTTGGGTTACATTGATCTTCAAATATTGGCTAGCCTTGCAGTCCTAGAGTGAACGCCACTTGGTTGTGATATACAATTCTTTTTAAATGTATTTGAATGCTATTGGCTATTATTATTATTATTATTTTTAAAGATTGGCACCTGAGCTAACATCTGTTGCCAATCTTTTTTTCTTTTTCTTCTTCTTCTCCCCAAAGCCCCCCAGTATATAGTTGTATATTCTAGTTGTAGGTTGTTCTAGTTCTGTTATGTGGGGCGCTGCCTCAGCATGGCTTCATGAGTGGTGCTAGGGGGGCACCCAAGATCCAAACTGGCGAAACCCTGGGTCACCGAAGTGGAGTGCGCAAACTTAGCTGCTCGGCCACAGGGCCGGCACCGTCTATTGGCTGTTATTTGTTAAGGATTTTTTGTGCCTATATTCATGAGGGATATTGGTCGTAGTTTTCTTTTTTTGTACTTTCTTTGTTGGTCTGGGCATCAGGGTAATACTAGCTCACAGAATGAATGAATTAGGAAGTGTTCCTCCTCTTCTGTTTTCTGGAACACATTGTGTAGAATTGGTGTTAATTATTCTTTAAACATTTGATAGAATTCTCCAGTGAAATCATCTGGGCTCAGATTTTTCATTTTTTAATTATGGATTCAGTACTTCTAGTGCTACTCAAATTATCTGTTTCACATTGGGTGAGTTGTGTAAGTTTTTTAAGAAATTGGTTTATTTTGTCTATCGTCAAATTTATGTGTGTAGAGTTGTGATAGTCTCCTCATATTATCCTTTTGATGTCTGCAGGGTCTGTAGTGATAGCCATTGTTTCATTCCTGATAGTATTGGTAATCTATGTCTTCACCTTTTTCTTTGTCAGTTTGGCTATAGGTTTGTTCATTTTATTGATCATTTCATAAAACAATCTCTTTGTTTCATTGATATTTCCCTATTTTCTGTTTTCATTTCAATTGATTTGTGCTTTTATCTTTATTATTTTCTTCCTTCTCCTTGCTTTGGGTTTATTTTGCTCTTCTTTTTTGAGATTCTTGAGGATAGAGGTACAGATTATTGATTTAAGACTTTTCCTCTTTTCTAATGTATGCATTTACTGCTATGAATTTCCCTCTCAGCACTACTTTACCTTGTCTCACAAATTTTGATATTCATTAAGTTTAATGAATATTTTGATCTCCCTTGAGATGTTCTCTTTGACTCGTGGATTATTTAGAAGTATGTTGTTTATTTCCAAGTGTTTAGAGAATTTCCTGTTGTCTTTCTGTTTCTGATTTCTACTTTGAATCTATTGTGGTTCAAGAACACACTATGTATGATTTTAATTCTTTTAAATTTGTTGAGGTTTGTTTTATGGCCCAGGATGTGGTCTATCTTGGTAGATGTTCTATGGACATTTGAAAAAAAAAATGTGCATTCTGCTGTTGTTGGCCAGAGTGCTCTACAAATGTCAGTGAGATCCTGTTGGTTGATGGTGGTGTCGAGTTCTTCTGTGTCTTTGCTGGTTTTCTCTTTAGTTGTCCTACCAGTTGTTGACAGAGTCTCCAACTATATTTGTTGTATTAGTCTGCCCAGGCTGCCATAACAATACCATAGAAATTTATTTCTCACTGTTGTAGAGGCTGGAAAGTCCCAGATCAAGGTCCAGCAGGGTCGGTTTCTGGTGAGGACTCTCTTCCTGGCTTGTAGATGGTCACCTTCTTGCTATGTCTTCACATGGCCTTCTCTTGGTGCCTGTGTCAGGACAGAGATCTCTCTCTCTCTCCTTGTAAGGCCAGCAATCCTTTTGAATTAGGATCTCACCCTTATGACCTCATTTAATCTTAATTACCCTCAAAAGCCCTATCTCCAAATACAGTTGCATTGTGTTTCCTTTATATATAACTTGTTGCTTTTCTCTTGTGGCTTTTAGGATTCTCTCTTTAATTCTTTTTCTTTTTTTTTAAGATTGGCCCTGAGCTAACATCTGTTGCCAATCTTGTTTTTTTTTTCCCTTCTTCTCCCCAAAGCCCCCAGCACACAGTTGTATATTCTAGTTGTAGGTCCTTCTGGCTGTGCTGTGTAGGACGCCGCCTCAGCATGGCTTGATGAGTGGTGTTAGGTCTGCGCCCAGGATCTGAACCAGCAAAACCCTGGGCCACTGAAGCAGAGCACATGAACCCAACCACTTGGCCACAGGCCAGCCCCTCTTTATCTTTAATTCTTGACATTTTAATTATAGTGTATCTTGACGTGGGCCTCTTTGGGTTTATCTTGTTTGGTGCTCTCTGTGCTTCCTGTACCTGGATGTCTGTTTTCTTCCTTAGGTTAGGAAAGTATTCAGCTATTATTTCTTCAAATAGATTCTATGCCCCTCTCTTCTGCTTCTGGGATACCTATAATACGAGTGTTAGTGCACTTGATGTTGTCCCAGAGTTCCCTTAGACTGTTCTCGTTCTTTTTTCTTTTGTCTGTTCAGCTTGGGTGATTTCCTCTAGTCTTTCGTCCAGCTCACTGATCTGTTCTTCTGTATCATCGACTCTCCTATTGAGTCCCTGTAGTGAATTTTTCATTGCCAGTATTGTATTCTTCATTTCTGATTGGCTCTTTTTTTATATTTTACAATTCTTTGTTGAAGTTCTTGCTGAATTCATTCTTCTTCCAAGATCAGTGAGCATCCTTAAGGCTTTTTGTTTGAACTCTTTTTCAGGTAGATTGTTTATTTATGTTCCACTTAGTTATTTTTCTGGGGTTTTGTCCTGTTCCCTTACTTGGAACATATTCCTTTGCCTCCTCATTTTGCCTCTTTCTCTGTGCTTATATCTATGTATTAGGCAGGTCAGCTACATCTCCTCATCTCGGAGAGATGGCCTTGTGTAAGAGGTGCCTTATGAGACCCAGCAGTATGTTTCCCTCTCATCACCAGTTTCAAATATTCCAGGAGTGACCCCCTGTGTGGGTTATGTGTGTTGTCCTGTTGTGGCAGGGTTGCTCTTGCTGCAGGTTCCCAGGGAGGCTAGGCTGTCCCCTTGTCTGGCTGGTTGTAATACACAGCTGCTTGTGGCTGCTATGGATACTTCAGTCACTTTATTGGGCATGGGGAGCCCCAGCACAGTTGGCTGCAAGGTCTAATAGCACATGCCTATTGCAGTTTTTCTGTTAAGTGAGTAGGCCTCAGGGGTGGTTGCTAGGCTCAGGGGCTTACAATTGCTGTAGGCCTCCAGCCCGTAAGGCTGTTGTCAGCTCTCTCAGGATTGCAGCTGAATGGGGCTGACTCCAGATATGGGAGCACCCAATTGTTTCAGGCTTTGGAAGGTGAGGCCGATCCCCCATGTGGCTGTTTGAGAAGCACAGGTCCTCTGCAGCTGACAAGCCCCACCACCCACAGGGCCACACACACTGCCAACACAGTCTTGCCCCATGTGTGCGCCTTGACCCCCTGAAGTGGATCCAGGTGCCCCTCTGCAGAGGCCCTACAAACTCCACCAGCTCCTCACACATGCCTTGCTCTGAAGAGGCTGACCCACTTGCCCAGATGCAGAGGATCCAGGCACCCCACTTATGCAGGCCCACAAGTTGCCTGAGGGCTTGCTGTTGGGTGGGGCCAGTCCCTAGGGTGGGCTGCCTGCCCTGGCTGAGCTAGACTAATAGGCCAGGGGAAGAACTCCAATGGTGTCTGCCAACGTCTGTGTCAGCACAGCTGTCCTAGGTCACAGTAATGGCTGCTGCCAACATCTCAGTCGCTGGAGAGGTCTCACCTCTCACTGAGATGTGCCCAGAGCCTATCAGGTGAGTCTCTTCACCAAAGGACTGTGCACCTTTCTTTCTGGTGATTTCAGGTTGCTTTCTGAAACAGGTGAATTTGTGTGTGGGCCCTTTAAGAGCAGGCTTTTTTTTCCTTATGTCCAATAGCTTTTCTGGTGGTGAGCAAGGCGAGATATTATGACACTTGTCTTATTTGTGCTGAGTCCAAAAGCTGCTTACAGCAGTACTGCTCCCCTACTCAGATCCCCTGGTCTTCCAGGGAAGGTGCATACTGTAGGATTCCTTCCAGCCAGCCATGAAGCACCATGGCTTGCAAAGGTGGCTTTTTTCTCTCCAGAAAGGAATTTCTGCCTCTTCCACCTCAGTCAGCATGGTCCCTTGTTTCAGGAATTATTTTTATCCAGTTTTCAGTTCTCTCTCGGGGGTAATTGTTCCAAGAGTAGTTGTAAATATGTTGTGTCCATGGGAGGAGGTGAGTTCAGAGTCCGCCTATGCTGCCATCTTGACACCAACCTCTACAGTTGCATTGGGAGTTAGGGCTTCAACATACAAATTTTGGAGGGACAGTTCAGTGCATAGCATTTGTGGATTTGTCTACTGAAATACCTTGCTTTATTGAGCTTCACAGATATAGCATTATTTTTTATTGCAGTCATAATAGTTTATAAAATTGTGAAATTTCACTTGTACATTATTTTTCAGTCACCATACAAATGGGCCCCTTCACCCCTTGTTTCCACTCCCCAACCCCCTTCCCCCCTGGTCACTGCTAAACTGTTCTCTTTGTCCGTGTGTTTGTTTATCTTCCACACATGAGTGAAATCATACGATGTTTGTCTTTCTCTGGCTTATTTTGCTTAACATAATATCCCAGAGGTCTATTTTGTTGCAAATGGGACAATTTTGTCTTTTTTATGGCTGAGTAGTATTCCATTGTATATATAAACCACAGCTTCTTTATCCAATCATCTCTCAATGGGCACTTGGGTTGTTTCCATGTCTTGGCTATTGTGAATAGTGCTGCAATGAACATAGGGGTGCATAAATCTCTTTGAATTGTTGATTTCAAGTTCTTTGGATAAATACCCAGTAGTGGGATAGCTGGTCATATGGAATTTCTATTTTTAATTTTTTGAGAAATCTCCATACTGTTTTCCATAGTGGCTGCATCAATTTGCATTCCCACCACCGGTGGATGAGGGTTCCCTTTTCTCCATAACCTCTCCAACATTTGTTATTTTTTGTCTTGGTGATTATAGCCATTCTTATGGGTATGAGATGGTATCTTAGTGTAGTTTTGATTTGCATTTCCCTGGTGATTAGTGATGTTGAACATCTTTTCGTGTGCCTATTGGCCATTTGTATATCTTCTTTGGAAAAATGTTCATATCCTCTGCCCATTTTTTGATTGGGTTGTTTGTTTTTTGTTGTTCAGTTGTGTGAGTTCTTTATATGTTTTGGAGAATAACTCCTTGTCAGATATATGATTTGAAAATATTTTCTCCCAGTTGGTGGGTTGTCTTTTTGTTTTGATCCTGGTTTCCTTTGCCTTGCAGAAGCTCTTTAATCTGATGAAGTCCTACTTGTTTATTTTTTCTTTTGTCTTCCTGTCCGAGTAGACACAGTATTTGAAAAGATGCTTCTAAGACTGGTGTCAAAGAGCCTATATTTTCTTCCAGGAGTTTTATGGTTTTAGGTCTTATATTCAAGTCTCTAATCCATTTTGAGTTAATTTTTGTTTATGGTGTAAAATAGTGGTCAACTTTCATTCTTTTGCATGTGGCTGTCCAGTTTTCTGAATACCATTTATTGAAGAGACTTTCTTTTCTCCATTGTTTTTTTTTTTTTTTTTTGCTCCGATGTGTGGTTTTATTTCTGGGCGTTCACTTCTGTTCCATTGATCTGTGTGTCTGTTTTTATACCAGTACCATGCTGTTTTGATTACTATAGCTTTGTAGTATATTTTGAAGTCAGGGATTGTGATGCCTCCAGCTTTGTTCTTTTTTCTCAGGATTGCTTTAGCTATTTGGGGTTTTTTGTTGCCCCACATGAACTTTAGGATTCTTTGTTCTATTTCCATAAAGAATGTCATTAGGATTCTGATTGGGATTGCATTGAATCTGAAGATTGCTTTAGGTAGTATGGACATTTTAACTATCTTTATTCTTCCAACCCATGTGCATGGAATATCTTTCCATTTCTTGATGTCATCATTGATTTCTTTCAATACATTGTATAGGTCTTTCACCTCCTTGGTTAAATTTATTCCTAGATATCTTATTCTTTTTGTTGTGATTGTATTCTTGAGTTCTCTTTCTGTTAGTTCGTTATTAGAGTACAGAAATGCAACTGAGACTTTTAAGTTGATTTTGTACCCTGCAACTTTGCTGTAGTTGTTGATTATTTCTAATAGTTTTCCGGTTGATTCTTTAGGGTTTCTATGTATAAAATCATGTCATCTTCAAACAGTGAGGATTTCACTTCTTCATTGCCTATTTGGATTCCTTTTATTTCTTTTTCTTGGCTAATTTCTCTGGCCAAAACCTCCAGTGGGCACCCTTGTCTTGTTCCTGTTCTCAGAGGGATGACTTTCAGTTTTCCCCCATTGAGTACAATGTTGGCTGTGGGTTTGTCATATATGGCCTTTATTATGTTGAGGTAGTTTCCTTCTGTATCCATTTTATTGAAAGTTTTCATCATAAATGGATGTTAGATCTTATCAAATGCTTTCTCTGCATCTATTGAGATGATCATGTGGTTTTTATTCCTCATTTTGTTGATGTGGTGTATCACATTGATTGACTTGCAGACGTTGAGCCATCCCTGTGTCTCTGGTATAAATCCCACTTGGTTATGGTGTATGATCTTTTTAAGGTAGTGCTGTATTCAGGTTGCCAATATTTTGTTGAGGATTTTTGCATCTATGTTCATCAGCAATATTGGCCTGAAATTTTCCTTTTTTGTGTTGTCCTTGTCTGGCTTTGGCATCAGATTGATGTTGGCCTTGCAGAAAGTGTTAGGAAGTATTCTGTCTTCCTCAATTTTTTGGAATAGCTTGAGAAGGATAAGTATTAAAGCTTCTTTGAATGTTTGGTAGAACTCTCCAGAGAAGCCATCTAGTCCTGAGCTTTTATTTTTTAGGAGGTTTTGATTACTGTTTCAATCTCTTTACTTGTCTGTTGGTCTATTCAGATTCTCTATTTCTTCTTGGTTCAGTTTTGGGAGGTTGTGTGAGTCTAAGAATTTCTTCTAGATTTTCCAGTTTGTTGGCAAATAGTTTTTCATAGTATTCTCTTATAATCCTTTGTATTCCTGTGGTATCTGTTGTAATTTCTCCTCTTTCATTTCTAATTTTATTTATTTGAGCCTTCTCTCTTTTTTTCTTAGTGAGTCTGGCTAAGGGTTTGTCAGTTTTGTTTATCTTCTCAAAGAACTAGCTCTTTGTTTCATTGATCATTTCTACTGTCTTTTTTTGTTTCAATTTCATTTATTTCTGCCCTAATTTTTATTTCTCTCCTTCTGCTTTGGGTTTTGATTGTTCGTCTTTTTCTCATTCTGTTATGTGTAGTTTAAGATTGCTTATTTGAGATTTTTCTTGTTTGTTAAGGTGGGCCTGTATTGGTATGAATTTCCCTCTTGGGACCACTTTTGCTGCATCCCATATGAGTTGGTATGGTGTATTTTCATTTTCACTTGTCTCCAGATATTTTTTGATTTTTCCTTTAATTTCTTCAATGATCCATTGGTTATTCAGTAGCATGTTGTTTAGTCTCCACATCTTTGTCCCTTTCCTAACGTTTTTGTTATAGTTGATTTCTAGTTTCATAGCATTATGGTCATAAGAGATGCTTGATATGATTTCAATCTTCTTAAATTTATTGAGGCTTGCCTTGTTTCCCAACATATGATCTATCCTTGAGAATGTTCCATGTGCACTTGAGAAGAATGTGTATTCTGCTGTTTTTGGATGGAGTGTTCTATCTATCTATCTATCTATCTATCTATCTATCTATCTATCTGTATCTATAAAGTCCATCTGGTCTAGTTTTTCATTTAAATCCACTATTTCCTTGTTGACTTTCTGTCTAGATGATCTATCCATTGATGTTAGTGGAGTGTTAAGGTCCCCTACTCTTATTGTGTTGTTGTTAATATCTCCTTTTAGGTTTTTTAATAGTTGCTTTAGGTACTTTGGTGCTCCTGTATTGGGTGCATATATATTTATAAGTGTTATGTCTTCTTGGTGAAGTGTCCCTTTTATCATTATATACTGCCCCTCTTTGTCTCTCATTACCTGTTTTATCTTGATGTCTACTTTGTCTGATAGAAGTATGGCAACACCTGCTTCCTTTTTTTTTTTTTTTTCCATTATCTTGGAGTATTGTCTTCCATCCTTTCACTCTGAGTCTGTGTTTGTCTTTGGAACTGAGATGTGTTTCCTGGGGCAGCATATTGTTGGGTCTTGTTTTTTAATCGAACCAGCCACTCTGTGCCTTTTGATCGAATTCAATCCATTTATGTTTAGAATGATTATTGATATATTAGGGCTCAATGCTGCCATTTTATTGCTTGTTTTCCAGTTCTTCTGCATTTCCTTTGTTTCTTGTCCCATGTATTTCAGACTACAAGTTCAGTTAGGTAGTTTTTTATGATAGTTTTCTTAGTTTTCTCTTTATCATTTGTGTCTCTGTTCTGATTGTTTATTTAGTGATTACCGTGAGGTTTGTATAAAAAACTTGTAGATGAGATAGACCATTTTCTGATAGCCTCTTATTTCCTTAGACTAAGCCAGTTTCATCTCTTTCCTCTTCTTCTAAGTTATTATTGTCACAACTTATTCCATCTTGTGTTGTGAGTTTGTAGTTAGAATGATGAGATTTATTTTGGTGTTTTCTTTCCCTTTATCTTCAATATTATAATTAAGTTTTTGCTAACCTGTTCTGAGAGAGAACTGCAATTTTCTGATTTTGTCTGCCTATTTATCTCCTTGCTTAGGGCTTGTGTAGCCCCTTTCTGTCTTTCTTTCTTTCTTTTTTTTTTTCTGGTATGAGGGCCTTCTTGTGCATTTCTCATAGGGGAGTTCTTGTGATGATGAACTTCCTTAGCTTTTGTTTATCTGGTAAAGTTTTTATTTCTCCATCACATCTGAAGGATACTTTCACTGGATAGAATATTCTTGGCTGAAAGTTTTTGTCTTTCAGAATTTTGAATATATCCTTCCACTCTTTCCTAGCCTTTGAGGTTTCTGCTGAGAAATCCACTGAAAGCCTGACAGGGATTCCTTTTTAAGTTATTTTCTTCTGCCTTACTTCTCTTGTTTCTTTCTCATTGACTTTGCCAGCTTTACTACTATATGTCTTGGAGAAGGCCTTTTTACATTGATATAGGTAGGAGATCTATTGGCTTCTTTCACTTGGATTTCCAGCTCCTTCCCCAGGTTTGGGAAATTCTCAGCTATTATTTCTTTGAAGAAGCTTTCTGCTCCATTCTCCTTCTCTTCTCCCTCTGGAATACCTATAATCTTTATTTTGCATGGCCTAATAGAGTGAGGTATTTCTTGGAGAATTTCTTCATTTCTTTTTAGTCTTAGTTCTCTCTCCTCCTCCATCTGAATCATTTCTGTATTTCTGTCCTCCACACTGTTGATTCATTCCTTCATAATATCAGCTCTGTTATCCAGGGAGTCCAGATTTTTCTTTATCTCATCTATTGTGTTTTTCAACTCCAACATTTCTGATTGCTTCTTCTTTCTAGTTTCCATCTCTTTTGTGAAGAAGTTCCTGATTTCATCAAACTATCTATCTGGATTTTCTTTTATTGATTTTTTTCTGATAGCTATTTTGAATTCGCTGTCATTTAGATTATAACTGTCTTTGCCTTCAGGATTGATTTCTGGCTGCTTGTCAGTTTCCTTCTGGTCTGGAGGTTTAATATTTTTTTTTCATACTGTTTGATGGTGTGGATTTGTGCCTCCACAGAGATAGCATCTGGTTGCAGCTTCTGCCTGCCACCATGGGTGGGGGTCAAGAGCTTTGTATTCTGAGCCTGCTGTGATCCATGGCTCAATGGCTCACAGCTGCTGCTTTTCTATCTGTTCAGGCCCTCTGGCCAACCAGCAGAGCTGGAGTGCTGGGTGGGGGGAGGGGTGCTTTCTTTCACCTGTGCAATCCCAGGGACATTCTCACTCTGCCCTCACTATCTGCTCTCCTGGGGTGCTAGCTTGATGAAGGCACCCCCACAATAGCTTAGTCACCTCTGTGTGGGGTTTTCCTACAGGCTGTGAGGGAACTTGGAGAGCAAAGGTGTTCCCATGGAGGGCCATCCTTCCCCCGTTTCCTGTCAGAGGCTTGTGCAGTCTGGAGCCCAGGGCCCCTGCCTTTGGGGGAGGGAGGGGAGATCCCCTTGCTTCCCTTACCTCCCTCTACTTCCTCCAGTGGGTCCAGTACCTCCACCTTCAGACATATGGCTGCGTGGGTCTCTCAGACGTTTTTTGTGTTGTGTGAATGTCCTCTGATGGTATATGAATGTCCTTTTCATTGTATCTTAGGTGGGAGAGTCTAAGGGGAGAGCTCACTCTGCCACGATGCTGTCATCACTCCAGACATAGCATTTTTTACAAGACCTTCCACCAGCAAAAAAGATTACAACTTACTGAAGGCTTAGATGATGGTTAGCATTTTTTAGCAATAAAGTATTTTCTAATTATGATATATACATTGGGTTTTTTAATACATATGCTATTGCACACTTAACTAGACCACAGTATATTGTAAACATAACTTTTATATGCACTGGGAAACCAAAAAATTTGTGTGACTCTCTTTATTGCAATATTTGCTTGATTGCAGTGGACTGGAACCAAACCTGCAATGTCTCTGAGGTGTGTCTGTATCTCCCTTTTCAGTTCAGTGAGGTTTTGCTTCACATATTTTGTGGCTCTGTTGTTTGATACATTTAGGATTGGTATGTCTTCTTGGTGCATTGACCCTTTTATCATTATATAATGCCCCCCCCTTGTAATTTTCTTTGTTCTGAAGTCTACTTATGAGATATTAATATAGTCACTCTTGCTTTCCTTTTATTAATGTTTGCATTATATATCTTTTTCTACCTTTTTATTTTCAATCTGCCTATATTGTTATTTGAGGTGAGTTTCTGGTAGACAGCCTATAGTTGGTTCATGGTTTTAAATCTACTCTGCCAATCTGTCTTTTTAGTTGGTGTGTTAGACCATTTAAATTTAGTGTAATTATGATATGCTAGGGCCTAAGTTTGCTATTTTATTTTTTGTTTCCTAGTTATTCTGTTTTCTGTATTCTCTTTCCTAACTCCCTGTTAATTAGTTGAAAATTTTTAAAAATTCCATTTTGATTAATCTATAGTGTTTTGAATTTTCTCCTTGCATAACTTTTTTAGTGTTTGCTCCAGGTATTACATATATAGATAACGTGCCACAGTTTACTGGTGTCACCATTTACCAGTTCAAGTAAGGTATGGAAACCTCACCTCCCTTTGCATCCCTTTACCCTCCCCATTTAAAAGATAAATGTCGTAAATATTTCCTCTACATACGTGTAGAACCACCTTAGACTGTTATAATTTTTGCTTCAACCATCAAACATAATTTTAAAAGCTCAAGAGGAGAAGAAAAGTCTATTGTATTTACCCACACTTTTGCTTAATGTTTGTTCATTGTGCCTGATGTTCTGTGGTTCCTTCTTTTATCCTTTCCTATTTAGAAAAGTTCAGCATTCTTTTAGGGTGGGTCTGCTGGTGACCAAGTCCCTTAGTTTTTCTTCATCTGAGATGTCTTGATTCCTTTTCATTCCTGAAGAATATTTTCACAGGGTATAGGATTCCAGGTTCACAGTTCTTTTCTTACAGCATCTGGAAAGTATCATACCACTTACTTCTGGCCTCCACAGTTCTGCTGAGAAATCCACTGTCCTTCAAATTACCTTTCTCCTATAGGTAAGGTGTCATTTTTCTCTCACTGCTTTCAAGAATTTTTTTGTCTTTCATTTTCTTAAATTTAATTAAGACGTATCTTGACATGGATTTCTTTTGGTTTCTCTGATTGGAGGTGCGTTTAGCTTCTTGAATCTGTTCGTTTATGTCTCTTGCCAAAGTTGGTAAGTTTTCAGGCATTATTTCATGGAGTACTTTTCCAGCCCCACCCTCTTTCTCCTTTCTGGGATTGTGCTGACACAAATGTTTGATCATTTGTTTAGTCCCATAGGTCCCTGAGACTCAATACATTTTTTTTTTTTTAAATCAGTTTCTCTCTCTCTTGTTTTGAGTGGGTAATTTATTTTTTTTCCCCAAGATTTTTATTTTTTTCCTTTTTCTCCCCAAAGCCCCCCGGTACATAGTTGTATATTCTTTGTTGTGGGTCCTTCTAGTTGTGGCATGTGGGACGCTGCCTCAGCATGGCTCGATGAGCAGTGCCATGTCCGCGCCCAGGATTCGAACCAACAAAACACTGGGCCGCCTGCAGCGGAGCACGCGAACCTAACCACTCGGCCATGGGGCCGGCCCCTGGTAAACCCTTGAGTCTGGAACACGAGGCCCTCCACTGGGCCTTGGTCAGCTTTCCCAATTTCAATGCAATTTACCTAAGAAGCCCTAATTGGAAGTAAGGACCTGGGTTTGGGTCCTCTCGCTGCCATTAGCTGGCTAAGAAAATCGTTTCCCTGTTCTGGGCTTTTACTTCATACATACACTTGGGGTATTGGATTAGATCAGTGATTCTCTTCTAAAACCCTTTAACAAATGGAAGATTTCACAGAAACTCATGAATAAGAGCATTCAGGGACAGGCAACTTGAGTTGAAGCAGGCATGGGAACAGGGGCTCTGGGGACAGCTTGAAGCCACTGGACCAGATGGTCCCCTCCAACTGGCCCTGGGCAGGTGTTTTAACCTTTCCAAGTCTGTTTCTTTCTCTGTAAGTAGAGATAATACTTACCCAGAAAGGGGTGAGGGCTAGTGAAACAGCTGCCTGTAAAGCTGCTAGCAGGTTTGGGACACAGGTGCTCAGTTAATGAAGGGGTCACTAGTGTCATTTGTGCCTTTCCAAACCTGCCCCCTCCCCCACCCCGGGCTCTGGGAGCACCCTGTCCCTCTGGATCCCCATGGGCCTGGGACTGTCCTGTGGGCCTCGCACCATGGCTTTGGGCCGACAGCTAGTTGTGTAAGTCTGAAACTTAACCTCCACAATCAAACTAAGGTCTTTAAGGGAGAGATTTCTCTCCCACAGCGCTTGATCCCCCAGGCTGCCTTGTCCACAGAGGTTCAGTGTCCGTCTGTGGTTGACCAGCCCAGACCAGGATGCAGAGGAGCTGTAGCTATGAGCTGAATGTGGCCCCTCACCCCTAAACACGGCTCACTCTGAGGACAATCCCTCCTCTTGAAGATGCTACACAGAGAAGTCCCAGACTCATCCCAGCCAGTCGGAGCAGGATACTCAGCACTGACCCGGAGCCAGCGGCGAGCCTGTGCCTGCACTTCTGCCAGAAAACAGTCAAGACACTTCCAATTCAGACTCCAAAAAGTCAGGCTGGTTTCACGTCGCTTCTCATTTATTAATTCAGTCTGTTCTAGGTTGTACAGTTATGAAAATAACAAAACCAAAGCTGGCAGCCCAGGAATATTTACACTTGCTCTCATGTAGTGAGGTCACTCTATGTTGTTGCACAGATTGCTTATGTTTGGTACCACAAGATGTTTGTAATTCAGACAAAATCGGACAGATTAACAATTATATGTACAGCAAAATAAAAGGGGAAGTCATTCAAGTATCAAAATACAGAGACAAAGATTAAATAACATTTTTATTACAATTCAGTCCCATTGCCACACCATTAGCAACAACACTTCTGCGAACTGCATCTGACAGTCAGTCTGCAGGCCTGGGCATCTCAGAAACTGACGGAGCTCAGACTAGCTTTCTGCCGTGTTGGCGACTGCAGCTGCGCTTGCTGCCTGCTCACCCTGAGGCTTCTCGAGGACTCCCCCTAGAGTCTGAGGCTGAAGGCCAAGAGGGACGCGGAGGCGTAAGTTACAGATGGAGAGCCTGCCGGGAGGGAAGTCCTACTGCCCAGAGGAGCTGGCGAGCAGGAAGGAGGCGAGCAGCGAGCCTGCGGCCGGCGATGAGTGCTGACCCCACTTCCAGTCCCGCCTGGACGGGCTCCCGCACGACTCAGAAACGCAGCAACAGGGCAGCCACATCGCGTGACCTGCACTCAGAGACATGCAGAAGCAGGGGCTTTTCCACTTGAAGCCTGTCCTTAAAGTTATAATATTCCTTTCTAGGGAAGGCAGAGTACCTGCCCCGGAGGAGGAGTGAAAAAGAAAGGCCTAGTCCTTTCCTCTCTTGACTATTCAGAAATAAACCAATCTCAAAACAGAACCCACAGCCAGAGCAGACCAGCCAAGGCTTCCAATAAGAAAACACCCTGAATAAATAAAGAAGATATAGCAGCTTCGAGGGGAGGAACACCTATGTATGACTTAAAAACAAAAAGACAGCTTGAGGAGCTCATTGTAGTGTCTACAAAGTTTCTGCTGGGACCTGCCACCTATCGAGAAGCCTACGCGGTGAGACCCGGCCTTGCTCAGGAGGGAGGAAGGGCACCTGCACGAGCTCCACAGCAGGAGCGGCACCGGCGACCCACCCATCTCAGGCTTCCTTGTCACTGCCGGGTGGGGGGGGGGGGCGCAGCGGAAGCTGATGGGAATCCTTGAGGCCCTGGAAGAGGCAGGAGAAGTCAGACTCCCAGGGCTGAGGTCCCTGTTTAGTACTGAGCAGTGGAGGATCACCTGCCTCTACTCCGGAGGGGCGACTCCCAGGGCCTGCAGCCCTGGCCGGCTCAGCAGGGAGGAAACCCACAGGGCCCTGCTTTCAAATGTGTGCCCCAGGGCACTGTCCCTGCACGCACACACCAGCAGAGAAGGTCTGTTCGCAACCTTTGCTGGGAAAGAGCAGCGCTGCTGAAGCCTGGAATGTGGATCCTGGGATCAGACTGCACCTGCCAGCAAAGCCTGCGGTCTGCCTGCCGAGGGGCCCCGGGAGGAAACGTCCTCTCTGCTCCTGCTCTGGAAGGTACTGGACACGCAGCTGACCTGGCTCTGCCTCCCAGCCACACGGGAATTAGGCCCTTTGTTTCTACTGTTCTCTAGGAGGAGGAACACATCAAAGTTAAAAAAGCAAAGCAAGCCAGCAAGAGGGCTTAAGCGGCAGTGGTGTACCAGGACGCCAGCCTGCCCTGAAGGCCACACTGGGGGAGAATCAAATTGTCACCTTATTTAGCCTTCTCTACACTTGGAGCCAGGGATGAGCCGAGCAGCTGAAAATGCAACAGTCAAACCAATAATTCAGAGAATCAGTGAGTCCTGAACACACACACCTGACTAGACAAATCACAAACTGGCAGGTAGCAATCTTAGCTGACCTACCCATTAATGCCCAAAACAAAGCTGCTTTTTCTCCTTTCTCACTCAACTCAGGCAGTCTGAGGTCGCAGAGAGCTCACGGGCCAGGCAGTCCAGGGCAGCGCTCTGACTCGGGCAGGTCAGAGACCAGGGGCGGCCCGGTGTGCCAGGGGCTGGCTCAGACTTCACGGGACCAGGAACTGGTCGCTCATCTCCATTTGACCCCTGGACCTTCACATGTGGAACCTTAGACACGGACCGAAGCCTTTACTTTTGCCAGGTGCCCCTAAGGCTGCGTTCTTACTGCTGAAAGAGGCTGTGTCCAGCTCTAGATGGGGACAAGCTATCGTGCCACTCATAAGAAACAGCAGCTAACTTGGGTGGGTTTGAGCAGCAGACTCTGACAAACCTCCTCAGTTCTGCCCCTGCGCCTGCTGCTTTCAATTCACTGCAGGCCCTGCCTTCTCTTCAGCCCTCCAGACCATGCCAAGATCCCATCCCCAGGACAGAGGGCTGGACAGACTGGCCTCTTAGCCAATCTCAGTTCCCCTGTCCTCTGACCCTATGGCCATTTGTCTCAAGATTGGCAGTTTAACCTAGAGGTTTGAGCTGAGTGTTAAAAGTTCATTTTATAAAAAAAAAATTTTTCTATTAAAAAATACGTTCTGGACAAGTCACTTCTTGACCCTCTGGAGTGCCAGTTCTGTCTGCTAGAGGCCTGGAGTGCTTCTCTGCAGCCAGGGCAAGGCTCGCTCTGTAAGACCTGGTGGTGGCAGGCCCAGGCCAAGCAGCTGAGAGGAGGTCCTAGGGCAGAGGTTGGGCCTGGGTCTTCAAAGCTGCAGGTGAGATGGTGGTGGTGGCGGTGGGAGCCTGTGCCCCCCACGGCTGTTTCCGCAGCACAGTCGGTTCCTCAGTGGCTCAGCTTGGCAGAAGCAAACACAACGGGGGGAGGAAAGGGTTAACCAAAGGGGCCTGCAGAGGGTGGAGGGAACTGAAAGGAAACCCAGGAGCAGACAGAAGTCCCTCACGGCCTCCCCTGAGCGCCCTCGGTGGCCTGGCTCCGAGCACCCCCGGCTCACTGCCGCCTCTGGCTCAGTGTCTGCTCGAGAAGGCACAAGGACAGGCCGGCAGGCAGGAGGACCCACCCTGGTTTATCAGCTTGGGTTTCAACTCTAGAGCATTTGCCGGAACTTCCTGGCTTTCCTACTGGACTATGCGACGTTTGCACTGCTTCCTAGCAGAACGGCTGCTTTGCTGTCTCCTACCGTCTAAGCTGACCTGCCCACGCCAGAGAATATGCGGCTTCTTCAAAGCCTCGACTCCACAGTCCCCGCTGCTGAACTGCTTTGAGGTGGTGGAGTGCACAGCCTCCCCTCTCCGAGGAGTCGAGAGGCTGAGGGCAGTGATCAGGGAAGGGGCCAGGTGACGGCTGACTATCTTTGATCCCCACACTGTGGAGAAGTGTCAGAAAGCTCCTGGAGGACAACGGAAGTTGCTCCATCCAGGTCCCTGTCCTGGAGCAGCTCCGTTCTGTGAGGAAAGAGGGTTTGCTGTGTGTGCAGGGCAGAGGCCTCCCTCTTGCTGGGTCCTATAGAAAGGCCTTCCTCCTTGATGGGCCAGACTCCAGAGCCAGCCTTGTGACTCACTGATGAAGACAGGAGGGCTGACCACATACATGCCATCCACTCCTCGGAGTGGAAGACCCATCAGGACCTAGAAACGAGCTGCGTGGAGCCAGCCTGAGGGTGTTCAGATGCTCAGAGCCCCATGCTTTGGAGTCAGGCATGTGCCCAAGGGCCTGGCACAGAGCTTGGGCCCTCACAGAAGGCAGTCTGACCCTGGTCAAGCTACATCGCTGAGCTCAGGGTCTCCCAGGGGGAGGCCAGCACCTTAGAGCAGAGGAGGAAAGGACAGGACCGCAGGCCAGCTGTGGGCAGAGCGCAAGGGGATTCTGGCACCGGGTGGTCACAGTGGTTGGTTGTATCAGGAAAGGTGCGGACAGACAGTTAGCTCTTGGCAGCGGCACCTGGCTGTGGCTCAGCACAGGAGACAGGGGAGGACAGCCGACAGGGAGCCCAGGGAGCTGGCACTGGCGCTGTTTAGACTCTTGTCGAAGACCGCCCTGGCCTCAGGTTCACAGTGCCTGCCCGCTGAGGCTTCCTGGGTGCAACGGGCCCCCTTAGCCCTCTTGGTGCCCACCTCAAAGGCAACACACCCCCCCACGCTGTCCTCACCCAAGGGGGGTATTCACAGTGTCCGGTGGTGTTAGGTACAAGCTGTGAGTGTGCAGTGTCTAGAGCTGCTGCCCAGGAGGAGAGCAGTCCCAGTAGGGGTGGGGCCTTGGCATCAGCAGCTGGAAGGAGAGTTGAGAACAGCAGAAAGATCGGATGGCAAGGCACAGTGAGACTAGTGGAGACAGGGAGTGGGTGGTTAGAAGATAGTGGTCTCATACTTGGTGCTGAGGCTCCGCTTAGAGTCTGGTTTGGGGTCCACAACCCAGGAGACGCTGGCATGGGACTGGGCATCTGGGTCCATATCGGCTGGTTCCAGCTGCCAAGGAAGAAGGGTGAAGAGTCAGGGAAGGCTGTGCCTGTTGGGAGCGAGAGGGCCTAGCTATCCCTTCCGCCCCCGCCAGACATGCTGGTGTTGGCACCTCGGGAGGGGCAGCCCTGGCTCTCCTCAGCCAAAGACCAAGCTCCCTGGGGGTGGGGTGGCAGAAGTGACACCCTCCCTGCAGCATCATGGGAGGGCCACCTCTGGGCCTCACCAGGGGCGACCTCCCCCACGGATCTCTTAGAGCAGCTCGGTTAAAGGAGCCCTGCCCTGCCCGAGCATCGCCTGCTCAGCCCCAGACCTGTTCACGGAGGCAGGAAGAGGGGGCAGGGGCCTGGAAACTACAAGCCTCAGGTTCCTCTGGCAGGTCCAGAGAGGGCACCCTGGGCAAGACCACAGAGGGGACCCCCGACCTCTGTGGAGAGGAGGACACACAGCAGCAAAACAGAAGGCTAAAGCACAGACAGGGATGGCAGGAGGGCAGCTCAGGAAAGAAGGCCAGGCAGGCAGAGAGGGAGGGGCCACGAGTCTCAGGAAGCTCACGTCGCTTCAGGGAGACTGACACAGACAGCAGGAGGTGTAAAGACCTTGACTCCAGGACTAACAGACCGCAGCGGTAGGTAAGAAGGACGATGGGTGGTGCAGGTGTGACAGTAACAACAGCGACTATCAGGGGGCAGCGGCACCTGGGGTGCAGAGCAAAGCAGACACAGACACGGGGCCACGTTACTGGGGGCCTGCCTGTGGGCTGTGTGGGTGAGCCTCGCGAGGGAGGGAGCAGGCAGCCTGGGCGTGAGAGCTGCCCACCTCAGGTTAGGGGGCTGCTGCCCTCCTGAGGGAGGACCTCCACGGCGGGCACCTAATTAACCGGGCTGTTTCCTGAGGGGCCAGCTGTCTGAAGTGTGAAAAGCCCCGCTTCATGCCTGGCTCCACCCCAAGCCCTCGAATCCCAGGATCAGGGGGATGGGGAGTCTTGGCGACGGGGCCCACGTACTGCTGACTTCCTCATGCCGACCCGAGGCTTAGGCACCGGTTTGGAAGATTTTGTTTCAATCATCTCAGCCGCAGAGGCCCCCAGGGGCCTGGACTTCTGGGCCTGCAGGGCCAGCTGATAGGCCACCTCAAACGCCTGCCCCAGCGTCAGGATGATCTCGTAGGTCAGGTTCTGGGAGGAGACAGAGCACAACTTAAGCGGCCGGGATTGGGGAGTCGCCTCATCTTTTCCTCTAAACCTGCCCTGGCCTCACGCCCCTGAGCACTGGCTCGGCAGCAGTGGGACAGGGAACAAGAGTGCCGTCCATGCTGCCAGAACACTTGTTTGGAAAACACAAGTTTGTCCCAAGATGACTGATACGTTAGGGAACACTCTGAGCATAACACACATGTTGTGTTTCCATTTCGTGCATGATTTCATCAGAGAGAAACACAAGGTGAATGCAAAAACTGCACCCCGCTGACCAAGTTGCCTGGGAATACACAAAACACGCCCATGTCAGGAGGACAGGGAGCCACCCAGCCACAGCTGGAATCTCAGCTTTCTGCTGGATTCCACCACCTCCCGATGATGCACCAGCTGCAACTCTTCCAAGGGCCACCTGGCCGCGCAGCCCTGCACCCTGCCCCTTTCCTGTCCCTCTGGGCTGTCGTGCTCCTCTCTGTTCTGTTTTCTCTCTTTCTAGCTCTCTCTCGTCTTCTTCCTGTCGCACACAGGCTGGTGATAATCCAGGCACATGCCCACAACCAACGTCAGGCCTCTCTCAAGGCAGAGTGCCATGTTTATTATAGTATTTTTGTATTTCTTAACCATTTAATATGAATATGACAGTGCTAACATTTTTATTGGTTCCTATCTTTTTTTTTTAACGTGTCACTGACAAAGTCGCCAAGTGCTGGGCCCCAGCTCCCCTCCCCATAGACCCTGGGATTACTGTGTGGTTTTGAGGAGCACGGCCACCTCTAGCAGCACGTACGTTGTTACAGCAGAACTGACTGACGTGGAAAATGTCAGCTACGGGTAAAGGTGCCAGAAATGACAAGCACTGGGTGGACTACCTCAGTTCATCTTCAAAACAACCCTGCAAAGTTGGTCACATTATATCCCTTTCACAGATAAGGAGCCAGGGAGAGATGACGTCTCCAAGGTCACACAGCCAGCAAGTGGCAGAGCCAGTTGATGGCAGCCCCAGAGCAAGCACTGAGGTCTCGCTCGGGCTGGGAAGGCCTGAGACGCCTGTGTTCCAGGAGCCACTGAGATCTGGGAAAGAACCAGTCCCCCCAAGGGCAGCAGGGACCTGAACAAAAGTCTGGGGGTGAGGAGATGGCCTGGGGCCTTGTCTCAGGGCAGAGGGAGTCCCTGCTGCACCAGCTGTGGTCTTTGCTCCTCCTCTCTCTGTGGGCAGCACATGCGACAGCTCCCCCAGCGGCCCAGTGGCTCCAGAGCCCAGCCTGGGCAGGAATCTGGGAGAAGAAAACCTACTGCCAGGAGGGCAGCGCTGCCCCCCAGAGGGAGGAGAGGGCATTTCAGGGAGCCTGCCCGGCTGGAGTGCTGGGGAGTCAGGGCGGTGGGCTGACAGTCGGAGGGAGCCCAGGGCTGTGGCTGACCTAACACTAGACTAGAAGTGGGAAAACTTCTATCACCAGAAGTGGACAGGTCGCTTGTTCTCTGTGCTTCAGTCTCATTGCTGTATAAAGGGGACTGGACTGGGTGGGTGGCTGCAGGGGCTTCATTCATGAACCAAACATGTGCTCAGTGCCAGCCAGGTACCAGGACAGCACTGCGCTCATTTCAATGCCGGGCCCCCTCCAGCTGAGCCCAGCGGTGGGACTCCACCCACCACATCCACTGTGCTGAAGACATGGCAATAGTGATGGCTGGTCTGTAGGTCCTTGGTGATGTAGGCAAAGGTACAGAGGTCCTCCGGGTCCTGGGCCGCGCAGGAAATGTTCCGGATTTCATGCTCCGCGATGACATTCTGCTGGGGAAAGCAGGGTCTGGAATCTCGGGCTCCCTGGGGCTACTCACGACTTAGCCCATCATCATCACCACCTTTCCTTGTCCCGGACCAGGGCATCAGCCAAACTTTTTGTTTTGCGGGGCTGGGGGGCAGTGTCTAACCTTACCCGATTTAGGTTTGACCACCTTTGACCATGGCAACTGGGGAGTAAAACGTTCACCCACCAGCTCTCCAGTCCCTTTTGCCCTCTAGGGCGGGGACAAGGAGGGAAGGGTAGCAGGAGGGTGGGGGCCCAAGCGTGGGGTCTGGGCAAGTCCTCTGCTCATTAACGGCCTGTGAGCAGGTAAGTGGGGCCGATGGAACCCATGCTGAGGAAGGTGAGCTGTGGCTGTCACTAGGGCGGGGCCCCGGGCTCAGGATATGTGGGCACCTGCGAGACAAGCACCTGGGCTAGGAGTTGGGAACGGGCAGGAATAAAAGGAGCTGGGGACACTCTAGGGAAGACACCCAGCTGGCAGGAGATAGGAAGAGGGGTCCCCTTCCGCCAGCAGTGCTTGTGAGCAGCACACCTTGTTGGAGGCATCGATGAACTTGACACCTTTGTACGTGATAGAAAGGATGATGGTGGGGATCTTCTTCATGTGCTCGGTGGATTTCTACAGAAAACAAGAGGTGGCCCTGTAAATGCCCCTTCTCAGGGCTAAGCCCCTTGGATCTCACAGCCCCAAGCCTCCCTTCATCCTCATGTAGTGTGGCATGGCCCAAGTGGCTGCAGGTGGTGCCCCCACTTGATGCCTTCTGTCCTAGCCAGCCCCCCCAACACTCCACTCCACATGGACAACCTACCCGCATCTTGGCACAGGCATCTTGTGTGGATTCTGTCCCTCGCAGATCTTTGATCAACATGGACCCCAGATACTGTGGGAACGAGCAGTGGCTGGGCTTAGGAAGTCTGCATTATTAGCAGGGGCGACCCAAACAATATGGGACCACAATCAGGTGGTTCCTTCTCCTGATCATTCCCATCCCCCATCCTGACTGTGGAGGCCCTCCCTTTCCCTTTCTGGCTAAGTCTACCCAGAGGCCCTCCTTTACCCTAGGCGCTGGGAGCGTCTGTGGAGCCCCAGGCCAGGCCAGGAAGGGCAGGAAGCAGGAGGCTGGGAGGCGCGGGCTACTCACATTGGCTTCATAACCACAGGACTCGAAGATGAGCTTCTCTGGCTGGTGTTGCCAACTCTGCACGGGGGCATAGGGGGCAGCCAGGCTGGGGGGCCGAAGGGTCAGCTTGGCCTCACGGTGCTCTTCCTGTAGAACACGCAGGGTCACAGGTCTGCTCGCCCGCCAGAGGAGCTCAGGGGCCCTCTGCCTGGGCCAGCACATCCCAGGGCGAAGAAGGCAGTCACCTCACAGAGTTCAAGGGCCAGGTGGGGAGGGCAGGGGGCAGACAAGCCATTCAAATGCACTGTGGTGGAGGTGAGGCCTATCTACGCCAGAGAAGAGGCAGAGAGGCCGGGACCTAAGCTGCCTGAGAGCAGGCTCTGTCGGGAAGGCCCTATGATGTCTGAGATGAGTCTTAATTGAGATGGGAAAAGACTACAACCAGTCTGTGTGGGGAAACATAATGCACCAAGGACAGGGGAGCAGGAGCCAGGTCCCCAGAAGCCTCACAGCCCTGTCACGGCCCCTGGATCTGATCCTGGGGTGGGGGAGAGGAGTCAGGAGGCAGTTCAGGTGTTGAGAGGATGGGGTCCTGAACTAGGCACTGGTAGAAGGATAGGGAGGAGGGAAAAGATTCAGGAAACGGTCATGACTTCCATTCCCAGCAACGTGCAAAAGTCTCTCAATACAGAGCAACTAAAACTGCTGGACAACATGCTCTTTAATCCTGTAAAGTTCATGGCTGTGCTTGTGGAAGGTGAGGGAGATCTCCAGAGGCCAGAAATGAGGACTGGGAGTCCAGGGCAAACACAGAGAGAAGCTGAAGTTCACCCTGAGGGCGATGAGGGACACTCGCCAATCTTGAGTCCACCAGGCCACGATGGGGGACAAGAGACAAGGCCTGGAGTCTGTGCAAGGTAGGAGAGAGGACAGGCAAGGCTTGAATAATCCAGGAGCACTGAGAGAAATACCCCAAGAGGGTGAGCTAGGAATGCTCGAGGGCCAGGGCTGCAGGTGGCCCCAGGGCGCAGCGGAGGCTGGTGAGGCTGTGAGGCGGGTGGCACAGTTGAACATGAGTCTCGCGGCTGTGGCCACCACTGGGCTGCAGAAACGGGGCAGGGAGAAGGGAGTCCGATCCGGACTGCAGCAAGGTGTGGAGTTGAGCACGGGGAGAGAAAGCAGTTCTGGGGAACGGGCCGGGTAGGAAGAAAGGAGCCAAGAAGGGGCCGAGAGTGGGAGAAACAGTAGGAAGCTGTAGTCAAAGAGGAGGCGGTGGATCTGAACTTCTGAGGAGGGAAGTCCCGGCCACATAAGACACAAGGGAGGCCCTAGCAATGACAGCTGGAGTGAGTCATGCAGTCACAGCACGGGAAGCTTGGGGACTGCACCTGGCACGTTCCCGGCTGGGTGGGGAATGCCGGGAGGAGGCTGGTGTCCTCCTCCTGCTCCCGGTGCTGGCACAGGGGCAGTGCAGGGGTCTGGGAGGCCCTGTCCTGCCCAGAGGAATGAGGGGACCCCTGTCCACAGCCCTCCTCCTGCCCCACCTGGATTCTGAAGCGCTCTGCTCGGGAGGGTGCTGCAGGGTCGTGAAGACAGTCATGCCGCCTCCTGCCTGTGTCCCCAGGAGGCAGCAGCAGGTCTGCGGACCGCCCAGTGCAGGAGTCATTCTGGCTCAGGGGGGACGATGTCTGGGAGAGCAAGTCTTGGCACTGCAGCAGGGAGAAGTCCAGGTGAAACTCGGAACCCATCAGGCCAGTCCCGGGGTTGTAGGCATCAGCCAGTCCTCGGGCTGGTTAGGGCCCAGCACCGGCAGGAGAGTTGGTGAGACAGAATGGGCACAGAGCCAGGGACCAATATCAGGGAGGCACCAGACAAATGGTCCGCTGGGACAGAAGCCTGTGGGGAAACTGGCTGCTGGGCCCAGTCTGGGGACAGTCAAAGCAGCCAAATTCTTCCTGGAGCCAGGAAGCCCTGACCACCCAGTCTTGCAGACGAGCAGCCACCACAACCCCCAGTTCACTATCGTGCCCCTGGGCCTGGCACAGGAAGAGGGACAGTTGTTCAGCTGGGAAGCACTTTCCAATTTATCAAATTTAAAGTCATCTGTCACAATGCATTGCGGGTCTCTGGGGCAGGGGACCAATCCAAAGCTCTTTCTTACAGAGCCCAGCCGGTCAGCAACCTGACGCCTCTGAGAGAACGTGACTCAGTCTCCCCAGTGTTCTTATTTGAATGTCAGCTGTACATTTGGCCCTCAGAAGCAGTGTGGGCCTCAGCTTTCTCATGCATAAAAGGAGGATACGATAGCTCCGACTGTCTGAGGCTGCTGTAAATGGCCGAGGCGTGGAGGCCTTGCTTGGAGCCCAGTGCCCGCCCAGGGCCGGTCCCCACCAGCAGCTGCCCTTAGCCCTGCGGGTCTGGGGAGACAGCTCACCCCGACCTCGGGCTCACAGGGCCTAACTCGATTCTGCAGCAGGGATGACTTGGCTAGAGCAACAAAGCGCCCGTGAGGTTTTCAAAAGCACAGGCTCGCTTACGCACCCCGCCGCAGGAACCCTCCTTCAGAAGACTGGGGGGGGGGGGCAGGCAGGGCCTGCGTGCTTGCCAAGCTTTGCCTCAGGTTCACGTCACATGGCCCGAAAGTGGGGCTCTCCTGACCCCCGCCTGCCCCTCGGCTCTGCCACCCTGTGCAGCTGAACTCAACACTCAGCCAAGCGCCCAGCTGTCTGGGGTTTGGATGTTTGTTTTCCCAACATCGTAGTTTCTACTTATTTTTAAAGTGGAGCCTTTGTCACAGGCCATCCCAAGCTTCTCTGATGTAGATGGGAGGCATGTAATTGACAAATAGCGAGCCGAAACAACTCCCCGCTGTGCTCCTCTCTCAGTCTAGGCTCAGGGGCACACTTGGCCCCAGTGAGGTGGGGGGGGTGGTCCTCTACGAGGGCACACTGTCTCTGAGGAATTCCTAAAGAATTCTCTTTAATTCCTAACAATACAAAGTACACACATCCCTCTCCATCCCTCCCCAACTCACTCTCAGCTGGGAAAACCTCGGGGGCTTCTGGGGCGGCTCTTCGTAGGGCCGGTCTGCAAGGGAGGCAATGATGCGCTTTCGATGGCCAAGCAGGTGAACCTTTAGGACCTGGGGGCAGGGGAGAGGAGAGAGGTCAGGCGGCGACAGGGCCTACAGGTACCCTCTGACCCACACAGCTCCCCTCACAGGCCAGGCTGGTGGTCCAAGGAAGCTCCTGCTTCAGGAGCAGCCAGGCCAAGCTTGAGTGGAGGCTGTACTCACGTTGACAAGCTCCAGTTCCCAGAGGTTCTTCACAGTGTCAATGGAGCTGTAGCCACTCGACAGGAAGGAATGGACATAGTCCTGCAGCCCGAGGGAGTCCAGCCAGGAGGGCACCGATGGGGGGCTGTTCCCATCATAGCCCAGTGCCTTCACCTGTGGGGTGAGAAGGGGAGGTGGGACTGACATCTCAGCACTCAGAGGACAGGGACCCGGGGGACCCAGGCCCACAGACCACAGACTGAGGCTGGGTGGGCATAGGACAGCTGCTGAGGGCCAAGGAGGGGCCCTGTGGGTCTGGGTCCTCAGTACCCAGAGTCCCTCTCCTCCCACAGCCCTTTCTATCATGGCTCTGGGCTCAGCTTCCCCATCTGTGAACCCCATTCGAGGGGTCCCCAGCTGGGGACCACCAGAGCGTCCTGGGTCAGGGAAGATGGCCCTATCAGGGAAGGCTGGGTGGGACAAGGGTTTGCAGAAGGCCCCGCTGTGCTCTGACGGGGTCACGGACTGGACCTGGTAGGACAAGAAAATGGTGTGTGCCTGGGAAGTGGGTGTGGGCCTCACCGCTGGGACTTGTCTGTGCTCCCTGAGCAAGAGAAAGGGACAAGGGGACACTGGACTCAGTGCCAGCACAATTTAGGAGAGGCTTGGGCCTATGAGCCCCTGGCCCCCCAGGGAAAAACTGTGCCTCTCCTGCTGCCCTGAATGCCTTCCTGGGGAGGGCCTGATGCCAGAGGTCAGCGTGGGCTGGCCTGGTCCTGAGTGAGTCAGGAGAGACCCCACAGGGACTCCAGGGGACAGGCCACGCCCATGGGCCAGGTTCCCATGCCAGGCAGATGCCTGCAGCCCCTCCTGAGGCCAGACCAGGTCCTCGCTGACCCTACTGCTCTGCTGATCTCTGTGGTCTCAGGACTTGGTGAAGAAGTAAACAGGACTCCGTGCTGCCTGCTGGGGCTCGCAGGAGGAGGGGCAGATGTCCCACAGTGATCTGCAGGCCCCAGAGCCAAGCTCCTTCCCTGTGGGTCTAGGTGGTGGTAGGGAGATGGCCCTGGCTCTGGCAAAGGCCGAGGCTGCAGAGCTGTGGGTGGTCACCTTGGGCAGGGACCGTGCGGCCTGGAGCAGCTTCCGCCGGTGCTGTGGGTCACTGATGCCAATCTCCCGCAGGTCTTGCTCTTCCATCACGTTAGACCCCTGAGAGTAGAAAAGAGAACATGAGGTCCCTCCTGAACGGATGGCTGGCGGCTACCTGAGGGCATCAGGGTGGCCTTGCATGGCCCCTTGTCAAATTCTCCTCCTTTGCCACAGGCACCAAGAGGGAGTGGAGACCTGGGACTCCCCACGGAGGTAAGCCAGGCAGCAACAGCCCTGTGCAGGCAGGAGACCGAGGTAAGCAGCAGACACGTCTGCCCAGGATGCCTGCTCTGTGAGCTGAGCAGTGCTGGGGCTCCTACCTGGTCCAGGACAGACAGGGCCGAGAGGGGCATGTGCCCAGACCCGGCCACCAGCTCTCGCGCACCTCTGAGTGTATGTGCCTTTCTCTGGGGAGCAGCTTCTACCAGCATCCAAGGTAGAGAACAGGTGGGCCACTCTCGGCCTTCCTGGCAGACATGCCTTTATCATTCCAAGGCTCTAAGAGCCACCTCGGCAGACGGGCAGCTGGTGGCGGGGGGAAGCACCATCCCTCTCCTTTGAGGAGCCAGGGCGGATGGTCAGAAAACGCTTCCCTGCCCAGCTGAGGAGTGAGGGTCAGAGCTGAGCCCACGGGGGGCAGTTCTCCCCAACATGCACTGACCCCGACAGGGCAGCTGGTGGAGAAGCTGACGGAGCCCCGCTGCTCAGCGCCGAGCATGGCGGTGAGAGGAGGATAGCGGGTGTCCACTGCTGACTTGCTGTGTGACAGGGACTGAGAACTTTCCCATGAGCCACCCTATTTCACGCTCACAACCTGTGCATTAGCTTCTGTTCTAACCCTCGTTTTACAGATGAGGCAAGTGAGGCACAGAGAGGTCAGAAACTTGCCTGAGGTCACACCTGGAGTGGTAGAGCTAAGATCTGAGGCAGTCAAACTGGACTCCCTGCTCCTAACCCCTATGATGGTGTCTTTTATTACCCACAATAATGTCACGAGATAGCTTTTTTTCAGATTACGATACACAAAAATTCACAAGTTCTGCCGTGCTCTTCAGCCACAGTGCCTCCCCAGCGGCAACTGTTACTACTTGCCCGGATGTCCCTCCAGAGCCCCGCTGGGCATATACACGCATCTGCACACTTCGTTTTTGCACAAACATAACTCTTGTCCATGTTGTTTGACACTTTATTCTTACTACTTAATATATACAGGAGATTGTGCCACATGAGCATATGCAGACCTGCCTCCTTTTTTTTTTTTTAAAGATTGGCACCTGGGCTAACAACTGTTGCCAATCTTTTTTTTTTTTTTTTTAAGGATTGGCACCTGGGCCAATCTTTTTTTTTTCCTGCTTTATCTCCCCAACCCACCCCTGTACACAGTTGTATATCTTAGTTGCAGGTCCTTCTAGTTGTGGGATGTGGGACACCGCCTCAAGGTGGCCTGACAAGCGGTACCATGTCCGCGCCCAGGATCCGAACCCTGGGCTGCCGCAGCGGAGTGCGTGACCTTAACCACTCGGCCACGGAGCCGGCCCCCCACCTGCCTCTCTTTTTAAAGCTGCATAATCATCCAAGTTATGGACGTGTTATAAATGATTTAACCAGTTCACTGCTGAAGGACAACTGTTTCCAATTTCTGCTTTTACAAACAGTGCTGCATGAACAGCCCTGCGTGCGCGTCATTTCTTGGATGGTTATCAGGAAGAGAGAGTGCTCAGTCAAAGGATATGTGTATTCAGACCTGACAGATATTGATTCTCCCGTCAACGGCACGAGCGCTAGATTTCATACACTGTCAGCAACACGGTGGGGAAATGGCTTATCACTGCACGTTTCTTATCACAAGACAATCCCACTCACAGGTGAGCTCACGCCTCCTTTCACATTTTATCTATCGAGCCTTGACAGCACTGACTGCCTCTCTCCCCGTCCTACATGCGTTATACTCGCTAACCCATTTAATAACAGGGACTATGGTTACCCCCATTTTACAGCTCAGGAAGCTGAGGCCCAGTGGGCATTAATAACTTGTGAGGTCAAACAGTACCTAAGCACAGAGCCGGGATTCACCCCAATGCTCCTGTCCACACAGCTCTGGGGCCCAGGCCCAGGCAGCAGCCGTAGCTCCTTTTCCAGGAGTTATTCGCTTTTATCCTTTGTGTGTTTATCGATGGAGTTGCTGGTCTTTTCTGTATTTAATTTGTACAAATTCTTTATAAAGTAAGAAAACTAACCTTTTATCTCTGAAAAGAATTAGACATGCACTTTTCCAGTGTGTTATTTCTCTTTTGACTTTTTTTTCCCGCTTTATCTCCCCAGAGCCCCCTGTACATAGTTGTATATTTTAGTTGTGGGTCCTTCTAGTTGTGGCATGTGGGACGCCACCTCAATGTGGCCTGACGAGTGGTGCCATGTCCGCACCCAGGACCCGAACCAGGAAAACCCCGGGCTGCCAAAGCAGAGCATGCGAACTTAACCACTTGGCCACAGGGCCGGCCCCTCTCTTTCGACTTTTTTTTTTTTATTGTTTTCCTTTTTTTTCCCCAAAGCCCCCCGGTACATAGTTGTATATTCTTTGTTGTGGGTCCTTCTAGTTGTGGCATGTGGGACGCCGCCTCAGCATGGCTGGATGAGCAGTGCCATGTCCACGTCCAGGATTCGAACCAATGAAACACTGGGCCACCTGCAGCAGACTGCGTGGACTTAACCACTCGGCCACAGGGCCGGCCCCTCTCTTTTGACTTTTATGTTGGCTTAATTCATGCAGAAATTTATTTGTATGTACCTAAACACACGCAAGTTTCCTTGTCAGGCTTAAGATTTTTAAAATAATTCTTCCACATTTTTTCCCTTAATTTTACAGCTTCATTTTTTAAATCTTTAATCTATCTGGAGTTGATCTTGATGTAAGGTTTAAGGGTCAGGAGCCACTTCATTTTTTTCCAGGCAGCAAATTGTCCATTTCCTGAATGAACTGTCTTTCCACTACCAACCTGAAATGACCTCTACTGTTCCTAAATTCTTGTGTTTCCAGGACTCTTTCTGGACTTTTCTATTCTACTGAGGTGGGTATTACTTACGCCCACATTACAGATGGAAAACGTTTACGTAACCCGGGCCAGCTCATACAGACCATTACCTGGTGGCCACACCTTTGTACCTGAGCTGTAGTGACAGCTGGTGTGGGAGCCTCCCCAGAGCCTGTGCATGGTGACGAAAACTCTGTCCCACGGAGTTTCCGAGCTGTAAGCTCAGGAAAGCCCAGGTGAGGCGAGGGCTCTGAAGCCAGGCCGGAAGCCCTCTCTGCTCAGGCTGCAGCACACACCCCTTTGCTGGGACACCAGGGAGGCCTGGGCCTGCGGAAGGTCCCATGGGCTCTGGCCACCACTCTAGATCTGAGGCCAGCTCCCATGTCACCTCTGGATCCAGGAGTCACCACACTGAGATCCTGCAGTTGCTCTGGACCCAAAGCTAGGGTGTGCTGAAGGGGAAAGGTAGAGAGAGGCCACCACCCGCCCAGACTTTCCACCTGATGAGGACACCTCAGCAAGGCCCTGAACTGAACCGCACAGTGACCCTCAAACAGGGTGGCACCGCAGTAATCTGAACTCCTACTGTAACCTTGACCTTTCCTCATAAACCTTCCCAAGTTTTTAAGGCACCATTAACACTGAACTGAAGGCTGACAACCAGGAAAACCAGATCCAACTGGAGACAGGGCCTTCATTAACCAGACCCCAAGTCAAGAGAACTCAGGGGCTGTTATGTGGCTTTGAGAACAAATGGAAATGAAACAAAAACAAAGGGTGTGATGGAAACTCAAAGCGACCAGTTCCTGGAGCACGTCCTGGGCACTTCCTGCACTTGCCGCGTCTGCACGCTGTGGGATTGTGCTGTGTGGTGACTATATGGTGCTCCAAATCCTCAAAGAAAAGAAACATTCTGGAAATTACTGTACCCTCCATACTAAGGGAGAAAGGGAGCGTGCCTTTTAGAAACCCCTTCACAAGGAGGGTTACGGGGGAAAGGGGACTTTCTACTTGGCCTTCCACCACACTAACAGTTACTCAGAGCTTACTAGATCCAGGCCCTGGTCTGAGCTCTCAGTGACTTAATTACCAGGGAGCTAATCAAGGAGAACTTGGCCTAAGCATTTCAGTTAACAGGTTTTCTAAGACTTTAAAAAAGTTTCTAAGTTAATAGAGATTTTCTTGAATTTTAAAAAAGTGAAATCTGAAGCACATCACTAGTGGACACTTGGCCTGGCTGGGTCAGTCCCTGAGGAAGAGGGGACGGAGGGCAGGAGGGCTCCCGGCAGCAGAGGTGGGAGGGAACATGGCAGCACCTCCTTGTCCGGGTCCCTATGTTGGGTCTGTCGGTCCTCGCAACCACTTGGTGGGTGTTCACTACTGCCCCCTGCTTCACAGATGAGGAAACAGGTTACCTGGCCAGGGGTGGTGCCAGGATGCCTGCCTTCTTGGCCATAGCCTCCTTTCTAGATGTCAAGAGAAGGCGCAGCCGTCAGGGGTGCTCAGGGTCACTGAGCTCTGGGGCATAACAAGAGTTCCCTGGACACCCTCTACTGGTCTTCAGGGGAGGTGACGTATGAAGATGCGAGCAGATGTGGGTCCTGACGATGTCCCAACACCGTGCTGGGCTTTACGTGCATTACCTGAAAAAATTCCCTCAATAAACCTTTGAGCTAGGAACTGCCCACGTTACACAAAGAACCTGAGGCTCAGAGAGTACAATTGACCTATCCAAGGTCACAGAGCTTGTGAATGGCAAAGGGGCAGTTAAATTGCCATCTGACAAACTCCAAAGTCATGTTCCAGGCTCTTTCTACTTGGTCAGGTGGGGTCTGTTGAAGACAAAGCGAAATGTGGAAGGTGCAGGTGGCAGCAGCCTGAGAACCAGAGCGGGGACTCTGTCCCAGGGCTGGGGCCCCGCCCCTCCTGAGTGGGAGCAGCCCCTGAGGCCAGACATTGCACAAGAACCCCAGCACTCAGTGTCCTGAACGAATGTCCCCCGCTGGAACTTCCCTCCCACCTACTTTTGCTCCACTCTCAGGGAGGGCAGTGCTTCCTGCTTTTTAACTGCACAGAATCCAAACTCAGCACTGAGCGGACCCCTAGAGATGGGTCAGGGGAGGGCTTGCCAAGCCCTCACAGTGAGGGAGAAACAGGGTCGAGACGTGGGCCCAGGGCCCTCAGCACCTGGCGGCCCGGAGCAGGCTGCCTCGGGGAGAGGCCAGCCCAGCCTGTTGGAGCTCAATGCGGAACAGCGAGTGTGCTCTGCGGAATGGCTTGCACAATCGCACACCATCATTACTGAGTGTCCTTCCTTGATAAGGTACAAATGAGAAGCTGTGCCTATCATGGCGGCTGTAATTAGTTTTACTTTCCATCAGCTCAATCCATTTGAATGCTTTCTCCTTCCTACCAGTATCTGCGATGGGGCTCCACCAAGCGTGGAGAAGCTGGCACCTTGAACAGTGATTCATCGGCACCAAGAAGGGTCCCTGAGGCCCCAGATTCCTGGGCACGCTCAGTGGATGTATGGACAGAGGGGAAGAGCCCTAGGGGCCTGCATCCAGAGGCAAGGTCTGAGCTGGGAGGACTCCAGGCCAGGCCAGCGACCTACAGGAAGGGCAGGAGCGCAGAACTGCCTCTGGGCGTCTTGGGAGGGTCCTGGCTAGAGGCAGAAGGGAGGGGCCATTGCAGGACCCATACTCCTTTCTTGCCAGCTCTCTCTGGCCCTCCAGAGCTGATTATCTTAAGTCTTCTTGACTATATGATTTTAGGAGAAGGAAAGGTCTTTTTGCATCTTGAAAGGCAATTTCCTGGAAATTTCTTTAACTGCTGGGCAGGTCTTCATTCAACAAACAGTGAACAAAGCCTAAGAAGGGGAACACTGGGGCGTGCTGGCACACTGGTGTAGACCCCTTTCAGCCAAGGGAAAGCAGGCTGAGTCACTTGCTGAGGGTCGCAAGGCTGTGACAGGCCAGAAGCTTTTGGTCTGTCTCATTCACGACTTTACCTCCTGCACCCAGAGTAATGCCTGGCATGTTGTCCGTGCTCAATAAAAATCTGTTGCATGACCAAGGAAACTTAAGGTTAGAGGGGACACCACCGAGGTAAAAAAAAGAAAGAGGAGGCTGAACAGCCAAAGCAACGCTGCCGACTTCACCAGCGTGGTCTTTCTGAGCCCTCTGTGAAGGACTGGTCTGGAGAGATTGGGTATGTGCTGGGCTGGGGAAAGGGAGCCCCAGGGACCTGTGGGGCTCGAGGGTGTGGTGGTGGTAGCGCGCAAGGGGGCTTCACATGGAGGCGGTAAGAGGGCAGAGAAGTGGGTCACAGGCTCCCCAGCCAAGCAAAAAGCACGGGCACAGGCGGGCCATGTGGCAGAGGCAGGCCTGCTGGGGGCAATGGCAAGTTCTAGGCAGTGGAAGCACAGGCTGTGAGGTGGGGAGTGTGGAGGAGGAGGCTGCTGAGGGGCCTGGGCTGGGAAGCTGCGCCAGAGAGCTGGTCCTGCTGGGGCAGGAGGAAGCTGTCCCATTTAGTCCTGAGGAAGCTGAGGTTCAGCAACGAGTGACTTGCCTGAGGTCACATAGCCCTGTCCCTGCCTGTCTCCTAGCCTAGATGAGCAGAACCAAAGCAGAGAGAGGCCAGTCATTTGAACTTCGCCCTACAATCTGGGCTTCTTTCCGGGCACACAGCGCTCAGCAGTCCCTTGGCAAAGGGTCCGAGTATGGGGAGGCTGGAGCTGGGCTATGGGGTGAACTGGAGGGTGCGCTTGGGAAGCAGACTCCAGACCCAAAGGTCAACGATCTACAGGAGCCTCAACCCACGCCTGTCGTGCGAGCGTGGCACTGTGCTCTGCACCTCTTGCTGCACGGCTGCACGCAGGCGAGGCAGGTCAGTCCCCAGCCAGCCCTGCCACGCGGAGGCAAGGGCTGTCTGAGCTCATCGCTGAGACCCAAGGCCGAGGGATGTTTTGGCCCCTCCTGGAGGAAGACAAGCCCTCAGCATGGAGGTGCTGGGTGGAGCCCTGGCACCAGGTCTGGGTGCTCTTTCGTGGGGCTGACTCCTTGGCAGACTGTGGGCAGCTGGGCTCTCCTGGGGCTGCTCAAACCCACCTCTCCTCCCACCAGCTGGGAATCTAGGACCTAGCAGGCAGCCAGTGTGATGAGTCCCTGAATCCCAACTTTCTAACACGCTCAAACTCAGCCCTTGTGAGAGCAATCCAGAGCAGAAAGCAAGACCCACAGGCGGCCTGGGGGGAAGCTCAGACTCTGGAGACAGTGGTGAGCAACAGAGCCTTGCCCCTTCTCGCTTTCTGTTCCCTCTCCTAGTGGTCCCTCTGCTCTCCCTGGGCCGGCCCCTCACACCCCAGACTCCCTGGGTCTGGGGCTATGGGCTGGACGCAGAAGATGGGTGTGCTCACCCTCTCCCTCCTGGCCCACCTGCGAGGATACGCATGCGGTTAGTACAACCCCAGCCTTGGAAGGCAGTCCTGGCTTAGACCAGGGTCCTCTTCTGTGTTCAGCAACCTGCACCCCAGATGACCCCAGACGACCACGTCCAGATATAGCTCCGTCGCTGCGGCCAGCAACATGTTCGGGGAACTGCAAAAAACTACCTGTAATAGAGGAAGCCAAAACATCCAGTGGTGGTTAGATTCTGGGGTGCCCCTGGATGGATGCGAGCAGTCATGGCAGGGATTCATGAAGACAGTTAATGTCCTGGAGAAATGTCTGCATGCAGTTCATTAGTATGTGAAAAAGCAGGCTCTGGAGACAACACACCTGGGCTTTCCGCCTCCAAGCCCCACCAAAGGCCAAACATCAGCCCCGTCTGGGATCTGACCTCCACTCAAACAAAGGCTGTGTATTTTGACAGAAGGGTGACTACTAGACAGAGCAGCACTAGGCTGGACTTGCCTCTGAAGGAGGTTTATCATCTCCCAGAAATGGTTTCCAGACTTTCCACTCCACCCACCCCCTCCAGCCTCATTTCCATATTCAGTACAGCCTCTCTCTCTTCTCAATCACTTGGTCATTTCTCCAGCCATCAGTCATGAAAAACCAGAGGCTGAAACCTCCTCTCTTGGGGGAGAAAGGAGACAGAGCTATTGTCCCAGTCTGGTTTTGCCTCCAGGGAACAGCCTGGCACTCGCGGTTCTCCCAGCAGCCCCTCCCTCTTCTCCCCTCCACCTCCCAGTCTCTTCTCGGTCTCAAGGAGCCAGCGGCAGGGGAGTGAGGGGGAGGGGGGGCGGTGCTGTGGGAACAGAGCCTGCAGATCAGGAGGCACTGAACTGGGAGAAGGGGGTGTGTGGGGGTCTCAACCTGGATACACATGGAAATGCAAATTAAGACCTTAAGAGTAGATTTCTCAAATCAAGGGGGGCACAGGGGGAATGAGGGAAGAGCCAGCCTGAGCTGACAGTCACCACACCCATTGCTGTATTGATTTGTGGGGCCTGTTGGCTCCCAGCTCCCGGGAGAGGCACACTGCTGAAGCTCATTAACAAATAAACAGTTCAGTCTTCGAGAGGCCCACACAGCTCCACCCCTGCCCAGTGCAGGACGACCTCTCGGCCCTCCTCCAGAATCTCTGTGGGCTGAAGCGGTAACTCAGAGCTTCCCCAGGCCCCAGCTGGTTCAGTGTTATATTTACGCTGCCTCTGCTTTCCAGAATGTTGTTGATTTCCACTGTACCCTGCCTCTCTCTCCTCCTCCTATTAAATTTTTTTTTTCTGAGTAGTAAACTTATACAGATTTATTGAGAAAATTTTGAAAATAAAGCACAAAGAAAAATGTAAAAGCCACCCACAAATCCATCACCTTAGGGGGAAAAAACCCCAGGATTACTGTTCTGGTGTATTTTTCTAAGTGAATTAATATTTTTTTAAAAGCAAGATTGGGATCACTTCTAGCATTTTGTGTATTTTTCTAAGCTTTTAAAAAATTTAGCAAAATTGGGATTGTGGTGCACATATTGTTTTTTAGCCTGCTTTTTCACATACATGTATTACATGCAGACACTTCCCCAGCACATTAACTGTCTTCATGAATCCCTGCCATGACTGCTCGCATCCATCCAGGGGCACCCCAGAATCTAACCACCACTGGATGTTTTGGCTTTCTCCATTACAGGCAGTTTTTTGCAGTTCTTCAAAGATGTTACTGGCCACAGTGATGGAGCTGCCCCAGGCACGATCAGCTGGGGTCACCTGGCATGAGGGTCACTGGAAACACAGAATAGGACCCTGTCTGAGCCAGACTGCCTTTCAAGGCCGGAGTTGAACTAACCACACATGTACCTCGCAGGTGGGCCAGGAGGGAGAGGGTGAGCACACCTGTCTTCTGGGTCAAGACCACAGCCCCAGACCCAGGGAGTCTGGGGTGAGAGGGGCCGACCCAGGGAGAGCAGGAAGGACCACTGGGAGAGGGAACAGAAAGCGAGGAGGAGGGGGAGGGCTCTGTTACTCACCTCTGTGGCCTAAAAGTGTTTTTTTTGAGGAAGATTAGCCCTGAGCTAACTACTGCCAATCTTCCTGTTTTTGCCGAGGAAGACTGGCCCTGAGCTAACATCCATGCCCATCTTCCTCTATTTCATATGTGGGACGCCCACCACAGCATGGCTTTTTGCCAAGCGGTGGCATGTCTGCACCCAGGATCCAAACCAGCGAACCCTGGGCCACCGAGAAGCAGAACGTGTGAACTTAACTGCTGCGCCACCAGGCCAGCCCCTAGAAATCTTAATAATGACAGAAAAGAGAAGCCAGCTCCCTGAAGCATGCATATGTTCACTCATCCAGGGGCTGAGGGCTTCCTGTGTGCCCTCGACTATTCAGGGCATTTGTGGCATAAAGGAATAAGAACCCATCCAAATAAGAACTGGGTTCAAATCGCGCTTCTGCTGTTCAGCCTTTACAAAGTCAGAACCTCATAAATAGGAATGAACCCGCCTGCTCTGCAGGCTTAAATAACAAATTTCACAGTGCTGAGCACTGACCTGCTGGCAGGTGCTCAATGACTCTTGTGTTCATCTGTCCACCACTGCCTGGCCCAGCCGATTGTGCCTCCCCTGGGACTCTGTCACAGAACTTCCCAAACTGACACCATCCCCCAGCTCACAGCTGGCCCTTTAAAAAACTCTCAGACCAGACTACTGGTGGTGAACACAATGCAGTCTATACAGAAACTGAACTATAATAATGTACACCTGAAATTTACACAATGTTACAAGCCAATATGACTTCAATAAAAATAAATAAATAAAAACCTCAACACCCTCAGCAACAGGAGGGCTCAGTCTTGACCCACACCCCCTGCTCTCCTAACGACCCCCCACCCCCACCCCAGCTTGGACCTCCTCACCTGGGGGCGACAGAACGCGATGGTGATGAGCAACTAGTTCCACAGAGGATGAGGAAGCAGCACAGACAGTACCAGTTCCTAGTTTTGGAAGCCGGAGGCCCTCTCCACGTGCCAATTTCATGAGAGGGGCTCTCCAGGATGGGGGCAACAGCACGAAGGTTTGGGGGGACTCTCTTCCCAGTTTCATGGAAGCAACATCCCACATGGCCCTTGTTCTCCCAAGCAGACTCTTGGTGTCCCCATTCTCTCTGTACCAGGCAGAGCAGCCTTCCATCCATCTGCTGCCCAGCATCCCCAAACGTCTGCCTTTTTGAGGTCTTATCTGAGGTCACATTCACCCCCAAATCAGCAGTGTAGGGCAGCTAGGCCCAAGTCAGGCTGGAGTCAAAGGGCTTGGTCCCAAGACCACCCAAAGCAGGCTTCACCTCATGGGTCTGAGGACAAAACCAATCTGTGCTTCCTGTGGAGAAAGGCTGCTGCCTGGCCGCCGTTGCAGAGAAAATGCCACCTCACCACCTTATATTCTTACACACAGTCATGGTCAAGATCACTGTTATCTGTCACTACAGGTAATAATGTGTCCCCTTCAGAGCTTATGCCCTATGAAGTAAGCAGTCAAATGAGATCCCAGGGCACAGGGGATGACAGGGAGGCAGAACAACCTGCCCAGCGTCGTACAAGGGACCTGGAGGAGAACCCACGTCTGACGCCCAGGCCAGTTCTTTTTTTTTTTTTGAGGCAGATTAGCCCTGAGCTAACTACTGCCAATCCTCCTCTTTTTGCTGAGCAAGACTGGCCCTGAGCTAACATCCATGCCCATCTTCCTCTATTTTATATGTGGGACGCCTGCCACAGCAGGGCTTTTGCCAAGCGGTGCCATGTCCGCACCCAGGATCCAAACCGGCAAACCCTGGGCCGCCAAAGCAGAACGTGTGAACTTAACCGCTGCGCCACCAGGCTGGCCCCTGGACCAGTTCTCTTTGGGAGTAAGCAGAACCTAAAGTTTTCTCCTGGGCTCTTCCCCATCCGGTTTATGTAACTGTGGCTCAGCAGGCTGCCCTCTGCCCTGGAACTTCACTGAGAGTGGAAGGCAGGAACACCTGCCACCACTAACCTGCAGTGGTGGCAGCTACAGGTCCAGAAGGGCTTCGATGGGGCCCTAAGCCAGTGCCAAGAGCTTACTGGGGTCTGATTCCTTACCAGCTCCTTTTCCAGCCTTTTGTGGAATGGCCCCCATCACACAGCGGGTAGATGGAACGTCTGCCTGACCCAGACTGGCACCTGGGAGGGACACACTAGCCTTGCCCAGCTGGCCCAAATGCCAAGCTCAGACCTTGGGGCGGGGTGGGGGGGGAAACGGGGACATGCACTGAGCATGAGGCCCAGATACAGCACCTTGCTGGGAAAGGGAGGGGTAGGGACTAGAGTGGGAGGCGAAAGCACCACTCTGGGGCCAGGAGACCCGGCTTCCAGCGGCAGCTCAGCCATGTGCTTAAGGAGAAACCTCGGGCAAATTACTTATCTGAGATCCTGAATCTGGGATCCACAGGCCCCAGGAGTCACAGATGGGCTTCAGGGATGCCTGGGAACCCCTGAACGATAACTGACGTTTGGTGTTGTCAGGAGGTTGTGCCTCTGACGGAGACCCATGAGCCCCCTGCCCTGCCTCTGGGCTGCATTTTCCACACAGGGACCCTGGTGGGGCTGACTAAATGAACACACCGACATTCTGAGATGCTCACACTGAGATACCAGGAAGTGGACGCTACATAAGAATACCTGTGTGCCAGTCTAAATCTTAGTGCAGTTAGTGAAATTAACAGACATGAAAACAGTTCTCAAGTTTCCTTCTACCGTAAAGGGCCTGGAGAAAGCCAAGCAGGACTGGAGGCAAATAGAGCTGGACTCCTGAACAATTCCAGCTGCTGCCACCCTGCAAACTCCACATGGTCACGCAGAGAAACAAGTGGGAGAACAGGAGAGTGCATGTGCATGGAAAGGGGCCCAAAGTGAGCCTGACTCTGCTCTCGAGTAAAGGGGCCCAGCAGAGGTGGGGAAGCACCTGGTGCTGTGTCAACCCTAGGACACCTGGGGAGTTACGTTCTCAAGTGACCACAGAGCTGAGTTAGTCCAGGAGGCCGGACCCACACTGACTGAGTGCATTCCTTTCAAAGCCTTCACTCCACTGACCCTCCAGTGCCCCAAGGTGAGGAAAATCTCCCTCTCAGGCCCTGCTTCACACTGGGGCACCGCAAATCCCCATGGAGCTGTCAGCTCCTCAGCGCTATGCGGAGAGATGGGTGGGCCAGGGCTGGTGGGGAGGAAGTCGAGGCAGGGAGGCATCCTGACAGCACTCAGGCCAGCAGTGGCCCCCTGAAGCCTGAGGAGGAAGAAGACAAAGGGAGGGATGTCAGAGGAGGGCTGAGGAGGCAGTGTGGGAAGCCAGGGCAGGAACCCAAGGGCACAGCCCCCCTGCGCACATGAAGCCGGCTTCCAGGGCTGAAGAGTGAGCAGCTGATCTGGGGGATGGGAGCAGGAAGGGAAGCTCAGGGATCTGGAGACCTGGCTGGAAAGCTTCACAGGTGCCAATCAAGAAGGACCTCCTCCCTGAACTTATGCTTTCGGCTCTCTCAGGGCTCGCTCCTCTTCACCTGTCATCTCTCTCCCACCGTGGACACAAGCTGGCACAGTCTCAGAAACAGACAGGCAAACAGTGGGAGCCTTCTGCACGTGGCAGAAGCCTGTGGAGAAATAAATGGATGGGAGGAGCAAGAGGCCTCCCCAGTGCAGGCCGTGAGAGGCGAAGGCCTTGCCGACTCAGTCTCAATGTCTAGCCCATCCTGAGCCCACTGCCAGGCTCATCTCCATTTTCCACTTGACCATCCACCCAGCATGACCACCCGTCACATGCCTGCTCTCAACTGCGCCCTGCCATCTAAGATGCACCTCACTCCACAGGCTCTCTGCCTGGTGAAGGGCACAACCAGAGGACCCCCTCCCCACACACCCAGGGCTGCCCCCACAGCGTGGCTTTCAAGGCCCCTTGCAGTCAGGCCCAGTCCACTCTCCTGCCTGGTCAGGGCCCTGGCCTGCACTCCACTCAAGCCAGCCTCGCTCAGCACAGCCAGCTCGGGCCTCTCACCTGCCTTCCCTCTCCCTGTGGTCCTTCCAAGTCCCACAGCTTCTACTACTCCCAGGACAGCGAGTGTCACCCAGAGGTTCCAAGTCGGACAGTTCTGGGCCAGTGTCCCGGCTCTGCCACTTACTGGCAGCGCCTCCACCCTCTGGGCTTCAGCAGCTCCATCTGTGCCTCGACCGACAACACCCCTCAGGCTGAGCGCCAGCACGGCGCCTGGCACCCGGTAAACACAGGGAGGCGGCTCTCCTCCCCCTGCGCTCCTGCAGCACTTACAAGCCTCACCGCGGCACTTAACACTTGGCCGGGCTGTTGTTTTTATTGCGTTATGGCCCTTGTTTTCCCAGCTGGACCATCAGTTCCTGAAGACACCTACATCATTGGCTTTTCTGATTTCAGGACCATTCACTGTAGGAAATGCAGACAATCAATTACACTCCAAAAAAGCAAAGGAAGCCACCTGTAACCTCTTAGATAACCAGTGAAAACATTTTGGCTTACTCCCCTGCACCTCTTGTGCATACATATTTCTTTTCTGCAAATTAAGATCATGCTGCATATAGATTTTTGTGTCTCAATTTCTTCACTCAACACTCCGAGGTGAATCTTTCCCTACATCAGACATTCTTCAAAAACATTTTTAGACATCCACATAACACTCCAGCATGAGGAGCACCGTCATTTACTCAATCAACACTTCCGTGAAGGGAAGTTAGGCCGAGGCCCCAGATACGGAGACCTGCACCAGCATGCTTGGAGCCACAAACCTGCCAACTACCAATTACCTTCCTTCCGTGCTGATTAAATGCATTTCCTCTCTTCTTCTAAGAAAGCCCATTTCCTGTGGACAAGATTTGTGGTGAAAAATGGAACTGGCTATCATGCGTGAGCCAGTGTGGTGGGTGGGCTGGCCAGCGGACGTGTGAGCCAGGTGCCCTGCCCTTGTCCCCCAGGGTCTGGTGTCAGCCTCATCAGCCTAGGGAGTGCCTGGCAGCCCCCAGTGCCCAGTCCCTGACCCTTGCAAATCAAAGGCCCTTTCTGCCTGCAGGCCAGAGAGTGTGAATAAAGTCGAAGTGCAATGCTTCCTTGTCTAGCTCAGGCATCACATCACAGGAGGAGCAGCCAGCAGTAAGAAAGTGGTGAACAGAGGCAAGACAGGGCCCAGGAGGCCAAGACAGAGGACTTCAATTCTAAAAGGCTTAAGTGTGTTCTGTGTGGCCCCAAAAGGTAAACATGGAACAAAAGGACAGAAACCACAGGGAGACAGATTTTGGCTCAATATAAAGGCTGCTCTAAATCAGTCAAGCAATGCAAAGAATCAACGGGCTACCACTTTGTAAGGGGGTGACCCCCGTCCCTGGGAAACATCATGGCCGAGATTATCTGGAAGGGATGCAGGCATAGATGATTAGACCACAGGATGTTCAAGTCCCTTCCAGCCTGAGAGGGAGCTGTGACCCCACAAATGCCCTTACTCCTCCCACAAGAAACTTGTAGGACCCTATCACAGGGAAATCCCACAGCAGCACCTCGTCTGTGAAACACCCTGTTTCCAGACGTTCCTATTACATCTGGAGCCTGGCTTCCTGGGAGCTACTTGTGCATCTTGTAGAAGAGTCTCCAGGGCATTTCAGAACCAAGGGAAACATTTGCAGCCTATTGAAAACCAAACCACACGGGAATATACCACAGCTAATGTGATGTAAGTCATACCATACACAACGAGGGAAGGTTTCTAAACAAAAGTGCTCCCCTTCTTGTGTTTTCTTCCTCTTTTTTCTGGTTGCTCAAACTTAATTAGCCCCACAGCCCATCTGGCAGCTGACAGGCAATTACCCATGATGCTTTGCAGGGCTACTCAGGCCACTCCAGGTATCTGAAGTAACATGCTCAACTGAGGTGTGATCAGCATTCCTTCTTGTACAGACTCTGCCTACCAGCCGCCCCTCCAGAATCAAGAGAGCAGTGACAAGGAACAGCTTGTACCCAGGGCAACAGGAGGGCCCTGGAAGAACTGAGCTGCTGGCTTCCCTCAATGAGTGCCCTTCCTGAATAGGAACAGACACATTCCAACAGAGGCCCTGCATCTTGCGTGGACGTTTGGCCAGGGTCAGACTTCCTCAGACGCCCAGCTACTTTCTGGTCTGGAGCACAGGGAGGGGTGGAAAAGCAGTTTCAAAGGAGTCTTGATATCCAAGGGATGGGAACTTTACCCTTTCCAAAGTCAGCCAAAGGAGGATGAGGAGTCAAGAGTTCAGCTTCTAAGATACTGGAACAGAGGGAGGGGACACTCTGTGAAGTCCACGGCCACCCTCCCTGCCTGTCTGACAGCTGGTGGTGAAGAGGTGTGCTCAGAGAGGGAAGGCCCCTCATCACTCAGCACCAGGGACCAATCGTCCCCGCTCACTGGCTGAACCCCACCTCTGTCCTAGGTGTGTCAGCCTTCCCCGAGGAATGTGGCAAGTCAGGGGTTAGGTTACAAGAACCGTAAATAATACCCAGTTTAACTTTAAAAAAAATTGCTATTTTAAAACTTACGATTTTTAAAAGCTGAAAAATAACTGGTCCTAAGCTGGCTCAGGAAGGGTGGTTTGCTGCAGACTTCACTGTCTACCCTGGAGATGGAGATGGCCCAAGGGAGGTGAGCTGTCCTAGTCAGGCTCCCTCCTGGAAGCCCCAGGCCAGCTCCCTGGGCAGGCTGGTATCCGCCAGGCACCAAATGCAACCCCATCAACGGAAACCCACAGAAACCCACACTGGAGAGGAGAAGGCAGGGGTGGGAGCTCTGGGCTGACTTTGACCACAGCCCCTCAACCAAGGCAGCGGAGTGAGGTGGGCACAGTTAGATCTGCTTCAGAGAGGGAAGGCAACTCAATGTCAACTCAGGACTGAGTTCCTAGGAATGGGTGAGAGCAGGGAACAGGTCTGCCAGGAAGCCAAGAGGAGCAGGGGAGGGTTTGCTAGATTCGCCTCAAACCAAGCTCCTCAGATAACACACGCAAGAATGTGACTCAAAGAATGGAAGTGGTTACATTCCCACTCCTCATATCCACACACAGGAAAGAGGCTGTGTGTCATAGTGGTTAGAGCACAACCCTTGGACCCAGAGTGCCTGAGTGCACGTTCCTACTCTGCCAATTACTGGTACGGTCAATGTGAGCAAGCCTTAACTGCTCTGTATCTGGAAAATGGAGATGATGGTATGAGTACCCACTCGGGGCTGCTGGGAAGATGCAATGAGCTAATAATGCAAACCACTCAGGACGGCGCCTAGCCCACGGTAAGCACTAATAAGAAGTGTCAGCTCTCATCATCATTACCATATTAAATGTCTGCCCGGGGGATGCTGGTGCTGCCTCTGAAGTGAGCTGAAGTCCTTGGCTCAGCTATGCCCAGGCTGGGCTGCCCTGCCCCACCCACAATGTCTCGGGCAGGGCTCCCAGGAGAGGGATGGTCATGGGCACCCTGCCCTGAGCTACTTTCTGGACTGACAGAGGGAGCAGAGGATCCTAAGCCCAGGGCCCTAGCCAGGCCCCTACTCCACAGGGAGCCTGCGGAAAGAAATCTAGATTTTTTCTCTCTTTTTTGACCCCTTGTGTTTTGTAAGAAGCAAGTACAAAATTATACCTCAGAAAAACAACCAACCCTTCAAACCACCAACTCAGCCTCTCCTCTGGGCCACCTCTGAGGTCATAAGTACATGAGTACATGAGTGCATGAATGCATGAAGCTGCACAGCCACGGTCCCCACTTCCAGGTGCTTGGCCTTGGCTGGGCAGAGAAGAGGCCTTCTGCCAGAGACAAGGCTCTTCTGCCAGAGACAAGTTTTGGGGAATAACGGAAATTTCTGATTTCCTGCTGAGATGGGATAGGGAGTCACCACAGGGACCTGGCTATCTTGGCCACTCCTGGTGTCTGACCCAGAACAAGATGGCCTTGACATGTCACCGCACAACACCTGGTCTGAAGTCTGAGAGGGAGACCACGGAGGGAGCAAAGGTCCGCAGTCAGGGACCCACCTCAGGCTGCAGACTTGCAGAAAGCTCTCCCTACAGAACTGTTTCTGGAGCAGGGTTAGAGGGGACAGAGTTTAAAAAGAAGGCACAGGACACTCGCTGCTTTCCCAATGTCTGAGTCTAGTCAGGCAGCTCCTCCCGGGGCTAAGGGTCTACGTACTGTTTCACACGCCAGCAGGGGCCGCGGGGAGACCAGGGAAGCACGCTTCCACGGAGCAGCACCCGCCCTGAGGAGGCCACGGCACTTACCAGGAAGCGGACATCGTCAAAGCCATTCAGAAGCAACTTGCTCTCATACTGCTGCAGCCCCACCGCCTCCAGCCACTCCCCGACGCTCTGCTCCAGCGTCCGCGAACCTGACGAGAGAGGAATCGGCAGACGCTTGAAAAGGGAAAAACCATTAAGGCGGTAGCAGCGGCACTCAGAGGAAGACAGATGGCACTGCCACATCATAGTCATTACCATAAAGCAGCCAAACTATGTACAAGAGAGCAGAGAGCAGAGGACCCGTAGCTCCTCTTCCGTGTACAGGCCAAGGGCAGGGCGGCCCGGCACTGCACACGCTCCCCAGCCTGGGCAGCTGCCGCCCTCTCACACCCCCTTGGTCTGAGCTGCTCCGGGGCCGCGGTGGCACATGCACGATCTCTGCCCACAGGCCGGGGGAAGCCAACCCCCAGTGGTCTCCGGGTCAGCTCCTTGTCAGCGTTCACACTGAGGTATTTCAGGAAGTCTGCTCCCATGGGCCCTAGAAGGGGCTGGGGGAGCTCCTCTCATCCATGCAACTCCTGGAGCTCCTGGGGGGCTGTGGGCGAGGGACAAGTTCTGCGACCTTGCACCACAAACTGGTCAGGAGAGAGCACACATCTTCATGCAGCCGAGGGACACAGGCACACAGCGAGGGCTCCAGGAGGGCAGTAGCGGCAGCTGTTCACGGGGACCCAGCACATGCAACACAAGCAGCATTAGAACACGGCAGAGGGAGAAGAGACTTTACTTGTTTGCCCCCAGCAGTCCCGGAATAAGCAAACCATGGCCGCCGGCCCTTTGTGCTCAGAGGCTCAAGGCAGCGAGGGGCTGAGTGGGGCGCATGGGCCAGGGCTCGGGGACCAGGCTCAGGTGTGGCTCTGTTGGGACGGCAGCATCGCATTCCCACAGGCTACGCGGCCAGTGGGGCCCGGAGCCCAGTCCACAGCTAGACTCTGGCCGCTGGTGAGCGGGGCGTCTCCCAGGCCAGGGCGCTGTCTGAAGGGCCGCCTTCCCAGGCCAGGCTCTTCTGCAGGGTCTGGGCATTCATTCTCCTCTTCTGATAGTGGCTGCTCCTGCGACTCGCCTGCCTGCTCAGGTGGAAAGCAGGCCGGCAGATCCAGTTCTTGGCTGAAGAAGACAAAACCCAGCCAGATAAAAGAGAGAAAAAGGAAGCAGTCCTCTGTCAGCTGAGCTGTGGCGGCTTAAGTCTATTCACGTTCTGCGCTGTCCTCTCTGTGGCTGAGTGATAAAGACAGCAACTGTGTTCCCAGGTCTCCGGAACTTGGCGTTCTCCTCTAAGGATAAGCAGGCAAGCGAGGACCTTTCTTTGTTGTGCTCCTTGGGTGGGACAGGGGAGTGTGGTGGCGCAGGGAGGAAAAAGTTCAGTCCTTCCTGGTGGACCTCAGATATTCTGAGCTGATCGCCTTAACGCCCACCTACTTCTCTGGTTCTCATGGGCAGGAAGGGATAAAAGAAGGAAAAAAGAAAAAGGGAGAAAAAAGAGGTGCGAGGAAGGAAAAGGAAGAACCAACTACAAAAACATCACCTCCAGAGAACTCTTGACACGGTGAAAGTCATTCATTGATCCTGGCACTTCACATCCCTCAGGGCAGGCCGAGGCCAACCAGCTTGGTTCTCTAGGAGACCCTGGTGACCTGCTGTCCCGGGCTCCCCCTCTCCTCTGTCCTCTGCCGAGAAGACGGTGGTCAGGGGCCAGATGGCCTCCCAACGCACACCGCAGCAGCACTCCAAGATGCCGAGTCTGGGGGATACCTGAGCGCCCCTGCCCTTGAGTGGGGTTGTCTGCTCCAGGAACCTAAGCAGCAGGCTTTTGTCTGCCCATGAAGTCAAGTGTCCCCGGCTGCTGATTCATTCCTGCTTGTAATCCCCCAGCCGGGCAGCTGTGGTCCTGCCTGCTGCCGGTGGATGTGTGCGCTTACAGAACTGCAGCAGAATGCTTTGTCTGAAGGCTCCTGGGCTCCACGCTGACTGCTGCCGGCTCCACAGTCCTTGCTCACTCTCATAATGTCTGGCCCTCCCCCTCCTCCCCTCCACACCCTCCTCCCTTCTACGCTCAGGAAAATACATCAGGAATCGGACATTGGAGCAGAAGCGGCTGCTGCTGCTGCCACCAAGGGAGAAGGAGACAGCGGCACTAGAATCAGAGCAAAATGACAGATTTTCCAATATCTGATATTGGCCGACACGCATGCATATGAAAGGTGGAGACAGCAAAACTTTACCTCCAGCTCAAAGGGCTGGAAACAGCTTATCAGGGAGAACCGAGAAGGAACGTTCCTATAGTTTTGGCTGATAGTTTCTAGGACAGCCAGAGAGGGGACTGAGGAATGACACTGCCCGGAAAGCATAGACCACAGGTTAAGTGACTCCCCATTCACCACTTAAGGAATGATTGTGTCTCTCAGAGAACAAGTCACAGGGTATCACAAAAACAGGCGACAAAATAAGGACATTAACACCCGCTATTCCTCAGGCGAGTGTACCAAACTTGGGAAGAGACCTCTCTTGGGGCCAGGCAAAGCCCAGGAGAGAAGCGCCAGGCCCAGAGCAGGCCACTCACAATCTGGAGGAGGGCACGGGAGGGGAGGCACCAAGGACAAGGGGAAACCAGGACCAAACCCCCAGTACAGCTTCAGAGAAAAAAAAGGTAATGTATACAGAGACAAAACCCCAGGGACAAGATGTCACCCTCTAAACCTGCTGGGAGGCACCTGCATCCCAAAAGGCTGTAGACAGTCCTGGCGAAGAAGGGGTTCTGTGCACAGGGAGATCGGGCTCCAGGAGGGGCCTGTACTCACCGGCGACTTGACAGCTAAAACGGCTAATTTAGCAAAAGAAAGTCAAGCGTTTTCTTTCGCTCACAGAACAGGCATTTGTTGAAAGAAGCCAGAATGGCCTGGGCTAGTGGGAAGGCTTACCCTCCCTGGACTCCCGACTGTGGGATGAGTTGGAAAATCTGTCTGCAGGGGATTCAGGCAACTAGCTCCAGTGCCAGCAGCTCCGAGACTCAGGGCCCAAAACAGGAGTGAGACTCAAGTGCCACACAGGGTCTTGCCCTTCAGGATACGATCCTCTGCAAAACCAGTCATGCCGGGCAACCCCATGCTTAGCTAAGGACTACCTGGTGGAGGGGCCTGGTCCCCCGACCAGGCTGGCAACCCTAGAGCCCAGATCTCTTTTCCTAAGTCCAAAAGTCGAAGGACAATCTGAACCCTGATACTGACCATTCAAAATAAATGAGAATTCTCCTTTGGTCTGGGCTGAAGCCTGATGCTCCCCGAGGTCCGGGGCAAAGTGCCCCTGTCAGATGGAAGATAGAGTTCATGGCCAGGCCTGAGCCCACCCTCTCCGTGCTTCACGGCCTGGCAGCGGTACAGACATGGCAGGCTGGGGCTCTGCAGCAAAGGTGGATGCACCCTCTGTTCAGGTGGCCACCCTCGTGTACCTGCCACTGACTTTCCTAAGCTGGGGTATGCAGGATGGTTCAACTCAAAAAGTACTTAAACAAGACTATGTGTTGGGATGCAGAAACCTAGGGGGATATCAGACCACTCTTGCCACTCACATTGGTTCCTGGGGGCCAAAAACAGGCGGGTGGGACTAGCAGGGCAAAGAAAGAGCTCAACGTCACCACCTCCAAGGAGAAGGGCTCTTCCAGAAGAATGCTCTCCACAGGTGCTGCCACATCTCCTGATTTATCAAAGCCCAGAGGGAATGACCTGCTTCTGAGCCCAAATTCTCTAGCACGAGAAAGTGACTTAGGCCCCTTCAACAGAGGGAGGCGCAGGGAGACAGGAAGCAGCCTCCACCGGCCTGACTGCTAGCGAGCCCATCCCTGGATGTGCCCAAAGCACAGCTTGAAAATGGCACGGGTGTTTGTCTCAGTCTGGAGCATCTATTCCCAACAAACACTTGACTCTTGGTAAAGCCTGCAAACTACTACAGCGTGAGATCGCTTGCCTGTGTGTACACAATTGCCTGGAAACAGATCTACAAACTCAGCCAGAAGAGCCACTTCTGCAGACCCCACCATAATTCAAGAGTGACAAACATGGACCAAATCCAGCTGGGCCTTCTATGCTAGAACTCAGGGAAACAAGGCGGCTGGAGGGAGGGTGGCTCCAGGAACCTAGTCTGAAAATGGTGGAGGGAGACTAGCCATGGGAGCACATGCCCCTTGTCTCTAGGTTTCTCAGTACGAGTCAGTAATAATTTCATAGACAAAAACAAGCATAGCTAGGGGCTGGCCCCGTGGCCGAGTGGTTGGGTTCGCGCCCTCCGCTGCAGGCGGCCCAGTGTTTCATTGGTTCGAATCCTGGGCGCGGACATGGCACTGCTCATCAAACCACGCTGAGGCAGCGTCCCACATGCCACAACTAGAAGGACCCACAACGAAGAATATACAACTATGTACTTGGGGGGCTTTGGGGAGAAAAAGGAAAAAATAAAAATCTTTAAAAAAAAAAACAAAAAAAAAAACAAGCATAGCTACTATTTACTGAGTACCTCTTTAGCCCAAGTATTTGTATATATTACTCATTCCCCGCAATATGAGGTAAGTACTATTATCCAGTATTGGAGATAGGGAACTGGGAGGCTCAGAGAGATTAAGTGATTTGCCCAAGACACACATGTGTTTAGAATCAGGATTTGAGCCCAGGGCTGAGACCCAAGAGCCCATGCTCTCTCCACAAGCCCCTTAGCAGCTTTCTCCCCAGAGTGCACACTTGCCCCCACCTATCAGACATCCTGCCAGGGCCAGAGGCCCATGTTGGAGCTAGAGGTGTCACTCAGGACTAATAGGTCATCCTGCATGGAGGCTCCTGAGCACGGAATTGGAATCCTACCCCTTCAGTGCAGAGGCATTTCCTCTCCAAGGGGGACAGGCCAGGTTCCAGCTTTCAGCCTGGGTGCCCTGGGGGCAGGACAACATGCAGATGCCTGGGGGAAGGGGTGTGAGGGTTGTTCTGAGAGGCACCTTGAAGAACTGTCACCTCACCTGAGAAAGCAACACAATCACAATTCTGTTATCAAGGAAAAGAGCTCAGATATGGCCTCTCTAGTTCCCTGTTTCAAACAAAGGAAATAGAGGCAGCCCTCACCCCTAGGGTGTTGAAAGGAAAAGAATGCCCAAAGTAGCAGAGATCTGAAGTAAGAACAGGAGTGACTAAGTAAATGGAAAACTGGAGACAGCCACAGGGAGCAAAGAGCCAAGCTGACTCCTCCAGGCGCTGCAGGTTAACAGCCTGGGGTCACTGCTCCAACCCCACCCACTGCCAGGGTCCTGGATTAGGCAAATGAGAGCCATGTTCTCATGAGGAGTCGGTGCCAGGGCCACCTGGGAAGCTGGGGTGACCAGCTCTGAGGAATGCTCCAATTTAAGCCAATCTGAGAAAGCTGACACTTACGAAAATAATTACAAGTAAACGACAATTGTTCACTCAAAAAAAACCAGGCAGCCTAAAGTTCAATTCCTACACTTTCCCCTCCAATATGTAAAAGGAGTCATAGCCCACAAATAACGGCCAGATGGGCTGCCTCAAGAGATCGGATTCTGAATTGCAAGAGCATGACACGGTCTGAGGCTGACCTCTCACCCCTAAATGTCTGTCTCCTCTGTCAGACTCAGGAGACACCTGAGCCGGAAGGAGCCAAAGGTCTGTGTTCTGAGGGGAAAACGGCCGCATGGTACGATACCTGAGATCTTCTGTTGTTCCTGAGAAAAGTCGATCCCTTCTCCAATAGAGCTCATGATTTTCTCAATCTGAAAGGGAAGAAAAAGGAACAAAAAGGAGAGGCTGTCAGGCTCGGGTTAAAAATTGCCAGCTCACCATCAGTGCACTGGGGCGGGCCTCCAGGTCCAAGGTCCAGCACCAACCTGCAAGGTACCAGAACTCTTTGCTGCTCAGATCAAGGAAGGCCCGTTTCTGGCCACAGCCCAATGGGGTCTAAAGATGCGTTCTGACGAGAGTGAGCGGGGAACAATCTGGGCTCAGCTGCTGGAAATGCCAAAGAGCCTCCCTTCCAAGGAATGTATATACCACCCCCCACCCCCAGTTTCCCCAGACCCTGCAGAGATCAGGCAGAGGGTACAGGACAGACCAGATCTGGCAAGTTTCACCGCTCAGGCTAGAATTTAAACTCCATGAGAGGAGAGACTTTGCCAGTTTTGTTCCATGCTGTACCCCGAGTGCCTAGAGCAGTGCCTGCCAAATTGTAAGCATTCAATAGATAACTGACATTGCATAAGCACCAACTCTGAGGTGTGAGGACAATTTCGAGAGCTGAGACAAGCAGAGCACCTGAACATAGGAACCTCTTAGAAGCCAAGGTGAGGCAGGCACATAACCCTGAACGGAGGATCTGTTGCTCCTTGGAGCCCAGCAGTCCTGGACGGAGCTTTGCACTCAAGGGATAAGAAGGGGCGCAGACACACATTCTTCCTCTGGACCACAGCAGAGAGAGCTGGTCTCCAAGCGTCCAAATGTTTCCAGCATGGCCCCCTGTACGGACCACCTGTCCCAGCCATCTGGCTTTGATCACCCTGAGCCAGATCCAAGCCCCCACTCCAGGACACCTGGCCAGGGACAGGACTGGGTGGTGAGGAGGAGGCCGCCTTCCCTTCCTCCCTTCCTCTTCCTTTTAGGGTTGCAGTGATAATGAGCTCATTCATTGCTCTTTTTTCCAAAGAAATGAAAAGAGGACCTTTTGTACCAGGGCTTGGATGCTTTTTCCTCTAAGTGCAAGTAAGGAGCCCGGGTCTGACAATCAGAAAAACAACTCTCCAGCCAGCCTCCAGCTGGCAGACAAAGACAGCACATTTGACACCCGTCAGAAGAGCACAGAGCAAGCACCACCTCTCCCCTTGCTGCCAGAGAGCAGGGAGGCATTTTCCTCCACCCACAGAAATGACGCCGGCTCAGGCAGTCACTTGATTGCCTGTGAATGCGTGCTGCGAACTCTATCTCTGAGCTTAGCAGAGGCAAAGGGAAGTACAACACATCTGACCCATGGGGCAGCAGAGGGTGTCTCTCTACTTATCAGGCCCCAGCAGCCCAGAGGCCAGCACAGAATCTAGAATCGGGCAGCCCCACAGCAGCTCTGCACTGCCCTTTGAAGAAAATGCTTCCCTCCTTCTCTTCCCCACACATCGCTTTCCTTGGCCCTGCCCATTTCAAGTGCTGCCTCCTTCAGCAGGCAGCAGGGTGCAATGAGGGAAGACCCAGAATGGATAGGCAAGCACTTCCACCCTAGCAAAGCCTCAGTGTTAAATCTATGAACACGGGGATAGCTACTGCCTCCCACAAAGGGTTGTGTGGATTAAAGTACCATGTACATAAAGCGTCTAGCAGAACACTTCATTCACAGTAGATGCTCAAGAAAAGTTAGTTTACTTTCCACATCCCCTCTTGTGTCCTCAGAGCTCCAGCCTGGTAAAACTTGTTTTTAATTAAAAAAAGTATTTTTACTTACATTTACTTTTTGACGAGTGATTCATCCAAATGATTCAGAACTCAAAAGATACAAAGGTTATTCAGAGAAAAGTCTCCTTCTTAGCCCTATCTCCCAGCTGCCTAGTTCTTCTCTCCGGAGGCAACCAGGATAACCAGTTTCTCAAGTATCCTTCTAGTTCGATTCTATTCACACGTAAGCAGACAGACGAACGTATTCCACCTCCCATTCTGACAGAGGCAGTCCACATATGCTGTTCTGCATTTGCTTTTTGCATTTAATAATACATCTTAGAGTTCTTCCCACAGTTCATACGGAACATTATTGTTTTTTTTTAATGGATGAGGTATAGTCATCCAGTGTATGGCAATATGATAATTTATTTAACCAGTCTCCTGATGGGCACATGTGGAGTTTCCACTGTTTTCTCACTCTACACAGTGCTATGATGAATACTGTTCTACATACATCTTTCTATGTATTTGCAAGTATATCTGTAGGAAAATTCTTAGTTCTTTCTTGAGCATTCCTCCAGGGACAGAATCTTGAGTTAGCAGCCAGGACCTCACAGGTCAAGTAATCCCAGCTCCCACCCCATGTCTGATTTTGCTGACAGGCTTCCAGTGATGGGACACTTGCTAACTCCCCCCTAGTCAGTTCACCCTGTTTGCAGAAAGCACTCATCTATAACATTTGTCCTTTTACAGATTTAACCCTTTCTCCTAATGTCAATCCAGTGGTCTGGTTACTCCCCTAGAGCACCCTCTTCCATAGGAAGGGCTTAGGGACATCTGGAGACAGCACTTCTCTTCCAGGCCAAGCTGCTTCCCCACCCCCAGGCTGCACTGCCCAACCTGGCACTAAATGACACACCAGTGCCAGGTCTCGAAGCCTGGGTTACCCTATCAGATTATAGAAGCCTGGAACTGTGCAAATAGCAGGCATTTAACAGATAGCTGCTGATGCGCCTTCTTTCTCCTTTTCTACATTTATAGGAGAAAGTAGGGTGCTTGAGGTGAGGAAACTTTTTCCTACATGAGGGGATGGGACCTTTTCCCTGGAATAGCTCCACCAGCCTTTGGATCACTCCTGCAGGTCAACCATCGTGTATGTGGGAGAATTACCACTGTAAGCGCCATGAGGGCTGGAATCAAGCATGTTTTATTTGCCATTTTACCCCCCAGGCCTGGCTCATGGTAAATAGGCAACCTATTGAATGAATGGGAAGGAGGGAGGGAAGGCAGCTTCCATTTACTTAGAGCCAGCAACGAAAACATTGTTTTCCGAAGGCCTTGCAGAGAGTCAAGGGTGGAAAGAGTTGAAATGGAGGGTGACTCTAAGATAGCTTCTGAAATAAGGTCAAGTCATCTACATCATGTATTTCATTATCATCATAAGCACCTAACACCCAAAGACCCGGCCAGCTTGTCCAATCAACATCTCCTGGCTGCCCAATTCACGAGATTTTGCCCAAAGGGCCTTTGGAAATGAGAGTGAACACCCTACTGCTTCTTTGCTCTGTTCCTTCCTGTTTGAGCCTGGAATTACCCTCACGCCAACTACAAAAGGCCAGGAAAAGCCCAGGTTTCCACGCCTACCCTCTGGATGGGCATGTGAGGTACTTCAGACTGCAGGGCAGCTGGGAAACGCTAATGGACACTCAGAACTATTTCATCCAGACCAGAAAGTGTGCTTTGTTTTCTGTGAACTGCAGTGGTTAAGTCAAGCTGAGAAGATTCTAGTTTACTGACAGCTTGCAACTCAGGACCCCTTCCTGCCTTGTTGAAAGCTCAGGACTAGGAGGGAAGTGGCAGTGAAGAGGTCCCGCTGGGGTAGAGACGGGCAGGTCCCCATCCTGGCAGCACAAGCACAGAGCTGTCTGGGGCTGTGGTCTTGCCCAGCCCCACAGCCTGGGCTATGGAGACAGGGAAGAGCTGGGCTCATCTCTCTTCCCGCCACACCCCCAGGACCCAGAACCGGCAGAGAGGGAAGATGGTCATTTTAGTCTAGTAGTCTAGACAAAGAGGAGTGGCCACAGAAGACAGATACCATTCTGATCTATACACCACTCAGGCTTAAGTTAAAAGACAATCTGATTAGGCTGCTTTCCCAGAAATACTCTGCATCTCAGGGGAATGTCAGGGGAAGAGGCAGGTGGAATAGAATGAGAAGGCACAGTTCAATGTTCTCTTCTGTTTCTATTGTTTGGGATCAGTGACATTTTTGGAGAGAGATAAGAAATGGCTGTGCTTCCTACTGCACTTCACACACACTCTACAGAGAACTTACATTTGTGTTTGGTAAGGTAAGGGCTAAAAGTTATCACCATAATGGACTCAAGTATTCAAAAAATGCTTGGAAAGATTCTATTTTCATAAAGTATTCAAGATTATTCTATTCAGACTTTTTTCCCTAATACCAGAGCCGTATAAAATGTATTCCCTGTATGGCTGAGAAAATAATACAAACACTAGAGATACTGCTGCTCAGGCCACCTGACATTTGACATCTGCTCGTTTAGAATACAGGATCCTGGTTCCCACAGGCAGGCAATGGGAGGTAGTGTTCGGTACATAGAAAGGCCTCATTTCCCATCACCATAACCTAGCTGCCAGGAACCACTCAGATTACACTAGTCTCCTCAATGGATGCTGGGAATGAGGGGAGGGAGAAGACAGCTGCTGGGGCAAGAAATACTCCCCCAGGTTTTGATGGGACTTCTGTATGCCAGGAAGCGTTCTGAGCCCAGGAAGTCCACAGGAGAACCACCAGCCTTGGTGAAACTTGGCTCTAAGGCTTGTGTGAAACCTCCCTTCCAGGAGGCGGTACAGAATCAATGGCTACGTTCAGGGGCTTCCATATGCAGAAATATCAGGAGAACAGAAATCAATCTGGCCCTAAGTTGGGATTTCATGGAGAGGCGAAAGGGAAAGGGATCCCCTTCCTCCCACCTTCTTCTGGTGCAAATGGGACCATGAAGGAGATGTTTCTGCAATTCACCAGCAACTGAATTTGGCTCCTGGTGTCAGACATTCCCTCTCAATACTTTTTCTGCTGCCTGGGGAGTTGTCAGCTCCCTAGGACTCTCCTACCAGTTGGAAAACACACACTGGTCTCCTTGGACCTGTACCACTAGGGCTGGAGACACCTCATCTCTCTTTCTCTGCCCCCAAGGCTTTAATACCTTACAGGCCCAGAAACACACTCTGATTTTCACTGTTACTTCCCTAATAACCGTTTGATGATGTGTCCAGAGCTGGTATAGAACCATTAAGGGTAAGGATCCCATTTCATACTGCGTCTTTTAGATCCACACAGTGCCTTGTACCGAGCTGGCACACTGGAGGTGCTCAGTGACAAACAAGAACAGCTGTGTTTGTTAAATGCCCATGCCAGGAGAGTCACCTAATAATAGTAAGAGGGAAAAAGTGGCCAACACCTCTGGACTCCAGTCTGGATTCTCTAATTCCTCTTCCTTCCTCATTTTTATCTTTCTCCAACCTCCCGGGGTTGCAGACACAGCAACCTCACACCCCAGAACTACTACCTGGCCCTTTCTCTCAACAATCCTGCAGAGCCTCAATTCACTGCCAAGCAAATGTACTGTCCCATTTTTCATGAGAAAACTGAAGCTCTACTCCACGGGCAGACTCCTAACTCCCTGCTGATGGCACAGCTCTGTCTCTCGGTAAGCGCCATTGGTGGTGGAGCCTGCTCGAGCTTCCTGCTATGGGGAGGGGCTGATGGGGGGAACCGAGAGCAGACCCTCTCCTCTGGCCAGGTGGCTTTGCTTGGACAGTGCTCTCTATTCCCAGGAGCGCAGGACTGAGGGACTGAGCCTTAATCTTGTCAGCCTCATCGGATGCCCATGACATCAGGTGACTGCTGACGTCAAAGTCAGCTCCTCCGGCTGGCTGTGTAAGGAACCCTAAAGACTGCTGACAGCTGCACACCCGGGGCCCAGAAACCACATAAGAATTCATCACCATCTCTGTCTTCTGCCTCTTAGCAGCAGACAAGCTCTCAGCCTAGAGTGGGCTTTGATTCCACATTTGAAAAAGGGTCAGTGACCAGGGTCTTGGTTATTTTTTTCACCCTCTCCTCCCAGACTGAATTGCACAAGGCCTCAGGAAAGACAAAGATGGATTGAAGTAAATTATTTGTCCTGATTTTCTAACCTTGTCAACTGCTTTTGGGAGAGGGAGGAGGGCAGATGGGGGAGGGGAGAAGACGGCAGGGAATGAATAAATATCTGCCAACGCGCTCAGGGCTGCCCTTGCCGAGGCAGGCTGACGTGGCAGCTCCACTAACAATGAGTAACTTCTTTTCCACAGAGCACGCTATTAGTCTCAGCTTAATTTTTCTCATCATGGGGGCGGGTGGGGGGGAGTCAGACTGTTACCATATTTATTGTTATATCTCTCTACTTGAATCTCCTTTATATTGTCACCTTCCTTCTCAATCTCCTTTTTCTAGTAGGCTGAGACAACAGAGCTGTTTTGTTTTAAAAATGCTGTCCTTCTGTCACCAACAAAGCCTCAAATTAAAGCCTGCGGTGGGCTTGCCCCAGACTAGACTGGTGGAAAGAGGAAAGCCGGTGGCACTCCTACTTCCTGACCCCACCCCAAGTCTCGAACTCTCCTTTCTCTCCTCATTTTTACCTTTCCCATACCTCTTGGGTTGCTGGCACTGGGCCTTGCTCCCCAAAGCTTCTCACACCCCACAACTACCAGCTGGACCGTTCCAGACCCAGAGATGTTCATGCCCCAGACCTACAACTGGACAGAAAGGGAGTTCTACAAGTAAACGGTGCTTGCCAAGTGACCTTCTCATGCTAGAACAGCATACGATAAAAGCAATCTTTAACTCAAAGCCCCAGGAAACTGCTGAAAGAAGAAAAAGAGTTAGGAGACCTAGATTCCAATTAATTTTATTATTGCTTGCCATATAACTCTGGGTTATGTGCCAAGTACTGGCTTTAATAAGTGGGACAAGAATCTAAAAGATTAATGAGGATTATGTATTTGGGTTCTAGTCCACTTGACACAATCTACTTTCTATCCAGGAGTAGGCTTATTTTGGGGGAGGGATGGAAGAATGAGGAGGCAGCACACCAACTTCAGAAAGGCTCCAGTTACCTAAAACCCTGGGTAACCTGCCTCTGGTCTTTCTCTGGTTTTTCTTTCACCACCACCGCCCTCCAAGTAATCTTGCCTCGGTCCTGTTCTCCCACCCTCTGAATCTCATTACAGCACACTGCACTGCCAGTCTGGATGAGGATTACAGCAGCCCAAAGAAAACACCCCAAGTTCCCACTGAGAATGGCTTTCCCCAGCAGTGTGGCTGCGGGTGGGGTCTTACACCCGTTGGCTCCTCAGATTCTGCAGGAGAACATCTGCCTTGTAATAGGAAGGGGTCAGATGCCGAATTCTGAGCACCAGATTATAAATACTTAAGAGGTAGAAAAATAATAATCATCAGTGTAGATATACTTAATACAAATACACTATCAGTATTCATTAGCTGCCCTGAGATTTCCTGCAGCATGTCACTCCTAATTATCTCTGAAGTTGAGAATTAGGAAGAAGTTGGATAAATGAAGTTGACAGAGTCTGCAAACTTCATTTTAAAGCACTAGCTAAAATCTTTCAAATAAACTTTACATAAAAGAGCACATACTGCATTGATTCCATTTACATAAAGTTCTAGAATAGGCAAAATTAATACACGGTGGTGGAAAATGTCAAAAGAGTCGTTGCTGGGGGTGAGGAGGGGTAAGGAGTGACTGGAAGGGACATGAGGGAACTTTCTGGGGTGACGGTAATATTTTGTACCTTGACTGGAATTTGGGTCACACAAATGTATACATATTTGTCAAAACTCAGACTTAAGGTTTACGCATTTCACTGTGTATAAATTTACTCCCCCCAAAACTATAAGCAGACATTCAACTCTAACTAATGATATACATATTAAAATGTTTAGGGATGAAATGTTCTGATGTCTGCATTATTTTGAACCGCATCAAAAAATAACATGGATTTTTAAGTGGACTGAGGGATGGACAGATAAGAGATAAAGCGAGTACCACAAGATGCTAATTGCAGAATCTAAGCTCTAGGTGGTGGATATACAGATATTTCACTATGCAAGTCTCTTTCAAGTTTCCTGTATATTCAAAAGTTTTCAGAATAAAATCTTTTTCAGGATCAAATCTTTTAGAGAATAATAAATTGTAAGATCAACACTGGTCTGAGTTTCATCATTTGTAATGAACTCTGCTCAACATGCTAATAAGCAGAGACATACCCAGCAGGCAAAGGAAACAAAGCGAAAGGAATGTGGGAAAGCTGACTTTACCATTGTTCCGCGTCACCAAGCTTTTAGGGGTAAGGGCTCTCAGCATAGCTCTTCTGTTGTGGTGTGGCTTTCTCTATTCTGGGACCTAGGCTAACCCCAGTTTTCCCAGTCTGAAAACTCAAATTATCAGTGTTCCCAGGGATGAGCAGACCCTGGGAAACTGGTTCACATTAATCAGACTCAAAAGAAACTGATCCCTACATCAGTGAGTTACTTTAGCATGATAGGCAGCACATTAGAATACGTGGCTGGAACATGTTTGTATCCTCTGTAGCCTGAAATCAATACAATGAGATCAAATCCACCCTCAAATACTTAAGGAGTAAGGGAATAAGGTGTGTGGACTGTGCTGAGAGCTTATTAGATTATCCTTTTCTTACTTCAGGAGGTCATCTTTCCTGAAAATCAAATCAGGTGCTCACAGCAAGGTACCCTTCCTTCTAGGAAAGTACTTTTGACCAACAATGTTAACACTGAAGCCTTCAAGGGTTGTTAGGTTTGGGGGCTAGGTTCTTTCAGTGGGGCACTAGCTGACTGCCCTGCCAGCAATTCAGTTCATCCTCACAAAGAGCCTAGGGGGGAGCTGTGACTGTCCCCATTTTAAAGAAGTGGAAACCAGGGCCAGCCCCATGGCCGAGTGGTTAAATTCGGCCTGCTCCACTTTGGTGGCCTGGGTTTGGTTCCCACATGTGGACCTACACCATTCATTGGCAGCCATGCTGGGGCGGCAACCCTCATACAAAATAGAGGAAGATCAGCACAGATGTTAGCTCAGGGTGAATCTTCCTCAAGCAAAAAAGTTAAAAAATAAAGAGGAAACATCAGAAAAGTTAAATAATGTCATGGGCACAGTACTAGAAATAGGTGACCAGTGCCTGATTGATTATCTTTCTGATTCACAGTGTCAGCTTAGTTAGGGTTTACCTTCTACTCTATTAAAGCTCACAGTACAATTTCAAATATATGGGATTGAGAACATTGAAAGGCAGTGTATAATAGTGGTGGAAAGAATGAGGACTTGAATAAGAAACTTGAGTTCAAAATCCACTTAATTAGTTGTGGAACCTTGGACAAGTCATTTAACTTCTTTTTCAGTTTCCTCTTCCATAATGTGTGAAAAAATTCCTTACTCATGGGATCATCGTTATAGGCAAATTACTTGACCTCTCTTCTTTAAGCCTCAACTTCTTCAAAGGCAAAATGGAAACATTGACACAGGGCTGCTGTAAGGATCTGAGACAATGTACAGGAAGTCTTAGCGCAGTGTTTGGTTTCCAGAGCTCTAATGAGGAGTTAATTTACCATGACAAGAGTTTGAGCAAGCTCCGCACCACCTAAAAGACATGGGGTCTTTGTATAATTCATTCATCCCCTGAATGACATCATCCTAGAAGTAAAGACAAGGTTCTTGCTGCTGTAAGCAAAGATGCTGAGATTTGCTCCTTCTCCAAAGGCAATGTCTGTCTGCCCTGTTCCTGGGAGATTTCAATCCCTGCCATGTCCTGGGGCCATAGCAGGAATACTAAGGGAGTCTTCTTAAATTAAGCCCTTGGAAAAGCAGGGTTGAGCCTAAAAGCCATTTGGTTTTTACTCTGTAACCTACTTGTCCAGATGTAAGTCTTCCTTTTACTGGGAAACATCTGCAGTCCTTGGAAAACCACAGATACCAGGCAAATAGTCCACGCAGTCCTACTCCATGGCTCATTTCAGTTTATAGAGATTAGAAAGGGTTTGCACTCATGATTCACATTCATCTGGTTCCAAAATAAACAGAATTCCACCTAAAAAACAAGTTAATCAAAACCCAGGTTCTTTTGTTTAAAAAAAAAAAAAAAAAAAAGAAAGGACAAACCGGAGGGAAAGGGCTTCCTTATGGCAGAAAATGTTTAGAACATGCTGGGTGAACAATAGCTCACTTCCTGGACACTCAGCTGGAGGCTGCTTCTCCATTCAGGACAAAACATCTTGTGTGAGGAGGTGCCGCCTTTCTACAAGGCAGTTCCTCAGCAAGAACATGGAGGACCCAGAACAATAACAAAGAGAGGAGAGGGAGGAGAGGGAGCCTGGTCTCATCAGGCCTGCTCCTTCTCGGGCAGGAGTAGAAGGGAGGGCTAGGGGCCAGGGTGCTGACCCCCTCCACCACACCCCAGAGAAAGCTGGCTCGTGTGGGGCAGGGTCCGCAGGGAGTAAAACAGGCGAGGACCGTAGAATCAGCTTGGTCATCTGTAACAGGGATAACAAGACCTACCTAGCAAGTCTGTTAATGACCCCTACTTAACTGACCCACCAATTAGCCAAGCGCAATTAGCCAACCCTCGGTAAACTATACCAGCTCACGCCCAAGTTCACAGCTCACAGGATTCTCTCAAGCACCCCCGTGGGTCTTCTGCTTCCACCCACTGAGCGTTCTGCTTACTAAGAATCAGTGGGGATGATTTCTAGAACTGTTTAAGATGGTTATATTTGTTGATGAAAACAGAAAATTTAATTAAACATTACATAAATGATGAAACAAGTGCAAAAAGAGCTATTTCGGTGACAACCAAGTAGATGCGCTGAAGAGACTGAATAACAGGATCATTTTTTAAAATATGCTCTTGAATTAAGTGTTGTCAGAGAAATAAATTGTAAAAAATTCTAAAAGGATTCTGTCCTCAGGCTGCTTCACAAGTGGGTAAATTCCTGCTTTACTTTGAAGAAACTCAAACTGGAAGTTTAAATCACTAATGTATTATGGATGTGGTTCATGTAACAAAGAGGACAGAGAAGGCCAAACTAGCAGAGCCACACAGAAGGAGAAGGCCCCAGCTCCACATCAAAAGACCGAGATGCACACCTATCCATTTGGGGTTCAAGTGCTTGCTTCTTTTAAAAATAAACATTTTCTTTTTAAAAATGACTTCCTCCTTTAACAGAATTTTGTAACCAAACAACCCCAGTCCCAACTGGCCACATAAAAAGCCCCTGGGGGAGCTGGCAGCAGTGTCTGATCAACGCTAGCCCCCGTTATCAATATATTATCAATACGACAAGCTGCCACGTAGTAATTCTCAAACTACTTTCATTATCAAGTAAGTCTAAACTCCCAGAGACACAGAACTCCTCTCCAGCTGCTTTTTCCGGAAAAGCCTCTCCACTGAGAGCTGGTAAACAACCCCAGGTGACTCCCAGCATACTTTCAGCCCTTCCTTCTTTGTCATCATGGTTCCTCTTTCAACAAGGCCTTATGCTTTCATTGATCACTGCCGTGATCCAGGGCCAACCAGCCAGGGCCGTGTGATCTCCTGGTTACAGATCAAAGGCTTTAGCAAGTCATGGGCTCTTACATTCTGTCAACTCAGAGGCTACCTCGTGCAAATCAAACTTCCAGCTTCCATTCACTGCCTACAGCAGGTAGTGAACAGGAATTGTCCTCAGCCCACCCAGATCTCAAGCCGGGAGTACAGAGACAAAGGGTCACTTTAAGACTTTTCCCCTCTATATTGGTACCCTTACCTTCCCTGGCAGACTATGTGGCAGGGAGGCAACTGGAGTCCTCCAAGTCTCAGAGATGTGTTCTGAAGCTGAAGGGCATTCAAGGTCATCCTAAAGAAAAAGCCTGAGCTAGGAACTAGTCTGTGCCTGGCCCCACCCCCAATCCCATCAAGGAGTACAAACAATTATGGAAATGGCATCCTTATATTCCCCCAAATATAACCACGGAGAATAAGATATGTGGAAACACTCCATGAGAATAATAGGTACGTGTAGGATAATTATTATCTAGGTAGGAAAGCAGGGCTCAGGTGTACGGCCAACAGCGCACTTGAGATGCCTCCCCCTGCCTGGAGGCCTGCTGGTAGTGCCAACTGCTTGTCCTGCCCTACTCACCAACCTACATTCCTGCTGTTCCCAAGATCCCATGCCTGAGCCTGGGAGGCCTCTGCCTCCTCTGCAGCCCCCAAATCCTCGCCCCATCATTCCTTCCAGGACCAGCTCAAGTCACCTGTGCTCTTCCACACCAGGTGTGGTCTAATATAAAAAAGTTTTCAGAGACAGAGCAAGGCTTTAATCCTTGGTTTATCCCTTTGGCAAAATACAAAACCTACCTGAACCTCATCTGTAAACAGGGAAGAAGATAATACCTGCTTCGCAGTGCGGTATGGGGATTAAATGCGATAACATAGGTAGGGTGGCTGGCACACAGCCAGTACTCGATGAGCACAGGTGCCCTACCAGCACCCTTTTGGACTGACTGCATGTAAGGTTTCTTTAGAATTCTTGTGGCAGAGGCTGCCTGGCTGTCCTATACTAACGCGAACACGCTCACAAAAACATGGTCCGAGGATGGTTCCTGGTCCTTTCATATACGCGCACCATGCCTCTTCAGCTTCTTTTGTAGTTCCCACTGGTGCTCTAGCAGGTACTGAGCACTGGGCGGGCTCAGTCAATACCCAGTGGAAAAACAGACAAAGTGCTTTTAAAGTGGTTACACCTTAAGCGATTCTCAGGGAGGGATGTGTGTAGGAGATACATCTTTCTTGGATCTGAGATTTTTCCCGAAGAGGGAATGAGAGGTGGAAAAAGGTGGCTTTCCCAGCAGATGTGTGGCATCTTTCCACCTAAAATTCCTCCAATTGTATCCTCACTGCCTCACTGCTAAGTTCCCGCGTCAGCCTCCTCCTACATCAGCCCTGTGCTGATTTCAACCACAAGGAACTCTGTTCCTTCCTCTTTAAAAAACTGAAATATATCTCAAATTCTACAGAGTATATTTTATAACATTATGATTTAAACAATAATAAATGAGCCATCCACATGCCCACCACCTGATTTAGGAAATAGATTTTGGCTTGAGGCCACCAGCCTCCTGAATTAAATGCTCTCATCCTCTTGCTTTTCTTTAGAATTTACCAGCATGTCAGTATTCCTAAACAACATAGGTTCCTGTCTGTCTTTCTTGGCCTAGTGGATAGAAGCACAAGTTGACACCCCTGAAGTAACCCAATAGGTTCGGGGACCAGAGCTTAAGGACAGGAGCTCCCTTTGGCTGGTGAGGGAATGGGAGGCCATGGAAAGGTCCCAGCATCTCAAGAAAGGGCACTGGTGAAGGGAAAGCAGTGAGCCCTCACTTCTCAATGGGCTAGCAGGGCAAAGTCACATGTTTTCTGGGACTCCCGAGAAAATCCATTCCCTATATGGGCAGCAGCACGAAACAGCTGTGGGCTAAACTTCATGTCCAAGTATACAACCAGACTGCATAACCAGAAAGAGCACAGCCTTTTCAAAACAGTCTCAGTGAAGACCGCCTGCCCCAGGAAAGCCCCTGTGGATTTGCACTCTTGGGCCTGTTGGCAAGGGAGTCTTGCAAGTTGCAATTACCGAGTACACGAATTTTCTCAACAAGAACACCAAGAAAAGCTGCATACAGGGAGAGGAAAGGCAGAAAAGATGGCCACACTGCCCTCTCCACATTGTGAGACCTTTGCATTGGGAGGTCCCTGGGCCACCCACCCTGCAAAGACCATCTCCATCCTCGGTCTGTACCAAGATTCCAGAGCAACCACAACACACCAGTCTCAGCTGTTTTGCAAGCATTTATCACTGCCAAGAACTGTTCTCTAGGGGCTTTGTGTGTGTGCCTAGGAGGCAGGGCCCTTTGGAAAAGGAGTGGGAGCTACAGCCTCAAGACAACGAGAGGAAAAGGTCAGAGAAGCCAAGGAAAGACTGAGATTATTAATGTTTGAGTAAGACTCAGGATAATATTACTTTTAATATTTCTCATAACTTTATAACATCTCTATTATTGGCTATTTATTGACTATTTCTGCCAGCCTCTCAGTTTCCCATTTTTGTTTTGTTTGACATGCAATAAAAACTTAAAAGAGGACTGCGTGCTTATTTCAGGTACAGTAAAACTGGGGAGACACTGAAAAACTTTGTCCCTTCCTCATAGAGTTCTGGGATAAGACAAGAGAGGGAGGAGACAGTGGGACAGGTACCCGGAATAGGCGTGCCAATCCCTGAGGTGTATGGAAGAGAAGAAAGGGGTGCAGGTGAAGCTTGCTGAGACCCCCATGAGTCTCTGGCAAAAGGTCAGTGGTCCCAGGTTGGGCTTCCCAGCTCCACTGTTAACTAGGTGCAGGAACCTTGTCTTCTAAGAGTCTGCTTCTTACAGAATCAAATGCTTGAGCAACCAATGAACTGGTGTAGAGAGAGTGTAAGTCCAGACTGAAGGAACCGTAGGACTCACTGCGACCATGATCAACAAGAAATTTGTTTTTCTCAAACATCTTTGAGCTCAGGGTGTGTGTGTGTGCACATGCACATGCACCAGAATCTCAAATATGCTCCTACATAGTTGAAAATAAACAGGATGGCTCTAGTCAAAACTGTGAAGTACAAAGCCTTTAACCTCTGTTTTTTCATTCTTGCTCCCAGAAGTGGGGATAAGTGAGTACAGCTGGTGCAAGGATCAACAAACTCAGCCTCAGGGCTCCCCCCGCCAAGTCAATGGAAACGGAGGGCAGGGAGGCAAGGGCCACATGAGGCAGGAAGCCACAGATTCAGCTAGAAGGAACCTTAGAGATTATCCAGATGAATCTTTCAGTTTTGCAGGTAAGAAAACTAAGGCTCAGAGAGGTTAAATAATTTAATCAAGGCAACGACCCAGGCAGTACAGGGGCTGAACCTTGCTTCTTGCCTCTCTGCTGCAATACCCCACTGATCTGGGAAAGTGGCAGAATATGGCGCACTCCTTGGTGAAGATAGATAAGCCTCTAGAGGTCTGAACCCTGCAGGAAAAAGACCTGAGGTAAAAACAGCTTTCTTGCCCTCAGTTCTCTACATCCCTGGGCACTTGCCTGTTTCAGGAGAACAGCTTCTGTGCAGAGCAGTGTGCTGTCTCACTTCCCCAGGGGACAAGGGCAGTGGTCCCTAAACTTAGCAAGTTTGTGGGCCATTTTCCCCTCTAATCGGGATAATAGGAATGTTATAAGGTTGCTGACTTTTCATCACAGCAAACAAGGACTTCAAAAATCAACAGGATGGAAGTCTGAGGGAGGTCTTTGTGATGATGGAACAGCTCTGCACCTTGATCGCAGTGCTGGTTACATGAACCTACACATAATAAAACCACACACAACAACCCCCACCCCCACCCCATGTAGAACCAGGGAAATGTGAATAAGGTCTGTGGATTGCACCAATGTCAGTTTCCCAGCTCCCATACCATACTAGGGTTATGTAATATATTACCACTGCCAGAAACTGGGTGAAGGGTACTGAATGAAGGACCTCTCTGTACTATTTCTACAACTCCCTGTGAATTTATAATGATTTCAAAACAAAAAATTTGAATAAAGAAAAAACATTTTTAAGTTAACATGAAAACATCCCCTTTGTTTTATAAATGAAAAGACAACTGAAGTACAAAAAAAGGAAGGACATACTCAGAATAAAGGCAATTGGCAACCAAACGCCACCAGAGCCACCATGATAGTCCTCGTTGTCCTCAATGCTCTCCTTTCATCACGGACCAGTCAAAATCTTGTTGAGGCCTATCATAGTAAGAACGCAAAATTCCAGTCCCTCCCTCCTCACCAGGCTGGCAAGCAACCACAATATGCCAACAGACCCACCCACAGGGAGGCCTGGCATCCAGCTCCCTTTCTTCCCAGCCTGGTCAGCTTCTGACAGTTCTCTGCAGCCTGGGGAGACTCGAAAGAACACAAAAGTGGGACAAGATGCGAGTGCTGTTTGGGGTTGGGAGATGGGGCCACATAGGGCCTTACTGACAAGAAATTTAAGTTTCTCTTCTATCGTCTACTCCTCTTACCAGTGCCCAGAATCCTCTGCTTTTCCTTTTCTCCACCACCAGAGCAAAGAGAACCAGTCAGCCATCGACAACCCCAGGTTTTTTCATTTACTCCTCTCTGCCCTCTCCCTGCTCAGACTCTGAGACCCAGAGTCTATTCTCACTGCACCCTCTCCCTTCCTCCTGTCCCCACCCTTGGCAGCTGCTTTCAGACCACTGAGTACTTGCCTGTCACATCTCCTCCAGAACCAGGACTCCAGGAGTGATAAGTGCCAAGAGGGACAGTGGTGGTGCTCCTCAAAGCCTCCTGAGGTGTGGGGGAGGGGTGCATCCAAGAAAGCCTGAGAAACCTCCGCCTGGGACACTGACGGGGCCCCCAGGGTGGTGGAGCAGACACCGTTAGTACCTGCATGTCCTCTCAGCATTCATCATTTCTAAGCTCGCCAGTCGGACAGTTTCCAACTGCAAACACCTGCAACTCTTTGAGGGTTCTTTCCAGCCGCCAGAGCCCTCCAGGCCTGTATCCTGGGTAGATGGACATGCCAGGGGATTAATGTCCTGCCCCTCCTCCCACTAAGGGAGCAGCTCTCACCCAGACTGACTGGAGGCAGCAGATAAATACCCTAGCTCCCTCCACCCTCAGATGGGATAACTGAGGCCATCTGCCAGAGCCCTGGCAGGCCTGAGCCCAAGGGCCCAGAGTGGTAACCCCTTGGGAACACACCTTTACTGTTTTCCTTCTTTCTCACTCCCCTACTCCCTGCCAGTGCCTCCTAGGGTCACCTCTCAAATAAACTATCTGCACCTAAATCCTGCTTTGGGGGGAACCCAATCTAAGATAAATGGTAACAGGGAACCCGAACAATTGGGAAATTAGAGCTGAATTTCAAATATGAATGAGTGTATTTCTGTCAGTATCTAAGGGATGTATATCTATGTAATGACGAAAACTGCCAACAGCATGACGACTATCAGACTAGAAAGCTAATAGGCGAAAAAATGATAAAAACTTGATTTGCCTGAGTAATACTCATTATAGCCATTTATATGAACTGCTTTTCATTTGCCTAATTGCCACTAGCACAATAACTACCACGGATATATTAAATGTGTCAGATAAAACTTGCATTAAATTTTCTCTGATTACTAGTGTTATGTAACCCCATGCTTAGTTCTTGTGTGTTCATAACTGGGTGCTCACGTTGCATAGTGGAGGAAGCACTGCTGAGACTATCCTCTTACAGCAGTGGTTGTCAAAGTTCAGCGTGCACAGGAATCACCTGGAGAGACTCTTACACCATTGACTGCTGGGCTCCACCCCTAGAGCGTCTAATTCAGGTCTGGGGAGGAGCAGAGAATTCTCATTTCTAACAAGCTCCCAGGTGAAGCTGATGCTGCTGGTCTGCCCCTGCACTTTGAGAACCACTGCTTTAAAGTCCCACGAATGAGGGTAAGAATGCACAAGGTTAAACTTTGCAGTAGGTATTTGCAACACGAAAGATTGATAGTCTGTTTCAAGAAAGTAGATGGAATCAGATTCTAACACTCTAGATCAAGCACTGAACCAAAATCAGATTTGGTACGCTGACAGTCTAAACCAAAAAAAGTAAAATTAACTCTGTTACTCAAACAAATCCCAGGAGATCTGGGTTTGCTCATTTACTCAACAAGCAGGAGTGCCCACTCTGTGCCAAAGATGTTGCTAGGCAACAGAGGTCTGGGCACTGTCAAAGGTCTTGTGCAACTCTGGGTAGGTCACACCCTCTATGGGCCTCAGTTTACTAACCTGTAGAGGAGATGACTCACATTTAGGGAAACTTCCAGCTCTGACGTTTTACAATAAATCAAAGCAGCATCTAGGCTCAAAACAAAAATATTCTGCCTGGCTGTCTGGGCAGCGTGAGGAGAAATGCGGGTAAGATCCTAGCTGCTCCCATGGCTGACCCTGACAGAGCAGATGAAGCCCTGGCAGCAATCCTGGCCCTGAGACTCTTCTGGCTGGTCAGTCCAATTCAATTCAACGAACGCCCCAACTAAACATGCTGCCAAGGCAGGTCAGTACTCTGCCCAATACCAACCAAAGAATGCAAAAGCACCCAGCATGAAACCCATGTTCCTAATTGGTATCCCCTGATATATTATGACATTTAATCACTCCAACTGCTGAAGGGAAAACTGGAGCTGCTCACTAGAATTAGGGATGCTATGATAACCTCCTCAACTGGGGTTTTAAATGAGCCTTGTGCTAATAGCTTTCCTGCTCTGAATGCAAAGCAGGATGCAAGTGGAGAGAGGCAGGGCAGCCACTTGTGAAGAGCAGCCACTGACGACACCACTCCATGTTTCTGAGAGGCCTGGCTTCTGAAAGAAATCTCCCAATGGGTTCCAGGCAAGGCAGTGACCTTCCAGATTCCATGGGGAACCTGCAGAAAACTTTCTAATTTTATTCTATTTTACAGACAGAGAAACTGATACCCAGAGATGACTGCAATTTGCTCAAAATCACCAACAAATCAACTGTGGAACTGAGAAGAGAAATGAGGCTGTCTGATTTCTGATTGACCCAGGTTGGCAACCTCCGATCAGTATGTGGCCAGGCTTGAAATAGAGAAGAAGTCAGTTAAAACAAACATCTGCCCTAAGACCCAGATGTCAGTGTGGCATTAAGGTTAAACAGGTGGAAAAGAGTCCAGCAATGGCAGTATCAGGAAGCAGCACCAAGGGGCTGGGGCACAGTTACCCTCTGCCAAGCCAATCCAAATAACAATAAAATTCTTTCTATATAAACAACTAACATTTTCTTAGTCTCACAGAAGGTATAAATAAAAGCATATTTAGAAAACTATGTGTTGATCTAACACATAAAACAAGTAAAAACAGTGAATCATATCATTAAGACAAGCTGCAGCCCCCAGTTTCCATCAGACTGCTGTCCCGAAACCCTCCTCACACAGAATTCAGGAGCTGCCCCTGACTTCCTTAAAGGAGGCCCCCTAAGAGAAGGAACTGTGTCCTTTATCTGCACACCCTGCACCCAGCACGTAGTACAGGGCCTGACACATAGTTGGCACCTAATAAATACCTGCTGATAAAGTGTAAGTCTCAGCCAGCCTGGAAAGCCAGCGGCAGTGCGGCTGAGAACAAGGCTCCAGGGAGGCCAGCCAGTGCTTTTTTGCCTGTTATTCATAGCGAGATGGTTCCTAAGCCAACGTTTTCCACCTACTCACAGGGTAATGAGTCCCCCAGGCTTACTATCAGCCGTGTAAAGTGAGCTGTTTCCTTTATCTGTTCTAATGTACCACCTTTACGTTTCTGCATCTGTGTTTTATCTCATTATGCTGGGATTTAGGAACAAGGCTGTGCTTAGCCTATTTAGTCCTTCGGTGATTTCACAGTTGTCAATCATACTGTCAGCTCAGGCTTCCTCTCTTTAGACATGGAGCCCCCGTTGTTGTAGATTCGATTAGCTCTAACAAACTCACCTCAGATTTATGATGCCGCATTTCCCTTTCAGCTCAACAAGGAAGACATAAAGATACAATTACCATTTTACACAAAATTTAGCAAATGATGCAATGATATTGGCCAAAGTGATGCTAAGCATACAAAGCCTTGGAAATGTACTTTAATTAACACAAGTAGGAAGCATTGCCTAAACTAAATCAAGGAAAGGGCAAGGCCACAAACTTGGGAGGGTACATAATGCTCCCCAAAGGCAGGCAGCATTTTCCACAAGCCGGATCGAGACTCAGTAAATGCTTCTTTGTGGAATGACTGACCAAAGGAACTGTGGGTGTTAACACCACTGACGACTTCAAGCACTTAACTAGCTCTCTCCCAGGAACGGAGCCTGCACTGCCAGCCTGCCCAGGTCCATCTGGACAAGTGAACCCCTCCCAGAGCACAGAGAGACACTAATGCCTCTCTGCACGAGCACCAACAGACTCATTCTTCATTGAGATCAGTCTATTGCCATCCTCAAGGGTCTGGGAGATTTTACATTGAAATCGCTGTCAGTGTGAAACAAATGCATCCATCACTAAGCTCCGGCCTTAGAAACCAGCAGTTCTCGAGCAGTTGCCCAGGATGAAAAAGGTCGAATCTGATCGACCCTTCAGGAGGAATTCAGCACAGAGAAACAGCATTATCTGAATTGGAGCATGGCCAGACCTCTGGGTTAATGCCCAAACACGGGAGACTCATCAAGGACCTTATTTCTGGATCAGCAGCAATATCTCTGATTTTTTTAAAAAAGGGCTTTGGAAAATTTCCTCCAGACAAATCAATTCCACCAGCACTGTATATGTCAGAAATGCTAACTCTTCCGTTCTATCGAATAAGTGCCTATAAAGCCCGTTAAATGGCTTTAAACACATGGGTCCAGCTGTGGATTTGTTTAGTTACGCATCTGCTCTACTGCAGGAGGCCCTTCTGGAGACCCACAGAGGCAGAGAGCTACCTGGGCAGGGGCTGATATTTGAGCAGAAATACACTGTATCTGATCTGGTTCTTCTCTGCTCTCAGTTTAATTGAAAAGATTAGGGGCCAGGAACTGTTCTCAACTTAAATATATGATACTTGAAAGTAGAAAGCGTTGTAACAGCCACTGTGACATTTCCAATGGGGCTTCTATTTTCAATATTCTTTACAAATGCTAACTATTTTATGTATGGGCGAGCAGGCAGTAAATGGAGTGAGCTTGAAACTTATATTGGCATTTAAATATAAAATTCAACCCCCCCTTTCCAAACTAGAATGTTTTAGTAAAACAACATCTTAAACTTAAGGAAAAGGGAGGTGGGGGGGGGGACGGGGTTAATCTATCGAATTAAGTGAGAAATCAATAAAACATTGGCAATAAACCTCTCGTGAAATCCATAAATTTCTATGCTCCCATCAGTGAAGCAAATTATTTTGCATATTCTCTAGAATCCCTCAGCTGTGGCATAAAAGGACTATTACTGCTACAGAATGACAAAGAAAATAAACTTCAAAATTTAAGGGTGAGATGGAGAAGGGCTTAATTATTACATCTTCCTCAAGAAGAAGAAGAAACATATCTACGCCTAACATGGCAAAGTCTTTAGCAATGCAAACCTTGAGCTCTTTGGAGCGATCATGACATTTTAAGGACCTCTAACATCCTTCCAAGGTTCTTAATCACTGACTCACATTTCTAAGTGCCCATTTTGGGTTGGGGAGCCGAAGGGCTTGTAAAAATGAACTGTGATTACTAGCCCTGAAACGTCTCTAATCTGGCTAGGGAGACGGGCCATGCACGAAAAACAAGATCAGCAATGCCCGAAGTGCCAAGTTAGGGCCCGAGGAGAGACGTGTCAAAGGAAACGCCTCTGCAGTCTCAAGACGCCAGGGGGCAGGTTTTACGGCAGACAGACTTCACCTCCTCCTCTTCCCGCACTCGGCCCCTGGCCCCCTGGTCCCCACCACCGGTTTAGCAGGCTAACTCCTTCCATCTAAACTGGGTCTACCCCACCTCCCAACCTCTCAGCACTATGGTCTTTTTTTCCAAGAACCCTTATCTTCGTCTGTGACAATATTTTTATTTGTTTGTACTTGTTTAATATCTGTCTCTCCCTTTAGACTGCAAATCTCTCAAAAGCTGGATGAGCGTTTACTATTTCACTTCTGTATGCCCAGCACCTAGAATAATGCCTGGCACACAGCTGGCTCTCAATAAATGTATTGACTAAATGAAAGAGCAAGCCTTTAAAGAAGGGTGGAATTTCAACAAAAGAATGGAGAAAGCCATTCCAGCAGGCAAAAAGGTATAAACCAAAGTGTAGAGGAAACTAGTGGGTAAAGGAATTCACGGGAGCCACAAACGGAGTAAAAGATGAGAGAGAAAGCCAGGCAGAGAAGCTGGACCATGGGGGCATTCTCTGGAGAACCATGAATTCAGGGTGGGGAATTTGGACTTTATACTGTAGCAACAGAGCACCAAGGAAGGTTTTTAGTCAGGCGAGGTAATACAAAATATTTAGGAACATAAAGCAGCCACAAGTAAGATGGACTAAAGAAGCCCAGAGGCAAGTGGAGAATACTGAGGAGGTGGCTGTTGAGGCGATCCCAGGAAGGCAGGTGGGAATGAAGAGGAAGGGGAGAAATTCTGGGAGGAAGCTTTGGTGACTGACACAGGATGGGGAGAAGAGAAAGAGTTCAGGGTCAAGGGTACGTGAGGGCTTGATACACTCTTTACAGGGCTTGGCTCAAAGTCATTTCTACAACACAGGCTGTCCCAGTCTGCATCAATCCTATCGATTTCAAAAGAAAAATTAGTACAAAAGCATCTTTACCTACAAATTAAGGGCATGGTGAGTCCTGTAGCTGCTAATAATGCCTGAGAAAGTCTCAGGAACCAGAGCAGGATGACGACACCGGCAGGTGGAGTGTAGGCATAGTCATTGTTCCGTGATGGGGTGCAGGGAAGAAGAACTACATTGATTTTGCCAAAAAGCACAACAAGGCAGAGGCTGAGCTGTATCTCCCAGGCAAGCAGCACAGGCGGACACTTCACAAGGCAACAAGCAGCTCTCAGTCACTGCACAGAGCAGCCTTCTGTATGGCCTCCTGATGGGTCTTAGGGGATCTGGAAGGGTCATGCATACTGTCTTTGATTTGGGCTCACTGACAAATTTATCCCCTTAATTTTTCAGGAGAGTAGGAGGCACATCAAACTCCTTGATGAAGCACTACCAGGTGCCACGTGACAAGCAAAACCTCATCATGATGTATAACGCAATCTGTAGCAATGTCATACAACTTCAAGACCCAGATGCATTCAGAGGAGTATGGTCAGGACAGAAGCAGTTTGAGAACAAGACATCTGAGGAGAGGGGGAAGGAACTGGGGTGCCTGGAGAAGAAATAAGAAGGTCTCGGGGGGAGGACATAGCTGGAGCTTCAGCTATCTGAACGGCAGTTAGGCAGGACAGTGCACATGACCCAGAAGGTAAAGCCAGAACTGACACACACTATGGAAGTCACAGATTTTAGCTGGAAATGAAAAAGGAGTTTCCACGATTTCACACAGGTAATGACAAACATCAGAGGGGATCACTTGGAGTTTCTAAGCAAAAACCAGAAGCTCACTTTTAGAGAACATGGAAGTGACTTTGTTCATAGGGTGGTAGGAAGACGTGGTAACTCAGATTCCTTCCAATTTCTTGATTTCAGAATTTGCTGAAAATCAGCACATCTGGGACAGCAGTAAAGGGAAGAAATGCTACAAGCCTTAATAGTGAAAAGGAAAACTCATGTTTTTTCCCAGGAGCTACCTCTTCCAAGTTACTTTCCTTTAAACACACAGACAACATTTTTTTCTGGAGTTGGGGGGAAAAGTAAGACTGCTGCAATAATTTGGATTGAAACAAGAGGAACTGAAAAGTAACTGCTAATTAATGCTAAAACAAAAATTCAGCTCACCTATATTCTAAATACAATCTTATTAAGACTTGAAAGTCATAACTCCACTTGGCTTCATTTATCAACTCCAACACCTTATGCAAGTCATTTCAGCTCTCAGACTTCAGTTTCCTCACCTGGAAAACTGAATCAAACAGTGGACTAGATCAAATAGTGGCTAAAAATCATAAGTCAACTGAATGCTTATCACTCCTTATATGAAAATAAATTCCAGAAGAAACAAAGATTTAAACTTGAAAAATGAAAGTATAAAAGTACTAGAATAAGAAAATGAAATTTTTTTTTTTTTTTTGGTGAGGAAGATTGTTGCTGAGCTAAAATCTGCACCAATCTTCCTCTATTTTATGTGGGATGGCACCACAGTGTGGCTTGATGAGCAGTGCTAGGTTCATGCCCAGGATCCAAAGCTGTGGACCCCAGGCTGCCAAAGCAGAGCATGCAAACTTAACCACCACAGGACAGGGCCGGTTCCTGAAATTTGTGTTTTGTCTTTTTAACTAGGGAAGGGCTTTTTAACAAGGACACAAAATCCAGAAGTCATTAGTCATTGATAGATTCAATTATATAAATATTTTAAATGTATGCTTGTTAAAAAAACAAACTACAAACATACCATAAACAAAGCCAAAAGACAACTCATATCACAGATAAAGGGCTAATTTCTTCAAATATAAAAGCTTCTATAGGGGCCAGCCCAGTGGCACAGCAGTTAAGTGCACACGTTCTGCTTCAGCGGCCCGGGGTTTGCCGGTTTGGATCCCAGGTGTGGACATGGCACTGCTCAGCAAGCCATGCTGTGGTAGGCATCCCACAGATAAAGTAGAGGAAGATGGGTATGGATGTTAGCTCAGGGCCAGTCTTCCTCAGCAAAAAGGGGAGGACTGGCGGCAGTTAGCTCAGGGCTAATCTTCCTCAAAAAAAAAAAAAAGCTTCTATAAATGAGAAAAAAGAGATCAATTCAACAATTAAAACAAAAAAGAAAAAGGAACAAGCAGAACCCAGAAGTGTTTTTTAAACATATGAAAAGATGCCAACCTCCCTCATAATAAAAGACATCCATTTTAAAACTATACTAAGATAACATTACCAATCTGTTAACCAAAAAGAGATGAGAAAGCTGACCACCCAGGTTGGTGAGGTGTACAGAAACAGGCTCTCTTTATGTTGTGATAGGGAGTAAATTTAACATGCATAAACCCTTTACCACACCGGGGCACCTTCTAGAAATTTACCTTAAAATAATTTTGTATAAGGATATGCATTACAGCATTACTTTTAATTAGCAAAAACTTGGTAACATCCAAAATGTCCATCTACAAGAAACTTTTAAAATAAATGATAGTATATCCATACAATGGAATAGTATGAAGTATAAAGAGAAGGAAACACTTCATGTACTTAATTAGAATGACTTTCAAAAATTATTAAATGAAAAGAGAGAGATTCGGATGAGTATGTATGACACTATTTTATCTTAAAAAGAAAAAGAGGGGCTGGCCCCATGGCTGAGTGGTTAAGTTCGCGCGCTTCGCTGCAGGCAGCCCAGTGTTTCATTGGTTCGGATCCTGGGCGCGGACATGGCACTTCTCATCAAACCATGCTGAGGCAGCATCCCACATGCCACAACTAGAAGGACCCACAACTAAAAATACACAACTATGTACCGGGGGACTTTGGAGAGAAAAAGGGAAAATAAAATCTTTGAAAAAAAGATGTACTTGACATGTCTAAAGTGCTTATATATGCACAGTATATTTCTGGAAGGATACTCAAAAAACTAAGGAGAGGGATGGGGTGTCTGAGGAGCCGAGAGGGAGGGAGGCTTTTTAAAAAAATGACAACTTCTTTGAAACCTTTTAAATTTCACCACATTCAGATATTATAACTTTAAAATATGCCCAGGACATACAAATTCCATTTCCAGGGCTGGCTTTGCCTAGACTTCCGTACACAGTTAGTCACGGAGGTTGTTGAAGACAAATACTCCACCCAAGAGCACCGCTGAAGACCGCGGGGTCTGGTGAAGACCCCGCTCCTGGAGTGTACTCCCCTCACACTACACCCCAAGTCCCACGGCATTCTCTCCTGTCCTATGGGCCAGCACAGAGGGCTCAGCCAGCCCCTGAAGATAAACTCCAGGATCGTCCATGCACTGGATGTCAGTGAAGGAAGCTATTTCCCCAGCAACAAACCCAGGACTGCACACCACTGTGTAACAGATAAAAGGCACTCCCACGGGGTTGTTTTTCTTTTTCTTTTCTTTTTTGAAGTTCTGTTGAAAATAGCTAGCTCCAAAGTGAAAAGGAACCGGGATATTTATACAAACCACACCATTTCAACTGAGTTTACAATGGCTTCTTGGTTCTTTAAATCAGGACAGGCAAGAACAGACTGCCAGACAAATTGTCATTTGTAGGCTCCTAGTGAGCTTAGGCTGTTTTCCACCTGTCCAGATAAATAAACAGGCTGCCTTGAGTTATGGACAGGTGGGTCCTGTGGCGCCAGAGACTGGGTCATTAGAGCTCGTGAGCAAGACAGAGCAGGATGCCTGGGAAAGACCGTTCAGCCTCTTGGCTCTGCTCAGAATCTTTAGGCCACAAGCATTCTTCTTACCCACGGGCTACTCTCCTGGTGGCATCAGGAGGGAATATCTATGAGGAAGAAAGCAGGACAAAGAAAAGTAAAGGAACCCTAAACAGACAAGGCAGCCTTCCAGGAAAACACAGAGCTGAGATAGGAGATCATATCTTTGAGGGCGCTGGCACAATCCTGGGGTCCAGAAAAGAGCCCTGTGTGGCTGCTGATGGTCATGGATTCCAAACGAAGCCCAAGTGAGGTCCAGATTAATTGACTTCCTAGAGTCTCATATAATAAAAACCCTGTCCCTGATTATCTGGCCAGGTAATTACTTAGCTGCCACTCTGACTACATGGCACACCTCTAAACAAATTAAACTTCTCTGGGGTCTATTGATTTCAAGGAGGAGAAAAGAGAGAAACAGTTGTCTTATGAGAATATAATGAAGCCAGCTTGTTTTGCTATGCTATACTTCATGTGAGCCAGAGATGATGAGGAGCCAGCAGCCAGCAGGTGGTCATCTGGGCAGATTTACTGGGAAGGAGCAAGGACAGACCAGAGGCATTACAACACTTGGCATCTCGACCTGAGCCAGATCTAGGCCTGCATGCACTACCCATTCACTAACTAGGCAACCACAGTCCCTGGGCATGGCTGACTCAGATATTTCCCCACCCTCAGCTAGACACACCAGCTGTAATGTAATTCACCATCTGAAACAACACAGAACCTACACACACACACACTCTCTCACACATGGGTGCACGTATGCACAAAAACACAATCTTCATACCTGGTGTCTAAGAAGCTCCCTCTACACCAACCTCCCTAAGTCCACTGAGGGTCAGACAATGTCTGAGGCCACCAGCATCTTGCTCTCTAACTGGTTGCAATTACCTATTTGGAACCTGTGAGTTTGGCTCCCAAGAAGAAAGTATTTAAGATGAATCAAGCCATCAGCCCTTCAGATGCCTTTCAGGGCATCAGCACCATTCTGTGTTCCAAACGATGGTGTTGCTACTCAGAAGCACCTGCCCTGACTCCTTGGACACCTAGCTGGCTGTCCTCTCACAGGATCCCGTTTTCTAGATTCCTGGCTATCTTCTGGTCTAAGTAATTTTGAATTCCCTTCCTCTTCCCTTATAATTCTGGTTTTTAGATTTTATTTCTGCTTTGAGCATGTGCTACACCCATGGAAATGTATTTCCTAAGATAATAACCTAGAACCCAACCCTTCCACCAGAACACATCCAATGATTCTTGCCCAGAATGACAAGTTCAATGATGAAGTTTGAGAAATTCTTAGAAATTCAGATTTCATTCTAGTCCAACAGCTTAAAAAATATACATCCGTATGTATTTATGTGTGGGTGTATGCATATGTGTATATCTAAAAAGTAACCCAACACAGCTTATAGAAAGAAATCAGGGGGAAAAAAACCAAGATGAGAAAAGAAGCAGGTAACAATAGTGGCTAAAGACAAAGAGAAAGGAAGTTAAAAGTAAAAGTCAACAACGTGGATGGACCTAAAGGGCATTATGCTAAGTGTAATAAGTTAGACGGAGAAAGATACTTTACGATTTCACTTACACGTAGAATTTAAAAAGTAAACAAACAAAACAAAACAGAAAGATTCATAGATACAGAGAACAAACTTGGTGGTCGCTAAAGGGTTGGGGGTTAGGGGAGTGTGTGAAATGGGTGAAGGGGATTAAGAGGTACACACTTCCAGTCATAAAACAAGTAAGCCATGGGGATGTAATGTACAGCACAGGCAATACAGTCAATAATACTGTAATACCTTTGTATCATGACAGATGGTAACCAGACTCATCACGGTGCTCATTTTGTAATGTATAAAAATATTGAATCACTGTGTTATTCACTGAAACTAAAATAATACTGTATGTCAGTTATACTTCAATAAAAAAAGTATAAGTCAAGTAATGAGGTATATTTGTAAGACGATCTAAGTGTAGAATGGAATTTTTAATTTCCCTTACAGGAGAAATAAATTACAAGCAGAGAAAGCAGCTCACTAGCTCTGCTCGGCTCCCCCGGCGCCTGCAGGGCCTCTCACCTCCCTCTCCTCCGGGGTCTCCTCTGGTTGCCCCACCCAACTGCAGCCCACCGCTCACCACACTCTAGCCCTCTTTTCAGCCTTATTTTTCTCATTAGCACTCTTATCAACAACTAGCTTACTATGCATTTTACTTATTGCCTTCTTTTATTTCTCTTTCCCCTCTAGCCTTCGAGAACGTCAGCTCCACGCGGCAGGGGATTTTGTTGGTTTTGTTCACTGCTCATCCCCAGTGCTTAGAACAGTGTCTGGAACACAGCAGGCATTCAACAAAGTCGCTGAATGAATGAATAATTATAATAAAAATATACTCCAATTTTATATTATTGCCGATTACGTGAAAATACCTCTACTCGTTTCTCAAACACAACTGCCTAGAATAGTGTAAGATAAACTACTATTCCCTAAATTATATAAAATCACTCAGTCTGTATCCTCCTGATGCCACTGCTAGAAAAAAGAAGGAAGAGATACAAAACTAGAACGGAAGTGTATAAAGAATGTCCCAGGAAATGCTTCTTCCTGTGATTCTCAGCACTTGCACGCACTGGAATAAAGATCAAATTCTTCTCATATAGTCACCTACATTCACTATCACCTAAGTTTTTGGTTTGGTATTAAAAAACCAAAATGTAGTGATGCAAGAAAGAGGAGAAAGGTGAAATTCTCATCTTGCCAGCAACTTCACAACTACCCAAAACCTCTACATGTGCTGGACGTGCCTGTCTTGATGCGGCTAAATGGACCCAGATTGTCTGTGAAGGGAGCGGGCGACAGCACGGGCGGTGGCCTCGGAGGGAGGGGGTGAGCGGACACCAGGAGCAGTAAAGCACTCCGTCGAATATTAAAAATGGGTAAACACTGGCAAAAACATTAAAAAGAGAAAATAAAAGAAAAATCCTCCGGTGGAGAAGTTGAGACGGAAAGGCTACCAGAAAAGCCTCTCCATCACTGATGCCCCCAGGAAAAATAAGAATGAAAATGGAAAACAAATGAGAAAAGTAAGGAGAAACAAAGAAAAAAGACAGGAAAGAGCATAGATGAAAAGGAAAGAAAGAGCAAAGAGGAAAAAAAGATGAAAAGAAAGAAGCAGATGAGTAAAAAGATAGGAAAAGCAGCAACGAGGAAATCTGGAGAAGCAGAGAAAAGCATGGAAATTCGGAAAGAACAGACAAAAGTCAGCCTCCCGGCCTCCCGTGATGAGAAGAGAAGGGGGCAGTGGCAAGGAGGGCACCCTTCCAGCCAGCAAGCTGTCCTGCTGGAGGCATGACGTCACCAAGAGATCATCCAGAGGGCTGGGTGGGGGTGGGGTGGGGGCTGAACACCCCAGTCTTCTCGTCACCAGCTAACTGCATGGCCAGGACTCACTCCAGCTTATTCACAACACTATGGTCTTTCTTCTGCTAGCATCGAGGCCATGGAAATGCCCTTATATATTTTTTAAATTTAGGCTAACAAAAATCACTTGGATTTATCAGATAGAAAGACCAAAATTGTTTACTCAAGACTGCCTATAACATAAATGAGATTGTTTTTTAAATAAGAAAAAAACAGAAAGCAGAAAAAAAACCCTCAATCTTACCAGAACACTTAAAACCAAGGGAAATTTAGAGGTTGCAGGACAAAAGTTGTGACCCCTGTGTATACCCGGAAGCAACTTAAATAGACATTCCAGGCTCCAATTTGTCCCTGGAGGTAGGAGTGTCACATTCTTGTTTAGAGCGGGACGGCTACGTTCAGCAAAAACGACTACACAGCATGCTTGTTTACAGAATAAAGAACCATACACACTGCAGAATACGGCGTGGAAAGTTAGCCATCATCAGCAGAAACTCAAGCCCAAATTTCCTTATTTTACATCTAAGTCATTTTTCTTCTCTCACACCCAACCCTCAAGGGTTAAAAGCAATCAAAGCCCGTGTGGAGTTGAACCAATCAGCTATTCTCTTGATGACATCATGCCTCCAACTGGACAGCCTGCTGGAAACGTGAAGCTTCTGGGACCCGGCCTGGAAGGGTGGCCCCCTGCTGCTGCCCCTTCACTTCCATCAAGGGATTCAAGAGCCAAGGATCCCCATTTCAGACGAAACCAGGCCATCCCCCAAATCCCTGACCAGGAATTATTCTCAGCTTGTACAAAATGCGTACAAAGCGTGTCCCTGCTCTTCACCCATTTTCCACTTGTTTAATATTTATGAAAGCGGATTACAAAACACAAATTTATCACTTAAGCCTTTGGCCAAGTTTTAAATGACTCAAATGTTTATGTAAGTAGACAAGCAGCCTTCTGTGGTCTTCTCTGTCATAAACTTCAACCCCATTCAAAGGCAGGTATGTGAGAGACCTATCTGACTCCATCGACTTTTTTTTTTTTTTTTTTTAAGATTTTATTTTTTTTCCTTTTCCTCCCCAAAGCCCCCTGGTACATAGTTGTATATTCTTCGTTGTGGGTCTTTCTAGTTGTGGCATGTGGGACGCTGCCTCAGCGTGGTTTGATGAGCAGTGCCATGTCCGCGCCCAGGATTCGAACCAACGAAACACTGGGCCGCCTGCAGCGGAGCGCGCGAACCCAACCACTCGGCCACGGGGCCAGCCCCTCCATCAACTTTTTATACATTCAAACCACAATCTGACCAGAAAGTTATTTTTGTTCTCCTGACGAGATATTTATTTCAGACATTAATTGCTGCTGCTCTGTGTGTACCTGCGGCTGCATCATACACTGCAGAGACACAGGATGAAAATACATCTAGGAGATTGTAATTCAGGGGCACACAACTGAAATGCTGGCGACACCGCCAACTCAGTGGAAAGGAGAACAGGTTTCTTCCCTTTAGCTGGAGGTGGGAAAGGCTTTAAGTTAAATGATGAATTTCTCCTGTTTCTCAGCACCCTGAATAACCAGATCTCCTGGTTCACCTGCAAACGAAGATTTACAATTTACATGCAAGAGCCATGTGTACTCCTCCAGCACACAGCCTTCTATGCTTGCTCAGAGTTGCAGAAACAGTGCTAAAAATGTATCACTCAGGGTCCCCACAGGAAAAAGATGGCACAAACTGGGCCACCAGAAGAGTTTAATAAAGAGATTATTTATACGGGTTTGGGTATGGTACAGGGAGAGTAACAAGGGACAGGAGCTACTCACAGCCAGGGGCTCCAGGCTGGAAGTGTCAAGGGGAGGAACTGGTTACCAGAACCCAGAGAGAGCAGCTACTGGGAGAGGGTCCCTCATAGGAGTGGTGGTCTTCAGTAGGGGGACATGGCCAATCCAAGATTTCCTTGGCCTAGTGATGCAGTCCATACAGGTCAGTCCCCTGGAGCACACAGGCAGATGGAGAAGGGTGGGGAACACACCTGAAGGGCTGATGGAAAATGCTCTGCACAATATCTAACTGGAGAATAATTTAAACAACAAACTAACTAACTAACCTTATGATATAGCCATATGGAATACTATGCCTTTTAGAATGAAGATCTGAATCCAGGTCTTTGTTGACCTTGCCATGGTAAGATATCCACAATATGCAGCAATTAGGTTAAGAAAAGCAAATTATAAATCAGTAAATATACTAAGACTCTCAAATTTGGATATACATCAAATGTTAACAGAAGTTAACTACGTGTAGAGAGATGTAGGTCATTTTCCCACTCCTTATCTATGTATTTTTAAAGTTTTATTCATGTACAGCTTCTCAGTTTAACTTCTCTTGGGCAAGGAATCATTAAGACAACAAACAGTGCTTTCATGACTTGACTGGAGAACACAGAAAATATCTACTGAAGCTTGGATTTAGATCTCCTCTTAGGCTGAGTTCTTTTAAAAGCCAACTCTATTACTTCTTCGTCACCAAAAATGTAACAGAAAACAGGGAGAATGCTAGTGTCACCAACGGATACTGTCACACAGGTTTACCTTAACCAGGCTAACTTTCAGAGGTTGTCCTGTCCTGGGTAACTCAACAAGGGCTGCGTTAACCACCTGTGAAGAGCAGTCTGTGTTTGGAGAAAGTGACTCCTCATCTATCAGCCGTGCATGTTCCCGACTGTAAAACATCACCCCAAACGGCCAATCAAGTAGCCACTGCTGACCATTATGTGGAAGAATACATTTGAAAAAGAAACAGAGAGAGGGCTGCAGATTTCTCTTGAACCTCTCTCCTCCTCTTGGGGAGTTAGGCAGAAAGGCTCATTAATTTCTCCGAGAACCATGGAAGGTGCCTGCCCTACTTTCCCAGGCTGAGCAGGCTCCTCCGTCTCTGGGGTGGGGCAGAATCGTGCAGGAGGTCACGGATTGAAAGGCTTGAACTTCACTGCTTCCCAGTCACTCCGACACCACTGGACCACCCCCCAAAAACCTCTGCCATTCTTAAGGTCTGAAGGCACTCCAGGCCTCAGTTCCCATTCTCTAAAGCTCCAGGCACAAAAATAATCCTAATATCTACCACTTACTCAATACTTTAGGCATACTAGGAACTTGTGCTAGGCACTTAAATGCATGTCTGATCGGTAAAAACAACTCTGAAACACAGATTTGACTGCCTGTTTCACAAATAAGGATAATAACACTGAGGCTTCCTGGGGCCAACCATGAATCAAGGTGGATTGACTGTGGAGCTGAAGCTCAAAGCTGGATCTGCTGACTCCGTGGCCTAAGCCCTGTGTACTACGCTGCACTGCCTTCCAGGAGAGGCCTGGCCAACTCACGCACAACTCCATCTGTGCTGGGATCCCAGCTGTCCAAGCCCCAGAGCCTTCCTTTGACCTCTGAGGTCCCATGGTAAAGAGCTGAGCTGAGCCCCAGCTCCTTCAGAGCAGCCTTCCTCACCTCCTGGGGATCCAATCATGACAAAGAAAAAAAATCATCAAGCACAAGATACAGCAAAGCAGCCTTCAGGCACTGGTCAGGAGAAGGGTGAGGAGCAGCCATTAACTAATGTCCTATTCTAGGAAAGTCTGCCAAAGCCCTGGGTTTAGGGCCAAGCACTGGGGGAAACACTTCTGAAGTTTCTCTTTAGATAGAGATATCCACAAAAACCAAGTATAACATGACTCAAAAACAATGTTGAAGGGCTGTGCACAAAGGGCCCTGTTAATGTTTACTATGCAAGCAAAGCTCAATCTTCTGAATTCTTTCCAGGAAGACCTCAGTTGCCTTTAGTTTTTTCAGATTTAAAATGTAACAGTGCTCCTGGTGATTCAGCCACACTACAGACTGGCCCAGGACACTAAACCTTGAACAGTCCCTGGGTTCACTGTACCCATCTGCAATCCCTATGTGCAAATGAAATACCAGCATACAAGCCTCCTCTCATCAAGATGCCAAGAGACAACCAGTTTATTAGCACCAACAGCCAACTTCAGTGAAGCCAGGCTGTGCCTCTGTGATTTCATGTTTCTTCACCAGGAGGAAATGGTGGCGCCCATAACACTGCCTGGCAACGCTGCACGCTAACAGAGCATGACTATCTGTGAAGAATCACCCGGCACTACTGACCTCTCGGGTACACAGTATGCTCAGGAGACGGGGCCAAAAAAAGAGACAGGGCCAAAAAAAGAGGTACTTGATTAAATTGGTAAGCTGTCTTGCAGCCCATGTGAAGGACTGAGATAGTGCCTTGACATCAAATCAAATACTCACTTCTCAGCCTCACGGCCAAGCCCTTCTCACTTTCTTATTTCTAATTCTCCCCTGTACAAACTCTACACTCTAGAAAACGACCTGAACTTTAACAAACCCCACACCTTTGCCCATGATATTCTCTCCACCTGCAATGTCCTTTCTTCACCCCACTAGTTTCAATCTGGTTTTAACGAAAACACTTGTTTCTTTAATTCCATGTCAAATTCCACTACTCTGGGATCTTTCCTGAAGCCCCTTTCCAGCCTCTCACACCTCTTGTCGCCACCCACCCCACTTCCAGGGATGTTTTCCTCTATTGCCCTCTCCTGCCATTTCAGAGCATACTGCACTTATCTCACTCTTAATCTGCCTTATCCTATACTTGACTACAAGTTAGTAAAACCCTGTTTTCAGAAACAAAGGCAGAGCACAGATTCCTACAAACACAGACACTTGTGTGTGTAATCTCCTAGGGGCCAGGAGCTCTCTCACTCACACTGATTTTCTTTAAGTGGCCTGGCATCTAGGAGACTCACCAAATCTTGGTTTACTAAACAGTGACAACTTATATTGCACAGAATTCCTCTGTCCCTAACTAAACAGAGTCCTAAACCTCATTTTATCCAGAGATAAGAGTGCTGTAGGAATTGCCCCTGCCCTGTTCCCACAGTAGGAATGGGATTAGCTTTGGTTTACATAACTTTGCAGCTGCAACGTGAATAGAGTTGGGTAGGGCATTTAGTCTACAGATTGTTCAAATGGACATGTCAGCTGTACCGTTCCTCTCCTCTTGGAGAGCTAAATTCATGTCTTGAAAATATTCCTGGGAGACAAACGCACTTCAAAGGCAGCTTCCTCCCAGCAAAAAGCATGCAAGGGTAGCACTTTAAAATTCCTTGGGTGTTTACCAGTCTTTGAGAAACACATTCTTCTGCCCAATAAGACACGTCACAGGTCACTGAAAAATATTTGGGTACATATTTCCAACTATTCTATAACAACAGTTATGAAAGGAACCTGGGCCTCAGACTCTGAATGTTTTCTCCTCACTAATCTCTCTTTGTTTCCTGAACCATCTAGCTCTCTGTCTCACCAACCCGGGAATGTGGGATGGGCAGGACGCTTCTGCTGGGAGAGGCATCTGGTCTTCCAGGGCAACACAGAATAATCACGAAGGAGCAGGAAACAGAAAGGCCCCCTTCTGATCCCCTTTCAGCAGCTTCTCCCAAAAGCCGCCCTCCCCCTCCTCCTCCTAGCTAAGCCTAGATCTGCTCTCTTCCTCCTGAAGACCATAGGAAGTACTCGGCTCTTCTTAAGCATCTTCAGGGTGAGCATGACTCGCTCAATGGGGCTGATGGGATCCAAATATTTCCAAACAGCATGTCATTTCCAGCAACTGCCTCTCCCTCAGTCCTGTTCTGCCGGGGCCTCCACCCTCTAGCTTAACCATGAATGGACCTGTCCTCTGCGATCCAGGCAGTACAATCCCCTGCCCTGGCTACTCGGGGCTGGCCTCCCTCACGGCTGTCAGAAACACTCTGGTCACAGTGTGGAGGAGCCAGGGCAGCCCTGGCCCACAGCCTGGTCCCAGGAGATGGCACAAGGGGAGCTATGGTGGGCTGCGGCCAGCTCAGTTTTCTGTGACGTCACGCAGCCTTACCTCATCCCACTCCGAGGCGAAAGAGGGCGACTTCTCTAGCCTCTTCTTCCCAATGCTGCAGTTGGACAAGGATTCGCTCCGGCTCCCCATTGTAGCGTCCTCCGTGGGTGAGCAGGTCAGGAGATCGGAGTCAGACTTGGACAAGCTGCGGCTGAGTTTGAGTTCAGCTTTGGGTTTGCTGGTGGGAGGGGCCCGGCTCCTGGCCCCGCTCCGGTCTCCTTCTTCCTCGGCACCACCAGGGTGTGAAGATGCTGTGTGAGTCAAAGTTTCGGGGTACGATTGGCTGTTGGTCGTGGGCAGGCCTGCTGGATAGCCCACTCTTTTACTCTGGTCCAGGACACTGGGCGGGGAGGCTCCAGGAGCGTGCACACTTGTCTCCTCCAGCTGCATGCTGGCCTCGTGGCAGGCACCCTGTGAGGGGGACCCTTCTGGATGGCTCTGGCCAGCGGCAGAGAGCAGCTGGAAAGGGTCCTGCCCCACCTCACACACCGGGGAGGAGCCGTGGAGGAGACCTGAGAACTGCTCTGGGACCTGCCCGTCCTGCCCCTCCGCAGAGTCCTGGCTCCGGCTGCTGCTGCTCCGCCTGTGGTCTTGGAGTGGACAGAGAGACAGAGAAATAAAAAAATTAAACGTGGCAAAAATCAACAAAGTTCCAATGCAGCAAGCATACAGCAGAGCAGAGGAATTCAAAACCAGAGGGAAAGAAAGGGAAGCTGAATGGGCTGGGGAGAGGGCAGAGGAAGAGGAGAAAGGAAGGAAGAAAACAGTTTCATACTGTTCTTAATGTTCAATTTGTACCCAAAGTCAGAGCATTTATGAAATTCCAAACACGGGCCTGATTAATGCTATCTGGCAGCCTTCCCTGTTGTTAGATTTCTGTTAACATTAACGACCAGATCTTGCTATATAAGGCGAGAAGAAGTGCTAACTATATCCTACAGAAAGGACACAAGAGAGGAGAGAGTGAGTGAACACGAAGTAAAAGTGAGAGAGAAAGAGAGAGAGCGCGCCAGTGAGCAAGCATGAGCAAGCCAGACTCACTTCTGGAACATCTGATACATTTCCATAAAGGCCAAAGTGTTATTTAGAGCCACCCGCCCTCCCTTCCTTTGGCAAGCAGCAACAGAGGAAAAAAAATGGAGGTCATGATCCACAACCTGCAACTTCTGGAATTCCTTAACTGAAAGTGCAAAACAAAACAGCAGAGAAATAACTGCTTCCTTCCTCAGAGGGGGCTATTCAGAGTTCCACGCCTCATCCTTCCTTCCTCAGGGAGCAGACTGTTTTTTTTTCTGAGAATGTGCACATCTCACTCCTTCCAAAGCCTCCCAGCTGCTCTTATTTGTTTAAGTTTAACCTTAGTTGATCCACCGAAAACAAAATGGTCTAATTTGTTGATGCCAAGAGACATTTGCAGTATCAAGACCTCCCTACCATCCCAGAAATCTGACACTACTGGCTCATGAGGCCAACTACTACTGGACACTCACCCAAGATATCAAATATCTCTGCCCTGAAGTAGCATAAATAATTGACCAAATCAGAGTCCAACATCAGTATCACACTGGGACACCCAACCAAGAGTCTCGCTCCGCATGAACTCAGACCCATTAGAGATTTTAAGCCACATCAGCCAGATAGATACCCACTCTGTGTCCAGTACTAACTCATATCCCAACGCTAATATTCAATGCTATTTTCTCTGTAGGTGGAATCTATGGTACATACACCAAATGATTCCTGGGTCTGCCCAAAGCTCCCAAGAAGCTTGGAGATCAGAGATCATGAGATCAGAGAATCTTTGAACTGAAAAGTCAAGTCCAGCTATTCTACAGATGAGAAATCTAAGGCCCTCAGGGCTTTAGTAGTTTGTCCAAGGTGGTGGGGGAGCAGGCTTTAACCCAGGCATCCGAACACCCGGCTCTGGTCCGGCTGTGCTGCTCTCCAGCTGTGTGGCCTTGGCAGTGATCTCATCTTGCCCGACGTCAGCATCTAAAATAAATGGGTTAGACTGCATGGTCCTTAAAAATCCCTTTTATGTTATGATAGTGATGAGAATCCAAGTCTCCACCACACTGTGACTGCAAACTTCTCCCCCTCAGCGGGTGCTGCATGGCCCTGCCTGGGTGCCTCTCCTGTTACTGTCTGCACAGCACCCCCTCTCCCTCAGCTTGCCTGCAGCCCCGGGGCCCCTTCCTGAAGCCAGTTCCACAACTGAACAGGATGGTCAAGTGAGGAGGGGTGCACGGTACAAACATGATGCACAAAACACGCTCTTCACTGCCCATGCACAATGCTAGTGTCCCACAATGCTGGCTCTTCCAAGACAGCCTTTAAGGAAGGATCCCAACAACCAGCTCGCATAATGGGCCTGTCAACCTGAGATCCGAGCAGGGACATGGTTCCATTCACCCCACCCTCTCAAGAAGAATGGTTCAGTCTCCACAAGCTGTTCAGCTTTTGGCAAGTCTGCAGAGGCTGCAGAGGGGGCAGCCAATTAGCTCCACTTTATAGCTCTGAGTACTTATCCACAGGAGCCCAGAAGTATGAACTTTGGCATCTCTTTCCTCTACACTTGACTGCTTTAGGACTTTCACACCCTTAACTCACAAACTCTACACCCCCAAAGTCAGGTCCAGAGCATTGAATAAGCACTGAAAAACTTGAATCATTTCTCTGGGGAAGAAGAAATGCTGCATACATAAGAGTTCCAGACAGCTTAACTCAGGCCCCAGGAAGCCATGACTTCAGGGCTACGAAAACCACATAGGATGACTGGCAGCCTGAACGAAGCTGCCCTGTGGTGTTGCTTGGTGGGGCCACAGGGAAGATGACATGTGACCATCTAATGGTGGTTCAGGCCAATGGCACTTCCTAGGAGAGGTCGATGGGGAGAGTCAACCAGGCTACAAAGTCTGCCACTTCTAGCACTATATTCTAATAGCCAACTGCCTATAGATCCTGGGCCAAGGTGTGATGTCCCTCTGACTGCATTTGAACACAAAAAGAGGACTTTGGTAACAGGAGCACAGACTTCTACTTCTTTGCACCAACTTTTAGCCTCTTATTTAACTTTTTGGGAGGTGGGGAGAGAGGAGTCCAACAACAAAAGAAAAACACCAGAGTCCAGAACTGGGAGCCAGCATGGCTCACACTGCCTGGGTGGACTCAGAACCCAGGCTACAGAGAATGTTCTGACTGCTGCTGTGGGAGCTGACAATGAAGGCCCTGTCAAACAGCCACCCATTCATGTGAGCCATCAATGAAGAAAGAGAGACAGATGCCAAGAGCTCAATACCAGACAAATGGCAGGGGGAAGGAAGTGGGCAGAAAGAAGGAATGGAAACTTATGGAAGTAGGAAATATGTGAAGAGGAAGAATTTCTGAAGGTCATAATCCCATTACAGAAACCACAATCCACCAATACTTTATGGAGTATAAGAAATCATGGAAAGAGATTCTTATAATTACACGACTTACCCTGGCAATTCCCTGGGAAAGACACCTTGGTATTTGAAAAGTATGTCAAGATCTAAGAACCTCAGGGTCTTTTTTTTTGGTGAGGAAGATTTGCCCTCAGCCTTCTCTCCTTTTTTTGGCTTGAGGAAGACTAGCCCTGAACTAACGTCTGTGCCAATCTTCTTTTCCTTTATATATGCGATACCTCCACAGCATGGCTGATGAGTGGAGTAGGTCTGCACCCAGGATCTGAGCCTGAGAATCTGAGCCACCAAAGCAGAGTGGAACTTTAACCACTCAGCCACAGGGCCGGCCCCAGAACCTCAGGATCTTATTAAGCTGGTGTTCTCTTTCCCGTAAAAAACGATATCCAAGGCTAAGCTAGATTTCCTAGCAAATCAACGGGTGAGAAAAAGATCTGCTCAATGGTCCCTTCCTTCTGTAAAGTCAGGATAATATTAGGTCTCTAAAGGACAAGGTGTTAACAACACAATGTACTGATCATGAGCCAGATCTTGACCACACAACTTTTCTGTGCCTAGTAGTCTCATCTATAATTTTGGGATCTTGACATTACTTATTTCATAAGATTGCTGTGAGAATTAAATTATAATTTTAAATGTAATTCTAATTGTAAAGCATTTAGAGCCATGCCTGAGACATGCCAGCTCTCCACAGATGTTAACAATTGTTATTATTCTCCACACAAGATCTATTACAAAATATTTTGCTCACAGATGAGACCAACTATTTCTCTGTTCCTCACAGGTTTGTCCAAGGATCACCAAAGACAACATACATGGCAAGTACAAATATCCCTTGCCTTCATAATCCATACAACTCTTGACAGCAGAAGGAAGGGACAGAAGGTAAGATGGTGAGAGGGCTGAAGTGAGAACCTGAGACAGGCTCCACCACACTCCTGTAACCACAGATTCCATCAACAAGCAGGTGTGAAACGTCCACCTTCAGGGGGCACCCAGGAGATATAAAGATGAAGACACTGAATCTGCTCAATGGGCTGACCAGCTATGTGAAGAGACTAGCATATACAGAAATAACTAGAATTCAAGGCAAAAATTAATAGATGCTTTAAAAAAAGTATAAACCAAATGCATAGTGAGCAGAAAAGAAAGTGTGATTATTTTGAACCAATTGACTTCAGAAGAGGTAGCTTTCGAGCTGGACATTGAAGGAGAAGTAAGGCCTTGACAGGCTGAAAGAGAAGTGGAAATACATTAGAAAAAGCGAAGACATGAACCTCATGCCTAGGGACTCCTGGACTCGCAGAGGAGCATCTTCAGGCCTAGGGCCTTCCTTCTGATGGGAATCATTATGCTCCCACCCATGGAGCTCACAGCTTCCAACCCTCCTCCCTCACTGCCCTCAGCACTCCTTGCAACCTGACCTTCTAGGAGAGAAACAGGAGGGACTAGGACACAGGGAGGCTGTTTCCTTACTCTCCCCACACTTCAAGGCCAGCTGCTCCAGCGAAGATGACACAACAGCATGCTAATTCCCAGTCCCTTCAACTTGCAATCTTTATTCATTCTGGGTGTTCATTTTCCTTTTACCCTGTAAGCTGCTGAAGCGAGGGGTCTTCTGTGCTGCATTTTAATTACTATGATGATCCATGGGGATCTCAAGGGCTTTTGAATAATAACATTTTAACGTTTGCACACTTTCAGTCATCTCTGCCTGCTTAAATTAGGGCTGAAAAATGCAGCTCGTGTGAGGAGTTGCTAAGTCAAATGAGTCCACAGACCCAGAGCAGAAGGCTGGGGGACTCCAGTTTCCCAGACTGTTTTGCTTTTTTTGTTCCATTACGATTGGAACCCTCCAATATCTAGTCAATGCGGTGGGCATCGGAAACCATGTGTCCAGGAAAGTTCCTAAGTACATGGCTGCTTTTGGAGGGTCACTAAGCTATCCCCAAAATGAAGGTGCCAACTGGGTTACGCAGCCATTTGCTGGAGATTGTCATCTGATAAGACAAATAGACTGAGAGTCCATTCTGGTCCATGGCAGCCAGAGAACTAGAACGAGAGCTGGACCGTGATTCAAGAGGCTCAGGTTATAGTCCCAGCCCCGTGATTTTCCTCTCTGGGTCTCTTTCAAAAAATGAATGGCTGGTATGCATTCTCTAGGGCTTTGAGATTTAATGTGGTTTGAATCTGTGATTAGACGACCTGAGCTCCTTTCCAGCTCCATGATATTCAGAATGTGAATAGCAGCAGGGCTTCGGATGAAATGCTTTAACCTCATGGTTAAACAGGCTTTGGATTCAGCCAGACTAGGGCTTAAAGCCCAGCTCTAACGCCTCACTTCTTCCTCATCTATTAAACAGGGATAAAAATAGCCCCTACCCGGAAGATTTGTCTTGAGATATTCAATGACCTAATCAGTGTAAATAAACTCAGCTCATGGCTGGCCCATAAGAAGCATTCAGTAAATGGTAGCTGCCATCATTATCATCATTTTTCATTTATGGCCATTTCCAAACTGCTCTTCACGCTAACACTGAACACAGAGGCTGGTTTCCTTTCTCCCTACTCTGCAAAGGAGACTGATTTCTTCTAAGTGGCCTTGTAAATCAGGCAGAATAAAACTCAAATGCCGGGTAAGGTCCAGCAGTCTTGCGAGTTTGGTTCAGGGTGATATTTAACAGCACAGTGGAGAGTCTTCAGGTCAGAAACCATCTCCACCCACCGCAGCACCCAGAGGTACGGTACAGCCTGACTCTGGGGCTTGGGACTATTCCACCTTGACTTGATCCTGATTACCTTATGTCTTCCCCATTTCCTTAAACTCCTCCTGAAGAGTCTGTTCACTGCCTCTGGGGACCTGTGGGTCCGCAGACTCTCCTATTCAATATACCAGCCCTGCCTGGATCAGTCCTCCAACCAGCCGTGATATTTAACCGTGCCTAATTTAACAGCACACTTGCCATCTCTGTTTCCCTTGATCTTCTGCCAGTTCCAACACTGGGTGTTCACAACCATTTGCTTTCTCTTCTCCAGTTGCTGGAATGTTGAGCCCTGTTGAATACTCAAGAAACAACTGACTGAGTCCTCCACCAATTTATTTAATTCAGCTGGCTTCCAACAGCTACAATCTATCAGGTACTAGTTACTCTGTGCCAGACACTGTGCTAAGCATTTTCTTTTTTAATATTCACAACAACCACGAGGTAACAATTTGTATCTCTACTTTACATGTAGAAAATGATGCTTAAACAGGTTAAATGACCCAGGGTCACCAGCAATAAGTAGTAGAGCAAGAATCTAAATGCAAGCCTGATTACCAGGCCCAGATATCCTTTTATTCATTTCTTGAAAACTGTGATACCACCTTGAGATCGATTCCTCATCTCTTCCACTCTCTTCGGACTGTCACCTTCCCCACAGTGTCTATACTCTTAGAGGACAACCACATCAATTTCCTGAGAAGACTTAGACTAAACTTCCTTAACTACTCTCAAAGCCATGATAAAATTTGGGGATAATTTCAGCGCTTCCCACCTGCCTCAGAGAAATAGTTCCCTGTCTAGGATTTACCAATGGCCTTCTAATTACCTAACCGTTTTTCTAGTCTTCATCCGTCTGGCTCTTTCTATATCATCTGACACCGTTTAGTGGCTGTCCCCAATATCCACTCTCCCCTTCTTCCTTGGTTATGGGGTCTTTTTAGATTGGCTCACAGCCACCTAGAATAAAGACTACATTTCCCATCTCCTTTTAGCTAGGTGTGGCCACATGACCATTCTGGCCAGTGGGTTATAAGTGATAGTGGTATGTGCAACTTTTGAGAACTGTCTCTAAAGTGCCTTCTTCTCCCCTTTCTTCCTTCCTGTGCTGATAGCCTCAACTTGACTAGTCATCTTGAACCATGTGATGGCAGAAGGAGACTAGGTCCTTGACCGTTATTAACTGCCAGACTAGCCCCGGACTCCTTAATTCTGGACTTCTATTTTGTTTAAACCACAGTTATTTTGGGGTTTACATCACATTCAGCCTTGGCTTCTAAGACACTGCGTTGTTCTGGTTATCTTCTTATGTTTCTTCCCCCTCGTGCCTCTAAATATAAGTTCTATTCTTTATCTTTTATAAGATTTTATTTTTTTCCTCTTTCTCCCCAAAGCCCCCCGGTACATAGTTGCATATTCTTCGTTGTGGGTCCTTCTAGTTGTGCCATGTGGGATGCTGCCTCAGCATGGTTTGATGAGCAGTGCCATGTCTGCGCCCAGGATTCGAACCAACGAAACACTGGGCCGCCTCCAGCGGAGTGCGCGAACTTAACCACTCGGCCACGGGGCCAGCCCCAGTTCTATTCTTGACTTCTTCAGCCTCTCTAGTCTTTCCCTCAGCAATTAATTATCTTCTATGTTAACCATCACTTCTACCTGGAAGATTCATGAATTCGTATTTCGAATCTTTAACTCTCTCTTGAACATGAGACCCCCATTTCCAAGTGTTTATGGAATATTTCTCTTGGCATCTGAAAGACCTCAAACTTAACATATTCAAAATTAAACTTAACGTCTTCCCTCAAACGTGTCCCTCCTTCAACCCCTATGTCTGCTGCACAATATTTTCCCAATTAACCAGGTTTAAAACCTCAGGATCATCCTCAATACCCTCTCCTCCTCATTCTTCCACATTTGGCTGTCAGGTCCTGTTAATTCTGCCTCCTCAATACCTCTGCCATCCAAACCCTCCTTCCTATCACTTCCTACTGTCCCCCTGGTTTGGACCCTAATTTCCATCAAGAGATTCCTTGAAGTCTCTTGACTTCAGGGTATTCCTGCCTCTAGTCTCTCCCAACTGTAATCTAAGATCCCACAATTATACATACTTACAGTGTGGCTTCTATCCTGTTGTCTCATTCAAAAAGCTTCAACAACACTGCACTGTCTTTGGAATAAAGACTGACATTTGAGATCTAATACTCCAAGACCAGTTCTTTGTTCCAGCCAAACTGGATTACTCACCACTCTCCTAACATGTGCTCCATCGTCTCCCGTCATCTCACTGTTGTTTATGCTACTCCCTCTGCCTAGAATGCCCTCTCCTTCCTTGTTACTTCTGCCTATCAAGTAGAAGCCTCGATTTTGGGGTTCAGCTCAAATGCCACTTCCTCCATGAAGACATCACTGATTTCCTACACTGACATAACATATCCCTCTTTTGAACTCCAAAATTACTTTTATACCTCTTTATACGAACTTAACGTATTCTTCCGTGTTATGATTATTTTACATATGTAGATAAATGGCTGTCAATACATTTGGTGGAAGAAAATATAGATGTATAGTTCACAAAGCTTGGGTTTGTTCCATAATGGAAAGAAAAGTGAACTATTCCAACTCAGAAATATAAAGTGATAAGAGGAAGACAGTTACACAGTGGGGCTTTCAGCAGGAGCTCCTTTAATGCCAAGACGGTGAGAGAAGAGGAAGCTGCTGAAGATAAGGCTTAATTATTAAACTGTCTCTTTAGATTTCTTGTCTTTGGGAAAAGCACCCAAACTTACCCCTTGGAACCTACTATGAAAAGCTGGCCTGGACTTGCAGGTAAAGATGGTGGATTGAACACAGGTACCTATTTAATCTTCTTCCTGAAGTCTTACTAAACCAAAAATAAAAGTAAGACTGCAGATGGAAACACACCTGAGAATTCCAAGCTGGCAAAGGAAAAAGCCAAGACTTACACTATAGAATTCCCCAAAGGCTCAGGAATTGGAAGCACTCTGGACGTGGGAGTAGGGAGAAGCTAAAATAATATTTTCTGGGGCCAGCCCTGTGGTGCAGCAGTTAAGTTAGCACATTCTGCTTCAGTGGCCCAGGGCTCGCAGGTTCGGATCCCAGGTGTGGACCTAGGCACCACTTGCTAAGCCATGCCGTGGAGGGCATCCCACATATAAACTAGAGGAAGATGGCACAGATGTTAGCTCAAGGCCAGTCTTCCTCAAAAAAACTTAACAAAATAAAATAAAATGACACTTTCCTTCCCTCCAAGAGGATTAAGGTCTTCATACTCATGCACAAACTTCATACAGACCTAAATGCATAGCTCAGGAATACTGACTTAAGTGCATTAAAAAACCTCAGGAATTTAACTGTGTACCAAAGAGTCTACCTGTAGCACTGTCTTCAGATAATCATTCATCACTCCCTAAGTAACCACCTGGATCTAAGCTCTATTAGTGGACGCTGCAGAAAAGTACTACAGAGAATAATGACTTTTAGAGGTCTTGGCTACTTTGGCTACTTTCCTATCTGCTATTAAACCTAGAAAGTTATCCACTGTTTCTCTGAGCAGTAGTATGTCCAGAATGTCCAGTGGGCAAAGAGTTAAACCCTAAAGAGAAATAAATGACTAAGCAACGAGAAACAGGAGGCATTGCTCTCAGTTATGCTAGCCTTGTATAAAAATTTCAGAAGACTGTTTCTACATTTGAAACAATTCAAATAACAGAGGAAGACATTGTTGCATAAAACTATCATAAAACCATCTGAGCCTAGTGCCTTTTGGAGGGATGGGTTTTCTGCTTCATGGATCTAGTAAAGCTTTCTACTTCTGTCAGTTTTTATAATATCTACAGACACAAATGGCATTTTTGGGTGGGAAAATTCTTCACTGAAATGTCCTGCATAGTGCAAGATGCTTAGCATTCCTGGTCACCAGTCACTAAATGCCAATAGAAACCCCACTTCTACCAGTCATTGTGAGGAACCAATAACTCTCCCAGACAATTCATCCCAGAGGGATAGTAGCAACTCTAACTAACCACATAAAATGTATTCCTATAAATTCTCTTATTATTTAAGATTTTAAAATAATCTTAATTTTAAAATCAGAGAGATTTTAAAAAGTCTCTGAATTTGTCCTTATATATATTCTTTATATTATTCCTACACGTTGGGGGTTTTTTTCCTTTTCTTGATCAGAATTGTCTGATATATTCATAAGAACAAACAAGTTTTCATTGTAATGATCAAGTCTACTGCTTTTTTGGGGTTTTTTTTACTTCATTATTTCCGCTTTTATTTTTTCTTTAATTGAGGTGTAACATGCATACATAAAGTATGCGAAGTATACTATCTGCTTTTATCTTTATTAATTCCTCTCTGCTACTTACTTTCTTTTTTTTTGAGGAAGATTAGCACTGAGCTAACATCTGCTGCCAATCCTCCTCTTTTTTTGCTGAGGAAGACTGGCCCTGAGCTAACATCCATGCCCATCTTCTTCTACTATATATGTGGGACACCTGCCACAGCATGGCTCGACAGGCAGTGCATAGGTCCACACCCAGGATCCGAACCAGCGAACCCCAGGCCGCCGAAGCAGAATGTGTGAACTTAACCACTGCACCACCGAGCTGGCCCTCTGCTACTTTCTTTTGGTTAAGTTTTAGTCTTCCTTGTTTCTTAACAAATGAATTTAAGGATATGAACTTTCCTCTGAGCATCACTTTGGCCAAATCGGTATTTATATGAACTGTTTCCACTACAATCAATTTCTAAATAGAAAAAAAAAAGATAGGCAACTCATAGACTAAATATACAACACTAATCAATAAGATAAGATGCTCAAATTCACTAGATCAGGCAAATGCCAATTTCAAAAGACACTTTTTTACTTATCATGGTGAAAAACATTAAAGAGCAATAATACTCTGTGTTGGTGAAGGTATGGAGAAAAGAGAGGGCTTTTTCACCACTAAGAGAGGGCAATTTAGCTCCACCAATTAGATCCAGATCTGCACCTACACTCTGACTGGCTAATCCTACTTTCCGTCAATGTCTTTTAAGAAATACTCTTATAAGCATGTAAGAATCTGTGTACGGAATGTCCATGGCAGCATAATTTATGACAGAGAAATACTGGAGGCCACTTAAACATCTATCAATTGGAGAACAGAAAAATGAGTCACGGGATATTTAACAACCATTGAAAAAGAATAAAGTAAGAACTTTATGTAAGAACTAAGACCAAATTGTATCTATATTCTATAAACAAGGTAAATAAAAAAGCTTGCAAAATCGTTTGTAAAATAGGATTTTAGGTTAAATGCAAACATTTTAGGTTAAATTCAAACAAAACAATCTTACACAGTCACTTTTGTATAATGATAGCAAATGGCCTGAAGCGTACACTACACTTTCAAACTGTGGTCACCTCTGGCAAGTGTGAGCAGCGGAGAGGTGAGAAGGACCTGAGCATTTTATTTGTATTCACTTATGTATTGATTGAATTTGTTTTCCAGGGAGCTAATAAAAAGGTAATTTTAAAATGTAATTTTAAAAATCTCCCATCCCACCCCTCACATTGTAGTTTCATGAATTATAGCAAGGAGGGCTGAAAGTTCTGGCAGGCTCATTAACGTGGCCTTTTGAAAACTGATGAATTAATTCATAAAAACTGCCTAAGATAATGACATCAGTGGAAAAGCAGGAAAGACTTAACATGTCCTAACCCACAGCACCGTCTGCTGACTGGCCTCACTTTCGCCGGCCCAGCAGGCATTCCTTCCAGGCTACTGAGAAACCGGCAGAGCCCATTTCATCTTGAACGTCTCAACTCCTTTGTCTGAAAGCTCTTTGAGTGATCTAAGCAGCTAGCCTGGAGGCAGGCACACCCCACATGCTGTGGTTCAATTAAATCTGCTTCCTGCATGGCCCACTCTTAACAGCCCAATATTGCAAGCTGGAAGAAACCAAAGCAAAGGAGGACTAGACGTGGGGTCTGAAGTCCTCTGTGGCAGGTCCCTCCTTAACCTTTAGATCTCTTGACCTGAAAACAGAAAGTTCTCTATCAAGGGCACTCGGCAGCCAAGGAAACCAGCCTCGTTTATGAAGTTTGTCTGACTTTCCCCTTTTCTTCCTTCCAAAGGTTGAGCCAGTTATCTTACAGTGGTTCCAGATCAAGCCTTTGAAAAAGAGAAAGAACTGGCATCTCCCTCTTCCATGATGCTAAAGATTCTTCCCTCACTAAGAACCGCTTTCAAACAGAGCATTAAATTAAGTAAGTGTTTATTCTTTAAGGGTTAATTTCAGTACGATTTATTATTAAACAACTAGAGAAGGCATCGGCGCTCTACTCCACTCTCTCTAAATCAATTAAGGATCAGGGCCAGCCCGGTGGCACAGCGGTTAAGTTCGCACGTTCCACTTCTCAGCGGCCAGGGGTTCCCCAGTTCAGGTCCCGAGTGCAGACATGGCACCGCCTGGCACACCATGCTGGTAGGCGTCCCACATATACAGTAGAGGAAGATGGGCACGGATGTTAGCTCAGGGCCAGTCTTCCTCAGCAAAAGGAGGAGGACAGGCAGTAGTTAGCTCAGGGCTAATCTTCCTCAAACAAAAAAAAGAAGCAAATTAATTAGTTTAATTAATTAAAAATCTACCAATGTGATTCGAAGACTCAGTACAGTTAAGACATCACTTCTTCCCAAATTGCTACACAGATTCGACACAATCCCAGTAAAAATCCCAGCAGGACTTTTTGTGCAAATCAACAAGCTGATTCTAAATTTTTGTATGAAAAGATGAAAGAACTAGAATATCTAGAAAAATTCTGAAAAGAAGAATAACAAAGTGGCAAAGGCAACTGCATGAAGAAAGGATAGCATTTTCAACAAATCATGCTGAAACAATTGGACATTCATATGCAAAAAAATGCACCTCCACTCATACCTCACACCATATATGAAGATTAACTTAAAATGGATCACAGACCTAAACGTATACCTAAAGCTATAAAATTTCTACAATAAAACATCAGAAAAAATATTTGTGACCTTATCCATTAAAAAAAAAGAGAATAAATAGAACTTCATCACAATTAAGAACCTCTGCTCTTCAAAAGACACTGTTAAGGGAATAAAAAGACGAATCACAGACTAGAAGAAAATCATATATCAGATAAAAAAACTTGTGTCCAAAATATATGAAGAACTCTCACAACTCAATAGTAAGGAAACAATCCAATCTTTTAAAATGAGCACAAAATTTGAACAGATACTTTATTAGATACAAAGATGGCAAATAATCACATTAATGGATGTCCAACATCATTAGTCATTAGGGAAATGCAAATTAAATCCACAATGAAATCTCATTACACGCTTATTAGAATGACTAAAAATTTAAAAACTTGACAATATTAAGTGCTGGGGAGAATATACAGCAACTGTAACTCTGATGGGAATGCAAAATGGTATACCTATCCTGAGAACGTGGTTTGGCAGTTTCCTTTAAAGTTAAGCAGGTGTTTAGCTAGGACCCGGCAATTCCCATTCCTAGTGTTTACTCAAGAGTAATGAAACCTATGTTCACACATAACCTGTATGCAGTATTTACAGTAGCTTTATTTGTAATTGGCAAAAACTATAAATGACCCAAATGTCCCTCAACTAGAGAATGGATGAACTGTGGTATACACATAGTATGTATGTACTTCACATACAATGGAATACTAGTCAGCAATGAAAAGGAACAAATTATTGATATATGCAACAACATGGATGAAGCTCAAGTGAATTATGCGAAGTGAAAGTGGCCAGACTCCCAAGGGTACATACTGTGTGATTCCATTTATATGACACTCTGGAAAAGGCAAAATTATTGGGACACACACAAGAGCAGGGGTTTCCAGGGGTAAGGGAGGGGTGCAGGACTGACTACAAAGGGATGCAGGAGAATTTTTTGGTGTGACGAAACTGTTCTGTATCTTCATTATAGTGGCAGTTATATACAACTGTATTTCTCAAAACTCACAGAATTGTACACAAAAAGGATGAATTTTACTGTATCTAAACAACTTTTTTTTAGAGCTCCAAATGGAAACTACAAAAAACAAAACAGAACAACTACTATGAAACCAACCACGAAATTTCTGCATGCTGGAAGAGAAACCTTTTAAACAGGACCATTAAAAAGAAGATCTACAATGTCATACACATATGCACACATTCTCTTTGCCATCCCTACCCTCTGATGGTTTAAAAGAAACCATCGAATCCCCCATTCTTACCTGAACCATGCATGGTCTTAGGATTGAAAGGAGGCACTTAATAATACCCCATGAAGGACCTAGTACCTACAAACTATAGAGAGGTGGGGGAGGTCACAGGAGTTCCTTCAAACTGCAGTGGGAATCACACTGCCCCTTCCTGTTCTTCCTGAGACAGAGGTTGTCACAAATTCTCCAGCAGTGCACACTCACCTCTGTCGCGACTGCGTTTACATCGGCCAGGCTGGATCTCAGTCCTGCAGCACTCACTCCCTTATGGAGGAAACTGAATTTTGCAGAGGCAATGAAAGTAGGCCAAGGCGACAGAGCACTCTAGTTACCGGGTGGCAGCCAATCACGGGCCCCTCCCCAGGAGTGTCTCACTCTGAGGTCAGGACTCAAAGCAGAGTCTGTGCCGTCAGCCTGAACCCAAAGGGACTGCTCACTGGGCTTGTTTTTCCACTGCATTAACTTGAGAGTTTATGATTTGAGACCCCCAAGTCAATCTCTGCCACAATGTTGGCAGTCTCTCCTGCCACGGTTCTCTCCTAGGCTGACCTAACCTTCTCCTTGCTCCATATGCTAAAAGGTGGCAAGCCAACTCCAACCCAGGGTATTGAAAATGAAAGGTCATAATACATCCACCACCTTAGACTGCCATGAAACCCAACTTTCCCATCCCAAGGAACATCGCCATCTCCTTCCACTTAGGATCACCAACTTTAAAAATCCTTTTGGAGTTATTTCTGCCAGGAGGCGGGGGTAGGGTGGATGTACCTTTTGTTTTTCTGTCCACTGACACCAGCTTCTTTGTTTCTGCTGTTAACAACAGCTCATAAGGATGCTCGTCCTCTTCCCTAGCTGCGCTCCCCTGAATCCAGGGTCTCATGGCCAAGACCTAAGAGAGAAAAACACCATAGTACTTCTTGTGTGGTGGCTAATACCAGAACAGGTTATGTTGAACAAATCAGAGATTATTGGCTCTTTTTTCACCTGAGAGGAAGAGAGCGGGGAAGAGAAGGTAAATAATACAAGTGTCACATGGAATCACAACTGCTTTCTGGATACACCCCTGCACCTCAAACCTCAACGGCATTTGATTAAAATCCTCCCCTTTCCTTACCTCATTTTATTCTTCAAAAAAACATAAATAAAACCCATGATCCTCCCTTCTCCTGCCTCTCCTATCTCCACAGTGTTCTGCATGATCTCTTTCCTGTGGATAGTTTCTCCCAAGCAGTTTTCAGCCACAGTGTATCATAAAGCTGCGCACGTTTCCTTCCTAACATGCACACATCCTACCCCAAGGCTGGAAGCCTTCCCCTCTTCTCGAGAGGGGATCAAAATGACTTCTGACCGACCCTGAAGGACTGACTGTTACTAGAAACAAAGTGCTCTGTTAAGTCCTTCTCTATTTTTGTGAGCCTTTCTTCCTAAAGTCCTGGAGTTACAGAGAATTTCCCAAAAGCCGACTTCCTACCACATTTATGATGATACAATTTTAAATTAAGTCCACCAATCTCTGTTCTGAAAGGAGTCAAGTGGCTAGGCAGTATGAATTTCAGTGGAGAAAAGGCAGCTCGTCTACTAAGAAATCCCTAACCCAGGAAGCCAAACATCTCTGGTGAAATAACTGGACCAGAGCTGGCTCCTACACCTACCAACTGGCTTTAGTCAGCTGAGGGCCTGGTGGCCACCAAGAGTTATGGTACCAGATTAGCCAAGCTGCTTCTTGAACCAAGCCAGAAACACCACGATTAACGCTACGGTTGCACTGACAGAGAGAAAGGAGCCCCTGGCTTTAGAGGATAGTACCAGCTCACCTGCCCTAAGAATGTAAAGTGTTTCACAGGCAAATTAAGAATAATCATATACCAGCTATTAGGAGAATAAACCAAACCACAAAATCTCTCTTGAGCAGTTTGGCTAGGATAAGTAATATATTATGAATGAGAGGGTGACAGGGAATCCGCAAGTCCACCTAACAAATAATGGTACCCTACACAGGTGTGATTCTTTGGCACATACAGAAATCTCCTTCTTCACTGACATGTCCCACAGCTCACTGGAAACCAATCAGGTTTGTGATTCATCAGGGTTTTGCTTCTTGGAGGCATAGCTCACAGTGTTATGGACTAATGAGACAGCAAGGATTCAGACTAAATGAGAGGCTGCAGCTCCTGTTTGTTAACAAGGCTGCCACTCCAAAGGCAGAATGATAGTCTCTTTTCAAAATTCTGCTAAACACAGCAGGAACCTCCACTTACTGAAAGCCACCTGGAAGCTGAAAGCTATTTCACTACAATGAGCCACTTGCCTGTATTACTTATTCCTTAGCCTCTTCACAGGAACACAATTAAGAGAACAAAGAGGGACTATTAAGCAGTTCGTACAGTGCCAACCTAAGACCCTAGGCGTTACAGACAGGAATTGGTGTTCTGCAGGCTTACACACTCACAGCTATCACTTAGGCAGAGCCCTGGAAATCTGACTCTGTGAGTGTTCTGCACACAGCAAGAGCTCTCATATAGCCCCAGGCACGCTTCTCTGAGAGGTATTTGACAGCCTGGATGCCAGGCCATAATACCCTTTCTTTTCAAGCAGGACAGGGCTGATGACTTCCATCTGGAAAATCAGGCCCACTGGACCTGTGTTCACTCTGTGGCTGGCTCTTGTGCATGACAACCGGAAGCAGAGAACCAGCAAATGTCAGAGCTGGAAGGGATTGGAACCATTACAGTCACAGCTAGAGAGCACCTGGTTCCAGCTCTTTCATTTTGCAGATGACAAAACTAGGTTCCCAGAGAGGTCTAGGGACTTGCCCAAGGTTACACAGAGAGCTCCCAGCAGAGCCAGAACCATGAAATTCATTTCCCCTGATTCTGGACCAAGCTGGCCTCATTTTTTCTGGGGTATAATTTCTCCATCCAATCTGGAACTCTTTTCCCCCTTCAGATGTCTAATGAGAGTCCCCTGCTGATACCCATTCAACTCAGAGGGTGATCTTTTCCTCTTAGTCTTGGCCCCTGCCAGCTATGGGATTAAAATTTCATAATAAAGCAATAAACTTACTTTGAGCCTTCCTAGTTCTCACTCAAGAAACCCTGTGTCACAGTGAATATGGCAATAACTGATTTTCAAAAGAAAGGATTCTGCTCTTTACTAAATTACTCTTTAATCTTTTTTCCCCTTTCTTCCAGGGCTGGCAATAAATCAAAGCCAAAAAAACATATTCTCTGCTATATGGAAAGGAACACTTTTGCTGCAGAGAAAAGCTACTACCAGTCACCACCTAACTGTGACCCATAGAACGGCCAGTTGGGATGTGGGCAGCTTTCTGGGAAGAGATACCACAGCAGCTGCAACTTCCCATGAACGTTCAGCACATTTGAGCATAGAGAAGACCACGGTCAGTCTGATGCAGTGGTAGCCCATCTGGCGGGGCAAAAACATCCAAATAGTGTATGTGCATGCACATGAGTGTGTATGTGCTTAATTTTTTTAAGCCACTTTCATGATCTAGTCATTACTCTGATAAGCTCTCCTGGAGCCAGGTACACTCAGCTTTCCTTAAAAGCTTCTGTGGGTCATCTGACAATGACAATCCTCAGGAATAGGACATGAACACTGGGGCAGATAGCTTGCCAAATACAACAGTGTAAACTTTGATGAGGCCAGTGCCTCCTAGGATATGAGGTTTAGGATATTAAAGCTTTGAGAGTATAAGAAATAAAGCTGGTGAAGACTAGAGTCCCCCCAACCCAAAAAAGTCAACTTTTGGAGAAGACCTATCCATTTAGACTACAGCAAATAGAATCTGCCTTGACCATTAAAATGATAAGACCCAGATATATCACCTCTATATTCATGTACTTCTAATCATCACTAAGCAAGCAAAGCCAGAATTCTCATGGTCTTCCAAATACTGACTATGATGCTCCAACTGACCCAGAATTCCAGAAGCAAGTCCTAAAAGACGTATCTCAGACAGAGCCTCCCACCCAGAAGAGTAATATGGAGATTTCTCCTCCTAAGTCTTGACACTGTGCTACTGCCAAATTGTATGCTCTAGAAAGCCTTGGGAGACTAGGAAGTCCTTGATAGCCAATATTTTTTTAAGAGCCTTGCTCTTATCCTTGAGCATGAGGAATTTTAACCCAAGTCCTTGATAAACAGGTAGCATAAGGCATTTACAGAGACCCAGACCCAAGTGAATATGCTCCATATTACTAGGTTTCTCCTTGTAAAAAGGGAGTAATGAAGCAAGCCTCTATATAAAAATGTGTAGGGACTCACTACACACAGTTGTGTCTGCCAGCAATACACTATTACCCTAGAGGCTGTCATTCTAGAGACCCCTTAGCTGACACATGACAATAAGCATTTCGTAATCAAGGAATAGAATTGAATAAGGACAGAATTTGTACCCAGCACAGAAATTGTCCCCTATCTCCAAAACTGACTTCTACATTCTTAAAAGAGCTTCCTTGTACCTTTTTTTTTAAGATTTTTTATTTTTTCCCTTTTTCTCCCCAAAGCCCCCCCGTACATAGTTGTGTATTTTAGTTGTGGTCCTTCTAGTTGTGGCATGTGGGATGCCGCCTCAGCGTGGCTTGATGAGTGGTACCATGTCCGCGCCCAGGATTCGAACCAACGAAACCCTGAGCCGCCTGCAGTGGAGTGCACGAACTTAACCACTCGGCCACGGGGCCAGCCCCTTCCTTGTACATTTTGTTAAACTAAAGCCATCATTCTGCTTCCATGAGTTTATATTAAATAAAAGAAACTGTATAACTGGATGGTCCATGGCAATATTGTGTCAATACTGTAAAAAACTTAACTCTGATTTCTAGGGATAAAGTAATGAGACTTAACTGACTAGTTTATATTACCTGATTTCTAAAGAACAATCAGACATTGAATGAACTACAAAATAACTATTGAAATTATGCAATACTTTGAGTAAATACTCAATAAACATATTCTCTGAATGGTAGGAAGTGTCAAAGAAACATTTTGAAGATGAAAGATCAAGGAAAACATGATTTTCTTCATATACCTAAGTGAGAAGATTGAACTATTTGCCCCATGATAACATTTCTTTTCTTAAAAAATGGACTATTCTTTTCAAATAACTTTCTTTGATCTCCCCATCCTCATGACTCCTGTTTCTCTTCTGAGCCTTCATGACATTTTCCACATTTGTCCTGGTGCAGATTCTTCACGTGCAATGAAGGGAGAAGATGCAGAAAGAGAAATAAGACGTTTGGGGCAGGATCAGCAAAGCTTGCTAAGACGCAGCCTGGAGAAGGGTGATTAGGGGGATACTGCACATTTGTATCAAAAGACAGCACAGGTACGAAAGCAAAAAGTGAGTGTTTAGCCAACTGGAGCCAGGAGAAAATGTGCACGTTTTCCTTTCCATGTGGCAAGGTAGATCAATAATTGGCCTGTCTGCTAGAGGTCTATTAAAATTCTTTGCTTAGTACTTTTAAGTGAGTTTGAAAGGTCTTGTGCAGATTACTGATAGACACAATACAAATTTACTAATCCAAAGAGGTGATAAGAAACTGAGAAAGCAAAGTTTTCTTTAAGCACACATTGATGCACTTTCCAAAACATCCTATTTCAGTGATGGGAATAAACCCTCAACCCTCTACCTCAGAAGCTGTCAAGGGAAAACACTTCTTATCTATGCGGTCTTCCTCCTCTTCGTCAGGCGGGGGCTTGGCTGGAGGTGGTGGACGTTCCCTCTGTAGAAGAAAAATATGTTTCACTATCTCTTTTTTCAAGTGTCTACCTCTTCGGTTTACTCTTATGTTAGCTCTTGGAAATGAAAAGGAATAATGTAAAGAACTCCCCTGAGAGACTAAACTCAAGGTTTAGTATCTGAACAGATGGAGAACCCTGCACGCACACACAATTCAATTAGCATGCTCTTTGCTTTTTGATGTTTGCAGCAGAGATTACAAGCACCTCTTCCATATCCTTGACCACAGCGAGAAATACCAGCACTGAAAACACAAAACTGCCTTGTCGGAAAATGTCCTTCACAAGAGTGATACATAAGACTCTAGCACGTATAGGAAAACCAGTGGCTCAACCCTCAGTCTAATCTAGACAGAGGAAACAGTAAATCAAAAGAATCAGCTTGTCAAAGAGTTCTAACAAACCAGAGTTATTAAGGAAGTAATGAGGAAAGTAACCAAGGACAAAAACATCAATTCCTGCTCAACGTTAATGCTATCCTCATTTATTAGCAAAAGCTCAGAACTGATCTCCTATCCTTCAATATTACTATTACGTATCATTAGCATAGGAAAACCCTACTTCATCTCAGTCCATTTTAAAAAGGAATACTTGTCAGTTATCTGCCCTAGAACAGGAGTTGGCAAGCTTTTAAAAGGCCATACAGTAAATATTTTAGGCTTTGCAGTTAACTCTGCTACCGTGGTATAAAAGTAGCCATAGAAAATATGTAAATGAGTGAGTGTGGTTGTATTCTAATAAAACTTTATTCACAAAAACAGGCAGTTGTTTGTGGGCCCCCTGCCCTAGAGCAAGAAACTCACCGAAGAGGGTATCTGTTAGATCACATAGATCATTTCAGGATCGCACAGAATGATCTTTGATGAAAGAAAGCTAAAGAGAGGTTTGCCATTGCACCTGCAGTACTTTCAGCATTGTTTCTATTCTAAAGTCCTATTCATGCTTGATAATCAATGTTCTTACAGGGAAGAGAGTGGGAACCTGAAACAGGAGTTGGCTTGTAGGCTTATTTCCAGATTTGTAGGTTAGTTTACTGTGTTGCTAGAACAGCAGTATTTACCAAAAAAGTCAGGGCAGAGGTGAATGCTGAATTATGTGAGAGACTCAGGGAAATCTGCAAGGAAAGATGTTTCTTATGTGTTAGGAGTTCCCAGGGTTAATTAGCATTTAACATCCCTGATCTCTCTGTTAAAACGTGCTTCACTGTTCGGTATTATATCTTGATAAATCGGTCATTCCCACAATCCCCGGAACCAGATGGATGCCCAATGGCAACAACTTCAAAACACGTTCATATGTCCAAGCCAAACAAAGCTATTTAGATCATATTTCCCACTAAGTCCCACTGTCCCCGCCCTTCTTTGCTCTGGAAGTACAGGAACAAGCTTGGTCCCAGTACACCTTGTAAGGAAGAGAATAGCAAAAGGAGCAGGTCCCTAATCTGCACCAGTTATCCCACTTTAGGAACAAACAGCTGAGGAAAAACAAAATGAAACACAACAACAACAAGGACCCACCCTAGAAGACCTCCCAAGGCTGAAGGAGCCTAGAAAGAACAATGTGAAAGCCTTCTGTGGAAGAAGTGATTAACGGGAACACTGGAAAGAAAGAGAAGCAAAGCACCAGCCTCTTTTTCTAATGTGAAATTTGGCCAGGGGCCTGGAAGTAGAGCTGGTTTATACGTACCATCCATTGCATTTACAAGACGTAGGAGTCCCTTGGTCACAGTTAATTACCAAGGGCCAAGAAGATAGCACTGCCACAACACACCCAAGGCAAAGCATGCACCCCAAGACTCATCAGTCTCTGCTCAGCAGAACCACAGGGAGGCTAGATTCCTGGAGTGAGATGGAACAAAGACACTGTAAATCAGTGGCTAAGCCCTACAGGAACTTGGTTATTCAAAGCTTACTTCAGGAACCCTGCTGCTTCTCGCAAAGCCTCCAGCTCCCTCTAATGGGCATCACCTGTAAGTACCACTTAAAGGAGCGCCTTCCTTCACAGGTGGATTTGCTTAATTCATTTGTACCTAACACAGTGAAAGAAGTGAAAATTAACTAGCTCTGTCTACACAGCACTATGCTAGCGGTACTCAGCGTATGTACTTGCTTTCACCACTCCCAAGGAATTTTACCACAGTCCTTGCTAACACCCACTTTGGTGGGCTGTACAAGACTGGCAAGCCTTTCCAAACTCCATATTGACATGCGGGGACGATTCCAGGGCAGGGCAAGGAGCCTACCGAAAAAGAACACCAAGAAACATCAGGCTGTTCCCAGGGCATACCTGAAAAGCCCAAAGATCACCTAGCAGTCAAAGGATCATCAAAATGGTCATAAGCCAGCCTCCGACCCGAGAGAAAGGTCAGCCTCTCCAATAGGAAGAAATAATACACACCTGAAAATATGCCTCAAGGTAGGATTATCCCTGGGACCCTGTTAGAGCAACGGCCATTTTAGTTCAAGCATAGTGCTCAAAACCTCAAATTACTGTGCCTGGTAATGTAGGAAGGAAGGTCAATGGGAGCACTGATTCAGGCTTAGGCTCACAGTAAAAGCCCAGGGGAGAAAACAGAGATGAGAGCCTAGAGAACAAGGAATAGGCTGGAAGTAGAAGTAAGTACTAGAGAAAGAATCAGTAAGACGGGAAGGTGGACCTTGAGAAGGAAAGATTCAGGGTTCTGCTGATCCTATTATTTCAATGGCTGGAGAGGTTGTAACTGGGAAAAACAGGGATGCCACATGCTAGTGCATACGATGTATGATTAAGCCTCGCTACAGCCATGTCGAATACAGACTCTGTCCAAAGCCAAACAGAGAACTCTTTGAGGGCAAATGGAAGGTGAGCACGCGCTCAGGGCAGGCAGGAATTTATTTCAGTGTGCTCCTTCACTGTCGGAACAGCTCTCCAGAGAGAAAACAAACAACATATAGCAAAGACCCCAAAGACAGAAGCAGCACTAAGGCTAAATAGAAATAAGATGCTTTAATTTGCCTATGGCCAAAAAGTAATAGAAAGACGCAAACAGGTTATATTGAAATCGGAAAAACCAAAATTCTACCTTCACATGATCTGTGTAGTTTAACCACACTGAGCAAGAGGGAGAAGCAGCAGAGCCCAGGAGAAGAGGGGGAGTAGGATCCAGGGGCCACGCTTCCTCTCCCCAGCACCCCACTGAGCACAGGCTGGCAACATGGCTGCCAGGTGGCTGAGGGCCCCAGGCCACATACAGGCCTCACTCCAGCAGCTTTCACTCCTGCAGCCTCGGCCTCCTTGTTCACGGACTCCCGGTCAGACGATCGCCCACTGGCCATGCTGTCCAGCGAATGGCAGGAGACAGCATTGTACAGCGCCTCGTAGGGACCCTCCTCTTCAGCGTTCGTGTCAAAATCGATGCTCAGTTCAGTCACTGCTTTCTCCACGTCCCCTGAAGAGGAGGTGAGAAGCAAGAGAGCAATGAAAGGAGAACAATCTGGGACTTCCACTCACTGCAACAACCCAAAGGCCCTTCAGTAACCTGAACCTGACAAACACTAACCCAGACAAGGAAAATAACAGACTGCTTTGCTCTGTGGACAGGAATAAATAGAGAGAGCTTCGGCTGCTCTTTCTACCCTGAGAATTGACTGTATTTTTCTCTAATTCAATACAGAAAATGCTTGACATCTATGAGGGATGCTCCCCAAGACCTTTATAAATTCCCTAACACCTCAATACCATGATAGCATAAATGTAAACATAAAATGTCACAAAGTACAACTGAAAAACTTAAGTAATCCTTTAAATTCTTAATAAGAACCTCCATGTGTTCAAGCCAAATAGAGGATGGTCAAGCCTTTCCAAGACAGACACACTGCAGCCGTTAGACTCACTCACTGGATAACTAAGAACCTCAGGGTACCTGGCATCCAAATTCGCGAAGGCAAAATTAGCATCTGTTACAGACCAGGGATCTCTGGGTCACTAGCATATAGTCAAAACTGTAACTGTAAGCTTTAAACCCTTAAAAGCTAAGAGCTCAGTGAACTACTAATCCCATTCCTAGTAGATCATGGGGTCAAGAAAAAAAGTGTGACGGGGAGGGAGACAAGGACTCAAGTACAGACAGGCTGAGTGTCCTTTAACTTATGGACCTCTACACGCCTCTGAAAAGCCCCTTTCCCTTTTTAGTGTCTGGCTTTGTTCTCCTTCTCTAGCCTTCTGTATTGTGATTTGTAGCTGGGGAAGGTGTCAGTCAGAGTTTTGTCTTTCTCCTTCACCACACCTAGGACCCAAAACGCTGCTCAAAAAATCTGAAAAGGTGGATTCTGGCTAATGATGGAGAGGCAGGACTGCCTAAGCTAGCACCCAGACCACATTTGTTGACCAAATGATATATTACCAAAATCTGCCAAATACACATCTACCAAACAGATGACACTCATTAAATATTTACTGTGGGCCAACTATGCTCAAGGCACTACAGTGTGTGTTAGAAAACAAGGCTTCCCTGAGATTTGAATTCATTTTGAGGTCATCTTGCCTACTAAATAACCCAGAATAGATCTCAGAGAGCTGACTGTAAAAGTAGAGAATAAAATAAAGGAGGAGGGGCTGGCAAGTGGCATAGTGGTTAAGTTCGTGCACTCCGTTTTGGCGGCCCACAGTTCACAGATTCAGATCCCAGGCGTGGACACAGCACCACTCATCAAACCATGCTGTGGCAGCATCCCACATAAAATAGAGGAAGATTGGCACAGAAGTTAGCTCAGTGACAATCTTCCTCAAGCAAAAAGAGGAAGATCGGCAACAGATGTTAGCTCAGGGCCAATCTTCCTCACATGCAAAAAATTAAAAATTAAATAAATAAAGCAGAAAAGAAGAGGTCCACAGTTGAAGGACTAAGCTAGGACCAATAAAACTTCATATAGTTGGAAATAAGTGAAGTTGAATATGAACTTAAGTACTCCCAATCCTCTGAAATTATTATTTAAATTAAGATTTTCCATTTTGCCAAAGAACATTCAACTCTTCAAGCTGGGAGCCCCTTGGCCAGCAGAGAAGAGCTGCCTTACCCTGAGACTTCTGTGATATGGAGTCCATATTGGAGATGAGAGGTGGCTGGGGTGTGGGGGTTTTATCTACCTCTTTTGCACTTCTTTTTCCAGTCATGTGATCTACATGGAAAGACAAATAAAGCTGCAGCAAACACAAATGCCTTGGCTCGGCCAGTGTGTCCCCTGGTCGTCCCAACAGGGAGATGGACTGATACCTTCAATAAGTGCTGCTATCTGCTGGCTCTTTTGAGAAGGCAGTTCCCGGACAGTGTCTAGGGCAGTCAGTCCACGGTTATCTTTTATGTTGACATCAATTCCTAGAAAGCACACCAGGTAACCCAGGGGAGTGAGCATTTTCAAGCCAGCCCCAAAAAGCACCAAATTCCAGGACACCTAACGCTCCCAGCAGCACAACCAACATTTTTCATCCGAAGCCATTTAATCCAGCTATTCAAGAATAGTTTGTACACTTGCAATCAAACAGTGGAGATGTATATACATTGGGCTCAAATGCAGCCAGCAAAAATCCCCCAAGGAATAAGCCCAACCCTGGCATGCGGTGAAACAAGAGCGCTGCCGACCTCTCACCTGCAGCCAGCAGGATTTGCACCACATCGGTCTTGCCAAACAAAGCAGCCTCATGCAAAGCACTGCCCTTCTCCGTCTGGAAAGCAAACGAGAGCGCAGAGCAGGACGTCGTCAGAACAGTGACCCAGGTTTGGCGTGGCTTCACACGACAAACGGGACATAGACAAGAAGGGACAGGAAAATAAAATAAACCACACAAAGTCCTCTATCATTATCTTTCCCACTTTTCTTGTCTGGATTCCAAAACCACGATCGTGGCCTGTACATCAAGGATGTTTGATGTGCCCCCAGCAGGCCACACATGAATAACTGCAGTTACTCCTGGAGCCACCTACTGGTGAAGCACCTCAAAACTCCACCTCCCTGGGAGGAAGGAATAATGAGAAGAAAAGTACAAGGGAAAAAAACATCATAACTTCAAATGTGGTTTGGTTAACGCAAAGCCTAAGGAATGGTCACTCATCTGAATGGAGAAAACTAACAACAGACGGAAATGCTAAGTCTCCTGTCAGCAAGATCAAGTCAATGGCACTTTGGAGGGGCGAAATGGTGGCAGTGGGAACACATGCATAGGAAGATAATGAAACTTTTCTAACTTTGAGATAGCCCATAAGCACTTCTTTTCAGGGTATAACGATTATATATTACCCCTGAAAAGAAATAAAAAATAACAGACTCATTGAGGATTTTGTCTCTAAAGTTTCACATTAAAATAAGTCAACAAATGGAAGCATCTGACACATGACGTGAAACGTGCTAAATAAGAACACAGCCCAGTAGCATGGTACTTGTGCCTCTTCCAAATGACTAGGTCCCCTGAGCTTGGGAGGTACAGCTGCCCCACTACCTGGTAGTTGCTATCCATGCCAGCATCCAGGAGGACCTGGACCACAGCTTTGTGGCCGTTCCTTGCTGCCAAGTGCAGAGGGGTATGCTTCTTAGTGTTGCAGCTCAAGAGGTTGGGGTGTGCGTTGAGGAGCATCTTCACCACCTCCAGTCTCCCATACAGTGCAGCCAGGTCCAGAGGTGTCTCAAATTTGTTGTTGCGCATGGTAGGGTCTGTTAGCTCCTCTAAGAGGACCTTCACCACCTCCGTGTGGCCGTACTGCGCGGCGCAATGCAGGGCTGTCTCATTGTCGTTGTTCTAAGGAGTTACAAGCAGATCACATCAGACTGGTGACTGGCATATGACTGGGATAATCACATGTAAAACCATTGAAATTTAAATGAGAAAAACAGCAGCAATACTTGGGGACTAATAGAAGTCAGTCAGAATCCAGACATACTCCCCCACAACCAACCCCGACTACTCCATCAGCCACATCTTGCCCCCATTACTGCAAGAGGGGAGCAGTCATCTCAATCTTTGCAGCCTCCTGTGTGCCGTGAAGGAAGTGTCTCCAGATTGCAAGGAGAGTGAACCAGGGAATGTGGCAGCCCTTGGGTAGAAGCCCTGGCACAGATAAATGCCAAGAATATCACTGCCATTGATTCATTTTAAACTTCAACTGGTTTTACAATTTATGTTTAGTCAACCCTGTGGTTCTGATTCTGGATTTGTAGACCATCTGTTGCCTTGCATACAAGCTTTTTGGAAAGAGTTTGTCATCTGCATAGCTTCTTGCATGCAAATCAATCAGCCAACAATGAAAGTAATGAGCAGAGCACCAAAATCACTCTCCAGATATCAGCCAACAGCCATTTCCAAGGGAGGGAGGCACCTGAGCTACACGGGATCCTGATGCTGCCCTGTGCCTACTCCAGGAGCCTGCACCAATCAAAGCATGCAGAATCTACAGCACAGGGAAGCATTTCTTATGGAAGAAAGATTCCATCAGACCCTGGAATGTTTCGTGTGAGAGGTGCAAAATATTCAAAATTGTTAACACGCCATCAGTTCAAATTCACAACCTCACGGTCCTTTAATGCCAATTTTGTTTCAAACTAAAGGTAGAACCTGGGATAAAATAGGAGAAGTTTGTGCTTGATCAAGTATCAGAAGCAAAATGTATAATCATTCCAATTATGCTCTTTCTTTCACTACTACTGACAATGTATAATTAGAGCAGGAATAAATTAATTTCCATGACCTCTCCTTTTTTAGAAGCACTAATGAAAATAATTCTCCCACAAGATTTTGAGACTCCTGAATTTATTCAGGAGGCTTCTGCCACTTTGGGGAAACAAAGTTTACAAGGGGGTATGTCCACTAAGTCAATATTGTGCACCTTTCAGAGATGAAAAGGTAAAAATTAAACATTTCCACAATTACTTTAATTCTATGAATGACATTAAAAATAACAGACCAGGAGTTACCCAAACATGCATGCAATTCCATCTGCTTTTGATCTGGCATTTGACTGCATCATTTTTTCCAGCTACACCAAGTGTACCAGAAAGATCCAGAGCTTTTGGGAGGACCCAAAAGGCCAGAATGATAGCAAAGAAAATTTTAAAAAGGAAATAAGGACAGAAAGGGTAGTAGGCGAAGCCACATGCAAAGATAAATGTACACACATAAACAGAGGAAGCAGGACTGAGCTCAAACACAGCTCAGGAGAGCAGCTACTGAGACAGTGCAGCCAGCCTTCGCTAGCCACAGAACACAGCCAGTGAGCAAGGCCTCCGGCGATACATCTGGCTCCCAGGGACGAATTCCATGTCAACCTAAAAGTCTGAAGGGAAGGGGGAAACTCTGGGCAGAAAGTAAATCCTTGGGGTTCCTGTGGCAAAAAAAACCTATTTACGCCACCCATTTGGAATGCCCATTTCCTGTTAAGCTATGGCATGAGTTCCCCGAGTGAACTCAGAGCTGTCACTTCACTTTCTCACTATGAAAAGGCGGCTACATCAAGAAAATCTCACAGGAGCTTCCTGTAGAGTGATCCTGAGGCGGAGTGGCAACCCCCAGAAGTTTAGGAGGATTCTCAGGGTTTTACATCTCAAGATTAGCATGAGAGCAAGGGCCAAGAAACTCAGCTTATTCTTATTAAAATTCCAATCTGGAAAAACTTGTTTACCCTAACGCAGATAGCGTTGTCTCTTTTACATCCAAGTTGTCTCCCAACAACCAGAATAATCTGTCCTTGATTTCATAAAAAGTATGCCATTAGGGCCTGAAGAACTGTAAACCTCTAAATTATCCAACAGGAAAAAAAAATGTCTTCTCTATTTGTTTTTTTTGCCAGAACTAAGGCAGCTACCACAAAGCTGCCTTCCTAAAGGCAAGGTCTTGATCGCTACCAGGCAAATTTCTTGCCTAGGTTAAAAATGGCCTACCCACATCTCTGCAGAATGTTACATTCATATTCCCGGTGTAGGAAGCATCATACTTACGTTTCAGTCTTGCCAGACATGGTCTGCTAACTATAATTACTCTTGAGTTTACATCTGTGGTGACCACATCTCTTGACTACTGCACAGAGGCCATTACAGTGAGCTCTTACTACCATCTCCTCTCTGAGCCTGACAACCATCAGGGCAGGAAGTCGCTAAATGATGATTCATGGACGCACAAGAAAGGAAGGGATTCCAAGGAGAACACAGATTCCTTACCACTGGAATCCTCTTTCACACCTTCCAAAAGATACCATAGGTGCTAACAACACCTCAAGAGTTCCCAGAATCATATTAGCACGAATCTGGACTGAGGAAAGGGACTGAAATGAAACACTCCAGTTTTCTCCAAAGTCTTAGCACAAACTTTCCATTCCTGCCCATCCTGAGACCCACTTTCATTTTTCCTTGCTATGGTCAGTATGTTTAAGGAAAAAAATATCCCTATATCCTTTATATCTGGTGACCCCATTCGATGTGTAAACCCATTATATTTATGCATTTTATATATATGCATAAACTACAAGCAGCAAAACAGTCATATGGAAACATTTCCATGACCTTTCTCCTTCTGAAACTATTCAAAACAATCACTTCCCAGTGCTTGCTTAGATTATAGCCCATCTGCACTCTTGCCCATTGTTCACAGATACCTAAGTTAGGGACATCTGGGCTACAGCTCTCTGTAGCAACAATGGTCTACACTCTAGAAACATACCAAAATTGGAACAACAAAAAAGGATAAACTGGGTCTACTGAGATTTAGAAGACAAGAGACACATGAGAACCAAGTCCATCATGTGGAAGAAGAATGAGACTCACTGTGTAATGCTCTGGAAGGCAGAACTCTGATCAATAGATGGAAAGTTTAGGAAGACAGATGTCAACCAAGCATAAGAAACTAAAATCAGTGGAATCGAAAAAGAGGCTGCCAAGCAGTAATTCTGTTTGTTACTGGGAGAAACAAACAAGCAAATAAAATAAGGGGTACATGGGCCCACCTTTCAGGTGAGAGAAGAGGATTCCTGCTCTGGGTGGAAAGTTGGCCTAGATCGGTAGTTCTCAAACTGGCTCCGTTTTGGAATTACATGGGAGCTTAAAAGTAACTAATAGTAAGTCCCACCCCAGACTGAGGTGCCAAGGTAGTGCCTCAAGAGGGTAAAGCCCAGGAAAACTATTATTAAAAAGCTTAGCAACCTGGTGCTGGCCCCGTGGCCGAGTGGTTAAGTTCACGCACTCCGCTGCAAGGCGGCCCAGTGTTTCATTGGTTCGAAGCCTGGGTGCAGACATGGCACTGCTCATCAAACCACACTGAGGCAGCGTCCCACATGCCACAACTAGAAGGACCCACAACGAAGAATATACAACTATGTACTGGGGGACTTTGGGGAGAAAAAGGAAAAAAATAAAATCTTAAAAAAAAAAGTTAAAAAAAAAAAAAAAGCTTAGCAATCTAAACAAGCACCAACTTAACCAAGCAATCATTCATCATCAACAAGAACGAGATAAACTAACATCATGTGTGTTGTGATGTGATGTACTAAAAAGGAAGGACATAACACCACTCCTGTGGCATTCCTGCCAAAAATGTATAATCTGAACCTAATCATTAGGAATATCAGACTAACTCAAACTGAGAGAGAGTCTACATAAAAACTGATCTATATTTTTCAAAAACATCAATATCATGAAAGGCTAAGAAAGGCTGAGGGATTATTCCAGATTATGTATGATCCTGCATTGGATCCAGGACCAGAAAAAAACCTTCTCTAAAGAACATTATTGTGACAATTGGTGAAATTGGAACATGGATTCTATATTAGATAACAGTATTGTACAACGTTGAATTTTCTGAAATTGATAACTGTATTGTGGTTATAAAAGGAGATGTCCTTGTTCTTAGGAGATACATGCTGAAGCATTTGGGGTTAAAGGGTCATGATGTCCATGACTTAATCTCAACTAGTTCATCATCACCTACAACAATAATTACAGAGAGAAAGAGAGAGAGAGTGCAAATGTGACAAAATGTTAACAATTGGTGAATCTAGGAGAAGAGTATAACGCAGTTCATTGCATTACTCTTGCAACTTTTTATAAGTTGGAAATTTTTTCAAAATAGAAAGTTTTATAAAAGCTGTCTAGGTGATTCTCATGCAACCAGACAAGCTGATAAGCATGTGGCAACAACTGGTCTGGATAACTTCCAGGTCTCTTCCAGCTCTAAAACTGTGAATTATTTTTAAGTGTATAGAAAAACAGATCTACCATAAAACTAATTTGTCTGTTGCTCATCTTATGATGTTCAGATTTAGTTAAAATTGTTTTAAAAGGGAATAAATAAATAGTTTTAATAGTTCCACCTTAGCTAAGGATGACTTCTATTCGGACTGGTTTGTGCTGATTTGCTGGAAAAGGAAAGACTCCATATGTCGAGAGGAAGATGAAGGCTCAAGAAAATTATTTCTGCTCCCAGGAAAGGCATCCGAGACTTCTTCATTTCTACAAGTGCCTCACAGAACTTAGCACATAAACGGCCCTTGGCACAACAATTCCTAGACACAAGCCAGGTCAATAAAAACCCACGGAGTCAGGAAATCTAGGGAGGTGAGATTCAAATCAGCTCAGAGAGAGTCTGTATTGTTAGCACAACCCCAACAGCTTTATCCCTGAATGCCTGAAGTGGGGAGGCAAAAAGAGAATTATGTTCTTATTCCACTTAGACTAATTTTCTTCTATGTGTGCAAAATAAGGAATTGAAAAGTGTGCTTTCAAGAACCAAAATCTGACCCTTTAATCAGAGTTTTATAAGCTAACTAAACTAACCACTGAGTGGGAAAACAATCACTTCGAGGTACCTCATCCCAAAACAAAACCCTGAATAAACTAATTGAGAGACATTTCATTAAACTTCGCCCACTAGTAACAAAGAAAAAATTCCAAAATGCTGTTTCAGAAATACCACATTATATATATCTTTGAAAATTAGGATCTCAAATATTACTGGTTACCAGATATTTTTACTTTACGTATATTATCTAATTTAAACTCCAAAACAAACCAGCAAGGTAGATGGCATACTACATTTTACAGAAGAAGAAACTGAGGCTCAGAGAAATTAAGTAAGTTGTTTAAATCAACAAAACCAGTAAGTGGCAGCACAGAATTGAAACTCACGTCTGACTTGAAAGATTGTGACCTGGGAGAGTTTTCCACTTTACCGCACTACTTCCAGAAAAAAGAAGAAAACTAAGATAGAGTATCTTCCTATTTTGAAGATTAGAAAACAGAATTTAAAGAGTGGGCCAAAATAAAAGCTAACGTGTTACACTACTCCCAGATCAAACTGCTTCTCCACCAATAAGGCCCAACAGCTGAACAAAATCTGCCGTAGAGTCTGCCTAGGTCCAGCCCATAGGGAGCGCCATTTGCTAAACCAGTGTTTCTCAAAGAAAAACGTGAAATATCTGCCTTGCCCTTTTAAACACGCAGCAGCACCTTATGTTTCCCTTCCCTGAGGCTGCTGTATTGAGGGCAAGTCAAAGGTAGCTAATGTGAATAATGGAGTGACTCAACCAAACTCCAGATTGTTGCCAAAAAGCAAACCTCATCCAAATGAAACTCGGATCAAAACCAGCAGCTGAGAGCACTGAGGAAAGAGGCTAACACCATCACCCAACCCACAAGCTCTGCCTTCTGATGTGGTGAAGGCCCGCGGCAGCGAGGTCAGGAGGGCTGGGCCATTCATCACCAGGCCTCTCAGACCATTACTCGCCCCAGCCTCACAGGGAGGGAGGCTCAAGGCAAACGCCCTGCTTGGCCCTGCAACTTCATTTCCTATTTCATAGCCCTTCCAAAGGACCAGAGTGACCAAGCAGAGAGAGAAGCTAAGGGCTGAGGAGAAGGGACTGAGGCTTTAAAGCCCCAGGCAGAAATGCATAAACTCAAGGAAATGAGAGGGAAGCCATAAGCAACAGGTTTTTTTTGTTTTTAGGAAGATTAGCCCTGAGCTAACTGCTGCCAATCCTCTTTTCGCTGAGGAAGACTGGCCCTGAGCTAACATTCGTGCCCATCTTCCTCTACTTTATATGTGGGACGCCTACCACAGCATGGCATGCAAAGTGGTGCCACGTGTGCACCCGGGATCCAAACCAGCGAACCCCGGGCCACCAAAGCAGAACGTGCGCACTTAACTGCTGCTTTTAAGAGTAAAATGGAGGGGCCGCCCCGTGGCCAAGTGATTAAGTTTGCACACTCCACTTTGGTGTCCCAGGGTTTCGCAGGTTTGGATCCTGGGCGCAGACATAGCACCACTCGTCAGGCCATGTTGAGGGGGCATCCCACATGCCACAAATAGAAGGACCCACAACTAAAAATATACAACTGTGTACCAGGAGGCTTTGGGGAGAAAAAAGAAAATAAAATCTTTAAAGAAAAAAAGAGTAAAATGGAGTCACTCATACCCCCTCCCCTACAACTCCATCACATGCTACTGAAAATCAGATTCCACTTCAAAAGAAATACATAAAGCAGAATAAAAAATTTTTTTAAAAATCCAGGAACTACAATTTAATCATTTTTCTATGCTTATTAAAAAGTAAGCTAATTTGTTTGACATCTTTCAACTGCATTCTTCTTTTTTGAATTTAAATGATTTTAGAAATCACAATAGTAAATTATGTATATACTATGGTCCCTTCTATTTCCCCATTTTGGCACTTCTAAGCTTTTCAGACATTCCAGGAAAATCACCCATCCTTTCGAGAATTAGTATGGGTTTTAAAAACAAAACCAAAACCCACTGAAGCTGCATGTTCCCATTCCCAGACAAGTCAAAAGCAGATGAGCTGAAGCGGACAACAGTCAGGGTAATGAGGAGGAGCCTGAGTGGACAAGAGTGGAAGCCAGAGAGGACCAAAAAGAAAGTACAGCTTGGAGAAATGATGCAGAGAAATCCTGGCAGCAAAGTACACACCTTGGCATTGATATAAGGATCAAAGGGGCCGTACTTTTTGAGTTCTTTGATCGCAAGAGCATTCTATAAAAAGGAGAGGAAAAGAAAATGTGATGATAAAATGGATGAAATATATCAAAGCAACGTATAGCCCCGAGGGGGCCAACACTAGAACAACGTGGTCTGCCCTCGGGGTGCCTCAACAGGAAGTTAATGGGGAAGACAACCTCCAGGGCACAGCACTTCTCTCTCCCTCTTATCCAAGCAGCCAACTAGAACCATATTGATGGTTTTTAAATAAATCGGTGCAATACTTGTAACTACTGCCTAGATCCATTAGGTTCCTCAAGCTACTGCAGATGTCTTGCCCAGCCTCTGGCCCACCCACCTGCCTGCCAAAGCACGGGGCTGGGGTCCCACCCATCAGTGATACTCCAGGCAGGAGGTGGCTGTGAGCACGACAAGCTAGCACAGTCAAGTGGCTCAAAAATCCAAGCAGCTGTGTTCCAAGGCAAAAGTGAGCAAAGACAGGATTAGAAGTGGTAGCTGAAAATTTCTTAAATGAGAAGGGCTTTAATGCGTGACTAGTTTTTTCAACATTGAGGAATATTAGTTAAAAGCAAACTTCTTTATAAATTTCCTCCAGATAAGAGAAATTATAATCACTTTAGCCAGGAGGAGTACAATCGCACTTAGATTCTAAAGAGGCAATTCCAAAGAGACAATTATCATTCCTAATGTTATAAAACAAACATCCTCATTGATGATCTTAAATGTCTGTTGCTCACCTATCCAGAAAATATAGCCCGAAAGGGGAAAGGGAAGCTGATTAACAGCTATACATACACAATCTTGAAACTGAGGGATCTGGGAGCACCGCTTTAATTTTCTTACACCTCAGAGTGAAGCTGCCCTTCTCTGAATCAAAGTCATGCTCTCAACAGCTCACTGAGAATGTGATGGACTCGCAAGAATGATCTATTTTTTGAGGAATAAGCCTGATCTAATCCTACAGGTAATTTAACAATCTCCTCTCAGCAAAGTCATTAGGAAAATAGTCCTAAGCTTAGTGAGAAAGAGCAGCATCTTTCTCATTCAACCAACTAAGTACCTGCTTCAGTTCAGAGCAGAGAGGAAAACAGGTGAATGGCTTATCACATAGTGAAAGCCCATCCCCTCTCAAATGGACACACAATCTCAGTCCAAATTACAGGGAGTTGATTTTATGAGAGGCTTGTCTAGAACTTGCATAATTCAAGCATAACTTTTCCAAAGGAATAAACGTAAAGAAGAGGAGGGAGAGTCTCAGAGTACTTAAATCCATCGCCATTGCAAGGTATTTTTGCTCAAATGCAGACCTTTTTATTTTCTAAGAATTATTTCTGCTTTGTCAAAGCATGGTCACTGCAATTAACATTAGAAGACACCACGAAAATGATCGTTCTTTTGAATCACCTTGGACCTCCACTCACATGTTTTTGTGAGTTCATTTTTCAGCACGAGCATGAGTACTTCCACTTCTGCAACTTCTGATGTATGTAAAACAATGGCATGGTTCACATAGTACTCAGATGCACTGGGACTATTTTTGTTTACCAGCTAAAGTTGTATTGCCATATCAATGGCATAAATATAATTTACAATTAATTAAGCCGACCAGTTTGAAATGGACTCGAAGCAATTTTACAGGATTTGCATTATTTCAAATTTTGCATGAGGTCAGCTTTTATATCTTTATTACAGTAATATTTCAAATCTGCATGATTCAAATGCATATAAAGTGCATCCTCACAGTATAAAATTTCCCTGATGTACTAAGAGTAGTAGTGCTGGGAGGAGGGAATCACTCTTAAGGCATGGAAGAGCTGGTTCCCTGAGATTTGAGCTAAGCGGCTGAGATGGTGATGGGGCTGCCAAGGTCTGGCTGCAGGTGAATGGAAGAAAGCTTCCCTTCCTTCCGACCTGTTCATTGACTTTGGTGTGTGAGGGCCCTTGATGGATGAGCAACCGCACTATCTGGGCATCTCCTTTCCAGGCTGCCAAGTGCAGAGGATAACAGCCTTTAGAATCAGCCACGTTGGTCAGGGCATCGTTCCTCAGAAGAACCTCGACCACATCCCTAGAAGGCAAAAATCAACCATGAGTTTGCAGGTCTCAGAAGTCTTTCCTACTAACAGCTCTTTACATTTGTATAGCACAAAGCCCTTTCACAGATATTATCTCATTTGGCTCCCCTATCTCTACCTGAGCTCACTGCCCAGTCTCGTGCTTTTATCCCATGTGCTACTTGTACAGCTGTAGACACACGGCTGAACAATCCTGAGCCATGCTATACTGACTCATCACCTCCCAATTTATCTAGGCTTCTAATCCATCTATTTTCCATTATTTTCAAAATGTCTGGTCCTCTTGTCTAAACCTTGCAATGTTTCCTTGTTTATGATGTTTAAACAGCATTCAGGGATAGAATTTACATAAAAGTAGCCATGCAAGACAAATATCATTATTCACCACATTATTCAGAGCATTTATCGATGTGGGAGCTGAAAGCGGACAGGCAGAGCAGAATTAAAGTTGTTGCAAACATAAGCCAGACACACACGGTATCATTTGATACATCCAGAAAGAAGGACTTGGCTTTCTTCTTGGTGACACCACTACTTAAGCAGATATAAGTGTATAATTATCCCCATGCACAAGAGGTCAAAGAAAATTCTCAGTGTAAATAAAAACAGCATTTGGAGACGAACTTGTCTAACAAGCTATAGTTATTTAAGTCCAAGATTCACTTTAATTCAGGTCACCCCATGATTTAATGGAGGAGGGATCTCTACAGATTTCTCATTAGTTTTGTCTATGTCTAAGATGGCTACAGAAAAGACATAATGATCACATTCACCATATTTTAGAAAAGCTTAACGTAGACAGAAACAACAGGGGTCTCTTTCTGGCACATCAGAGTCAGCTAGGCTGGGCCAAATATTGGACAAGTGATACAGAATAGCATAAGGTGGTGAAGGCCCTGCTGCTCCTTGCTCAGAAAAATCTCAAATGGTTCCAGTAATCCCTCCTCATAAAAACTAAACTTCTGTTTATGTCCTATAGTATGATGCCTCAGACTCTCTTTAACATCCTCTATTCTGCTACACGCTGGTTTCCATTCTCCCGCATCCCAGCAAATCTACTCGTCATACCCCATAACCGTGCCTGTCCCTTCTCTGAGCCATCAGATTCTCCCTCACTTAAAGGGCAGCACCCTCTATGGGCTGCCAAGTCATCTAAACCTACGCTGCCTTCTTTCTAATTCCCCCCAAAGCACACCTTCTCCAGAAAACTTTCCACACTAATCCCACCCAATTCCGAATAACCTCTCTATACTTAAGAGAATTAAATAGGCCATATTATTCATGTATTCTTTTCCCTTAAAAATGGTTCTTATTATCTGCAAGGTTAATTTTGTGAGGAAAGAATGGCAAACAAAAAGACAGAGTAAATAAATAACTACTTTAACAGAAGGAAAGTTTCTCATGAGCACTCAGATTATAAAGGGGCTGGTTACCTAATAGATTATCCAGCCCCTTGAGGACCTGGCTGCCCCAGATTTGATCTTGATATTCATATAATTGTATGGCACTGCACCATTTCAGAGGGGAAAAGGACGAGCAGAGGAAAAAGTAAAACTTAATCTTTGGTTAAAGGTTTCTTGGAGGGTGGAGTAGGGAAGGATGTTTAAATTATACACTAAAGAGAGACTCAAGGATTCTGGATGGACTAAATTTAGTTTGTTTTTCTCTGCTTCTCAGCACCACTGCTTAGTACACCTTTACAGGAAGCAAGAAAGACAATATGAAGTCCTGGGTTCTGAAGGGTAGGGCAGGAATGTAGCACGTGAATACTTACTTATGGCCATTCAAAGCAGCATGGTGCAGAGGTGTATACCCAGTGCTGTCAACACAGTTCACATTTGGCCCTCTCCAGATGCTATAGGGAACAAAAAAAGACTGAAGTCACAAATCAAATTTAGAGAGAGCTAGCTGCTTGGAAAAGAATTCTGTATGGTATTGAACCAAATTGGTTACTTCCAAATGACACTTGATAAAGGACAGCAGCTATTTACTGCAGGAATGCATAGTACTGAGGGTACAAACAGTTTACTGAACAAGGAGTCCACTATCAAGACAAGAGTGCCATCATTTAAGAGCTTGTTCTTCTGTACCGTCTCCTCATCTGTAACGTCATTATTCACTCAGTCTGGGACTCGTGCCTCTGATCACTCCCAAGATTGTAAGAACAGCTCCTTGAAAGGTCATCAAAAATATCACTGAACTAAACCACTCAGCCAGTCACAGGTATTGAGCACCCACCTCTATGGCAGTAACTCAAGGCTTGAGACCTCAACATGGACCAGATAGATAATCAGGACGATTCAACCTCAAGGACCAAGGTCAAAGAACCCACAATGGTAAATGCACCAGGATACACATGTTAAGATGCAAGAAATGCCATTTGCGACAACATGGATAGACCGTGAGATTATTACACTAAGCAAAATAAGTCAGACAAGGAAAGGCAAATACCATATAATCTCACTCATGTATAGATGATAAAACAACAACAACAAACAAACAAACATAGATACGGAGAATAGACTGGTGGTTTCTAGAGGGGGAGGAGGGTGGGAGGAAGGTGAAAAGGGTAAAGGAGTTCATTTGTACAGTGACAGGCAGCAACTAGACTTTTGGTGATGAACACAATGTAGTCTACACAGAAGTCAAAATATAATGATGTACACCTGAAATTTATATAATGTTATAACCAATGTTACCTCAACAGAAATAAATAAATAAGCAAGCAAGCAAGCAGGAGCTGCTCCTCCCCTCCAAAAAAGATGCAAGAGACAACTTTGTCTTTCCTTTGTGGATGTGTCTTATTGGTAATAAAAAGAAATAACAACAGAATCTACAATTTGGGTACCTTATTTGAATTAGAAACACCATACTAAGAAGGCTGAAACGTCATCTTATTTAATTCTCAAAGCTTTAATTCTGATTTCGTTTCACACCTTACTGCATTGGCCAGAGCTTCTAAAATACCATTAAGTAGTAGAGGGCAGCCTTGTTTTGTCCTTGCTTTTAATGAGAATGTCTCTAATGTTGTTGGCAGTTGGTTTGAGGTAGACACTCTGAAACAACTAAAGGAAGTTTCTTATTTTTTTCCTTTTTAAAGTGTTATTAGAAATAGCTGTTTAGGGTTGGCCCCATGGCCTAGTGGTTAAGTTCACACACTCTGCTTCAGTGGCCTAGGGTTTCACTGGTTCAGATCCTGGGTGCGAACATGGCTTCGCTCATCAGGCCATGCTGAGGCAGCGTCCCACATAGCAGAACTGGAAGGACCTCCAGCTAGGATATACAACTATGTACTGGGGTTGGGGGGAGCTTTGGGGAGAAGAAGTCGGGGAGTGGGGAAGAAGACTGGCAACTGTTGTTAGCTCAGGTGCCAATCTTAGGAAAAAAATAAAAAGAAATAGTCGTCTAATTTAAATGCATTTTCTGCATCTCTGGAGATAATCACAGTTTTTCACATTTAACTAACCAATATATTGCTATCAAAAGGTTTCTTAATATTGAGCCTTTCTTTCATCGCTGGAATAAATCTTATTTGGCCATTATCCATTATGGCCATGTCAGTGAATTCTACTTGAGAGTATTTTACTTAGGATTGTCACATCTGCATTCATAAGTGAGGCAAGTCTAAAGTTTTTGCTTGCTGTGCTTTTGTTATTGGATGGTATCAGTGTTAGGTTTCAGTCATAGATTAGCTGTGCAGCTATCTACCCATTTCCATATTTAGGAATCACTGACTCAAAGCACTAAAATTATAAAGAATCCCCAGGAAAACCATCTGGTCCCAGAGCCTTTATGCTCAGATGTTGGAAGCAGCATTATTTATAACAATAAAATTTTGGAAATAGCCCTAAAGTCCATCAATAGAGAAATGATTATGATAACTAAGGTATAGACACATAGTAGAATATCATATCCCATTTACATGATAAGACAAAATAGACATTACAATATAATGTTAAGGAGAAAAAAGAAACAAAATTGTAAATATTGTAGAGAAAGAATATATGAGGGAAATCTATCAGGACAGTAGATTGAGTGCACAAGTTTACTTCACCTCCTGTTTAAAGTTCTACAAAGTGACAGAAATGATTCTTACCCTACACCATAGATAGATGATAGATAGATAGATAGACAGACAGGTAGATTCAGCCCAAGAAATTAAGAAAAGATGTCCTCAAGTAACTGGTAATGTTGAATAATTCCTAAAAGGCAGAAATCAGACAAGGTTAGATCTACAGAGCCACAACTTAGAAGAACACAAATTAAAATAATCACATACCACTTTTCATCTTTCAGACTGACAAAAAAAGGAAAATAATGACACTATAAAGTGTTTGTAACGATCAGGGAAATAAGGACCCTTAAATACCACTGGTATGAGTTTAAATTGGTGAATTCCTTTGGGAAACAATTTGGCAGCCTGCACCCAAACCAAAAATAGGCATTTACTTTGAGCCAACATTTCAACTTCTAGGCAACTATCCAACAGAAATACTTGTACATATGCACAAAGACACACACTTGTACAAGACTGCTTCACTGTAAGAGTAAAAACTAAAAATGTAACATCTATCAATAGGTGAGCAGATAAATATCAGGTACACCCATAAAATGAATTATTCTATAACCATTAATAACAAGCGTAACAACAAAGGAAAGGAAAGAAAAGAAAATGAGTTGGACCTGTATGTCCTGACATGGAAAGAGAGATTTCCCAAGACATGCTGTGTATGGTAAGTGAGAAAGAAAAAAGCCATTGTATACAACACAAAATATGAGCCCCTGTTTTATAAGTACACACACACACACGCACGCACACATGTGGATGGCGATGGGAAGAGTGCTCATCAGGTGTTGACAGTGGTTACCTCTGGGAAAGGAAACGTGTGTTGGGGGCACTGCAGACTGCTAAAGAGGGACTTTCATGTTCTGCTCTGTGTTCTACCACACAGTTTAAAACACGTACAATAAGAATGCATGTAGTATATATACAATAATAATTTTTAAAAAGAAAAGGGAAAGAACCTATGCATAGGGAAAAGACCAAAAAAATTCAAAATGTTAATAATAAATGGTTACATATGTGTGACACAGGCCACTTTAACAAGCATGGAGGTATTAGGCTTAAAATCTTTTTCTTATCTTTTTGTTTTTTTTTTTTTGATGTAGATTAGCCCTGAGCTAACATCTGCCGCCAACTCTCCTCTTTTTGCTGAGGAAGACTGGCCCTGAGCTAACATCCGTGCCCATCTTCCTCCACTTTATATGTGGGATGCCTGACACAGCATGGCTTGCCAAGCGGTGCCATGCCCGCACCCAGGATCCAAACTGGTGAACCCGGGGCCACCAAAGTGGAATGTGTGCACTTAACCACTGCGCCACTGGGCCGACCCCTAGGCTTAAAATCTTAACACAAATTTTAAGAGAAAAGAGAGGATATGTGTGCTTTCATATCTAGGTTATTTGTTTATTGTCAATTAAGGATGCTGGTGACAAGGTCAGGAGCCTGGGGTACATCCTGGTATCCTCATCTTCCATTAAGCTTGGATTCCTATAACACCTTCCAAACAAAGAGTTAAAAGCATTTATATCTCTTTGTCACACTTGTATGATGACCTCATTTTCTAAACCAAAAATTGCATTACCTCTGCCTGACAATGGATTAAAGTGGTGGAAAGTGAAATGGATCTGGAAAATCTAGGAAGTACTGTTTTTATACTTATTTTCAAATTGTCCCACAAGACAAAAATTATCATTCTATTATAAAATAAGTAACACTAAAATCCAAAAACAAATTATTTGCCCAAATCACAGCCAAATCAGTGTCAGATCCAATATTCCCATTTATGGAGCTCTTGGCATCTGGCCAAACAAGGACTTTAGGATCTAACTGGGATGACAAGATGAAGCGAAGATGCAATCATACAAGGCTGAACGTAATTCAAATAGCAAGATGGCTGGAATAAACCAAGTGGTGTTTGGAAAGAGGAAATACCAACACGGGTTAAAGCAGTTCGGAGCACAGGTCTGTCAGCTCCTAGCACTCCATTAGGAATCTGTTATCTCTTCAGCCATCTCAATCCAGGCCCAAAGTAACCTTAAAACTTAAAACCAGGATTTAAACTACCCTTGCTTTTAACAAAAAGGCAGGACTGAGCAAGCCCTCTGTCATTTTCTACCTTTTACCTCCATATCTCTGGTTTAGAGGTGATTAAGTCTGGTTATCCTATACCAGTACTAAAACTACCTCAAAACCATTAGAAAAGACAAGGAAGAAAGATAAGGACTTGCCTACGTAAAGCTGCAATATTTCCAACTGGCATTTCCTCAAAACGCCCATCTAGAAATTTGGGGGAATGGGAATATATTGAAAAATAACAAAACCTAAATGAAAATGAAAACTGTAATCTCTGCTTGGAATTTTAGCTTCAGACAGGATGGTAGTAACATCCCCTTCCACCCAAGTTTCTTCCTTTTTGGCAGCCCAAGAAAAGAACTATTTACAATCTAGGTCTTCCTCCCTATCACAGCGTGCCCTATTATGTTTTTCTAAAACACAAGTACCAATGGGCTGCTCACCGGCAGCAAAGAAAAGCAGAACACAATGCACCAAAAGAACCCGGAAAAAAAACCCAAAAATGATCCAGAAGATTCCTAAACACAGTCTAACCTATATAGATTGTGCAGAAATATCATAGTTGCCCTTGACTTGTAGAACAAACTCTCAGGCTAATCTTGATGGGTCCTAGAGTGGCCACAGCAATCTTGCAGGAAGAAACTAGAACCCAGGTTAAGAGTTTAGGCTCTGCAGTCAGCCAATCTAACTTCAAAACCTGCCTCTGCCACTTGTCAGTTGTGTGACCTTGGACAAGTCACTTAATCCTTCAAACCACCATCTCTGCATCTATAAATTCTACTGTGATAGGCTCCCCAGGACTTACATGGCTCATGGAAACTAGAAACTGTCTTGAGCCAGGTTAATAGCATTAGGGTTAAGAGGTCTAAAATGTGTCATAGGAATCCAACTGCACAGACATGATGTTGAAGCACAGCAAACCTAGCCTTCTGTGACTCAGAAGCACCTATACTTTGAGATAGCATCTAAAGATACTGGACAAAGCAAGGAAGAATATGACTGATGAGAACCTGTGGCTTTTGAATCCCACCTCAAAGGCCTCTCTCCATTCATTTAAAAACTGACTATACATTTGTATGTGGCACAGCATGTTGGATCTGCAGCAACTGATGAATAATAACAGGCCATACAGACACAGACCACTCTATACCGTGAGACAGACGTTAAAAGAGGTCCTACGCATGGGGCTACTTGTGCATGTATTCAAGAGATGTGAAGCATGCCCTCTATGTGCCAGGTGCTGTTCTAGGGGCTATAGATGCAGATGGGAAAAGACAGTCTCTGCCCTCACGGAGCTTGAATTCTAGGGGATGGAGAGTGAGTGAATAAACAAATAAATAGTATGGTGCCAAGTAGGGATAACTGCCATAAGCAAAACAAAGGAAGCAGATAAAGCAAAGTAAGGGGATAAAATCTAACAGGGGTGACACTTTAAATAAGGTACTCAGGAAAGACCTCTTGATGGTGATCTTTGAGAAGAGATCCAAATAAAGTGAAGGAACGAGTGGTGTGGGCGTCTGAGGGAGACAGGCAGTGCAAGCATCAAATGCAAAAGCCCTGAGAAGGAACAGGCTTGATGTGTAGCTGAAGAGCAGGGAGGAGCAGGGAGCTCTGTCACAGGGACCAGATACAAAGAACACCAAGGTGAGCTCAGCTCAACGAGCACCCACAGAGCGTCTACTACGTGCAGACTTACAAAGAACACCAAGGTGAGCTCAGCTCAACGAGTACCCACAGAGCGTCTACTACGTGCCAGGCTCTGGGCTAAATGCCAGCAGCAGAAAAGGGAGAAGATACAAAGTCCACACTGAAGGAAAGGGGAGCACTTTCAAGACAAGGAGAAGAGGCATAGGCTCAAGTCCAAACCATGAAGAGGGAACCAGGGCTCCTCCTACCCGATTTAAAAGGTCCATCAATACCCATATTTAAATTTACTTATCACTCTTTAGACCTAGCAAATATCAGGCAAAAACTTAGGGTAAAATTGCGTAAAGTCTCCGTGAAGTCAAATAAGAACGGCAGAAAATACGCTGAGACACTTATTCCATCCAGCACAGAAAGTGGCCCAGCTCAAAAGTCCTGAGCCACAACTCCTTTCCTCATTGCCCTGGCTGATATTAATCTCACCCTCCTCAGACTTTCCAGATCACCCACTGCACCTTCACCACAGCATTTATCACGTTTGACCTGGAACCACAGTGAATTCTTTATGCTGCTCTTGCGAACTACACGTTTTAAGCCCTTTATGGGAATCCTTCATGTTTTTCAAGAGCACAGCACAATGCAAGGAATTGGCCCAGGGCAACCAGTTTGCAACTTCTAACATTCGCTTTGTACCAAGCTGCTACCCCAGTATAACATGGTTTCTATGTAGCATCCGTTAAAGGTGGCAACAATCTCTCGATGGGATATACAAGAATACTGCATGTGAGACCTCTATACATGAAACACAGAGACAGACAAACCCTAAGTTGGAACCAAAGCGCCCAGCCTGCTTTCATCTGGGACAATTCTGTGGGATCAGATTTCGGGACCAAATGATATCTTAAAGTGGCTCTTAGCTGGCAGTAAGCTTGTTTCCTGTGGTTGTCCAGCTACTTAACGGCTTACTTACTCAGACAAGTAATGGCATCTCAATGGAACAGCAGAGTGACCAATCCAGTTCAATGCAATAAATGTTTACGCACGACATTCCATATGCCAGGTTGCTACATAGTCTCCACCCTTGAGTAGACTAGGGAAGTCAGACAAGTAAACAAATGACAATACTGCACAGTGTGTGCCATTTTGGAAAGGAAGTATGCAAAAGGTACCTCATGGGGAAACGGGAATAGTGGAGGCTTTGCAGAAGAGGAAATACTTGAGCTGAGCCTTCAAGTTTAGAAGGAATCAGCCAGGCAGAAGCAACAAAGAGGAAACACCCAAATTCAAGGTCCTCTGAGTAGCCCCAGGAAACTGGGGCAAATGTAAGTAATTGTGAGTGGCTGGAGCAAGCAAGTAAAAGAATGGTGAATGCAAGAATGGGGAGGCAGGCAGAGACAGAACATGAAGGGTCTTGTAAGGTACTGAAAGGTTTTGAACAGGGTACGATCAGATGTATGTTTTAGAAAAATCCTTCTGCTGACAACTGAGAGGTGGGAACCTAGACGGTCTATTTGTTACTCACCATACTTTTGTGATGGTCTGACATATTTTAGAATTTGAAAAAAAAAACATTATGCTAAGCATTTGTGTAGATGATGGGTTAGAAGAAGTGTGTGACTAGATCCAGGAAGACTAGCTGGAAGTGGGCAATTCAGGCATGAAGTGAGGACCTGAAGGAAGGCTATGGTAAGGAGGACAGAGAAAAAAGGAGAGATTCAACAGAAAAGACAGGATATGGTGACTGAATGAGGGTGGGGGGCGTAGGGGTGGGTGTGAACTGAATAATTCCGCGGATAATAAGAGAATAAATTCAGGAGGAAAATCAGGGTTACTTTGTTTTGTGATTGTGGTCGTGTGAGTTGGGGGAGGTGAGGAGGGGAGGCAGAGGGAGTTTTGTTTTGGATTGGTTGAAGCCGAAATGAATTTGGACTCCCACATGTAGATGTCCAGTCAGTAGGTGGATACGAGGGTCTGGAACACCATGGTTCCATGATTAGTTAAAAATGACAACGTTCAAATATTTACATGCATGTATGTTACCCTTATTTGACCCTTACAACCACATTATAGATTAGGAAAGAACATACTCTTATTTCCATCTTACAGGTAAGAAAATTGAAGTTCAAGTGACTTGCTGATCATCATAAAGCTAATTAATGTGGAACTGAAACAAACATCCCACGTCTGACTTCTAGTGCATGTTCCTTCTAGTTTCTCCAGGCTCTTGACCTTGACTGTTGAGAGAAAACAACTTGCAGCTCTGCGGGTCTCCTCCTGCATTAGTTCTCAGGAAGGCAGACTCTCAGAGCACCAAGTCAGGAAAGGGCTTCTCCATCACTGACTGTGAAGAGGGAGCAATGGCAACGAACTTGAGTGGGAAGCAAGGTTCTGGGCAGCATTCCATCAGTTCTTCATTAAATCATTAAGGTCTAAGCAGGAGTTTGTGTCATCAGCCTTTTTCTGCCAAAGGCCTTCACTGTTTTCCTCTTTCAGTTATCCTTGCAAAGGCAGATTTATCTCTGAACCTCCGGAAGGGCTGGCAGCTTTCCAACATAATGAAACACTGTCCAAAGTCTGTCTAATTTTAAAAAGACTTCATCTTACTCAAAAGAATTTGACAAATTCTTACTAAAATACTTTCTACATACTTAACTGCTGAGGGTAAAAGGAGAGGTGACAAGGAGCCTATGAAATCACTGTCATTGTCAAAGAAGCTTGTGATCTTTGGAGAAAGACAAACCTAACAGACATAAAACAATCAGACATGAAACTCCCAAACAATGCCACAGGAATTCTAGCTAAATGAGAAAAACTGAACATGTATTTTTATTTCTGCCCAGGCCTGGCCCCATTAAAATGAGAGTAAAAACAAACAAAAAAGGAACAGAAAGATAACAGTGAACATAAAATGTTAACATTTTTTGCAAGATGAACAGTAGATGTGGTGACAGAGCTGAGAGAATGAATCACTGCAGCCAGAGAAGGGGGTGCCAATTCACACACGTCCCCTGGGAAGGCTCAGGGAGCAGAGGGGCCAGGTGGCACAGGAGGCCAGGGATGAGGAAGAGCTGAAAACGAGGACTTGGTGCAAATTCTGTATAAGGGGGTGTTAGACCAGCAGGTCTCCAGTCACATCCAGGGCAGCCTGTACCCAGGCCAGAGAAGGTGGGTTTATTCTGGGAAGACGGTGAACCAGATGGGCTCTAGACCCAGGGACATCAGCAACGGCAGAAGGCAGGGAGAGGCACTGCACTGGAAACAGAGGCCCTAAGAGGAACACTACAGACTGGAGGACGAGATCCCAGCCCTGCTAACCCACTTGGCTTCCAGAATGCTAGCAGCCCCATCCCCACCCCCAAACAGAAGGTTGGAAGATTCTTTCATGCAGAAAACAATGACTCCACAGAAAAGTTCAACAGATGTTGACCTTTGGGAATTTCCCAACAAAGCTGGTGGGTCTTGCTCAATCTCCCTATATTATATATATCCCTGACAAGATCTTCCCCTCTCTATATAGAGCATCCAATAGGATTTTTGGTGTCTCATTCTTAAATAAAAATGACAACCAAGGATCACCATACATTTGAGGAAAGTGATCAACATGAAAACATAGAGCACAAACAGACAGAATAAAGGGACTCAAAGGAACAGAAACAAGGAACCAAATAAAACCTCAGCAAAAAAAAAATTATCACACAAGAATAGAATTAGAAAAAACTGGAACAATCAGTGCAAAGTTATTGGAAATTAAAAAATGGTAGTAGAAATAAAAATATAAATAAAGAGCTAGAAGATAAAGTTGAGTAAACCTCTCAGAAAGTGGAACCAAAGAAAGAGATTGGAAATACGAGAGAAAAAAATTAAAAAATCAGAGGACCAAGAGCTCCAGAGAAAAGAGAGAAACGAGAGGAAAAAGTTATCAAAAAAATAAAGAGAAGTTTTCCTAGAACTGAAGGATATAAGCTTCCAGTTGAAAGAATCCATCCTATGCTCAGTACAATGAATAACATTTAAAAAGACCCACCCCTGAGGCACACTGTGAAATTTCAGAATACATTTCAGAATACATGGGATAAAGAGAACACAGTTTCCAGAGACAAAAAGCAGCTCGCATACAAAGGACTGAGTGGCATCAGAATTTTCAATAGCATCTGTGGAAGCCATAAGACAAAGGAGCAGTGCTTTAAAAATTCTGAGGTGAAATGATTTCCAACCTAGAATTCTACAGCAGACAAATTATCAGTCAAGTATGAAAAGAGAATAAAGATATTTTTAGACACACAGCGTCTCAAATTTTACCTCCCACACCCTCTTTTATCAGGAAGCAACTGGAGGATATGCTCTACCAAATAAATGAGCAAACCAAGAAAGAGGAAGACAGGCATCCAGGAAATGGGGCAACAAAAGGGCAAAGGAATCCGCTGCACAGCCAGCCTCAAGAACAGGCAGACCCAGCCATCGCTGGAGGACAGGGGGCTCCTGCGGGGTCTGCGGGAGAAAATGAAGCTGAAGAGCCCAACTGAAGTGTCTGCCGGGAACGTGGTAAAGAATATTTAGGGATTTAAAAATTATAGTTGTAGTTTGGGAATTAAGAGTGAGCTGGACATAGGAAACTCAGAAAACCAACAAAAGGAGTGGTTAATGGACTGTACAAGGAAAAAGGACAGGATGGTTGTGTAATAACCGGTTCAGCAGGTGAATAATACTAACAGCCATAATAATATAAACATAAACATTGAATACTGATGTAACTAAAAATTGTGATATATCTGAAGGATGAAGGGGGAGGCAGCGGATGGAGAGAGTGGAAGAAAGCTAAACCCTCCTCTTCCATAACAAAGACTGATAGAGGAAATTTAAAACTTAAAATCTAAAATTTACAAATCAAGAAATAGGAGCATAACCATAATAATCAGAAATATGGAGGAAATATCTGAAGAAAGCTAAGAGCTGGAAATGCCTGCTTTCCCAGAAAGGAACTCAGGTGTGCATAAACAGCCTCCTGGTAAAAATGGTACAGAAATGATTCTGACACTATGTGACAGGTTGGACGGCCCCTGTCAACTATGAAGCATATAATTCTGGTAACCTTGGCTTTCTGTGGCTATCTGTTTTTGTGTTTCAAGCATGTGATGAAAGGCAGTGACTCCGAAGGGTTTATTCCCTCATGAGAGAACAGCACAAGTGGAAAGGCAATGCTGCATTTTAACTTCGCAAGTGACATAACTCACACAATGAACTTGGAAGGATGGCCGCCTTGTTTCACAGAGCCAGTAAGGAGTTCCCTCCTCTCTCCTGCCAAGGACAAAAGTCTTCAGAATAGACATATTGGTTATAGCCAATTTGTTCTCTAAAGTATTCTATTCTGGGCCCTTCTGTTTCTAGTCAGTAATTTACGTGAACACACACACATACATACGCATAAATCGGCAAGTTTCTTGAGAGCAGGTACTGTTTGAAACCTTGTACACTCGCTCTAAGAACTACTGTTTCCAGTCACTGCTCTCTTAGGCAAACCCAGCACTCCTCCCTATAAACTCCTATAACAGGAAGGGGGCACCTGAACAGCGGCATGAAGGAGTGCAGAAGGAAACTGTCCTTTCAATGAGGACACTACAACCTGAGAAGTACACCACCACGACGTGAATACCACTGCAGTGGTTCTCTGTCGTTACTACAGCGTATTCATGAGGATCAACATAGAATCAAATTTTTACAAGCCATAGTTCCCTCATGGTTTACACTGTTACTTTGGGGGCCCTTACCTTTTATTTGATTCAGTTTACCTTAGCATGGCTTCTTAACACTTAAGCATTCACTGTTTCTCTTCCACAACTGCAAAAAAGGTAAAGAACTGCTGAACTGCATGAAAATGGTCTCCAGAGTTCAAAATTCCGATTCTGAGTGGTGAATCATTCCATGTATTCATTCACTGAGAGAACAGTTGTTACACCACATACTCCACGAGAGCAGGGACTGAGCCTGTCTTGTGCCACCTTCCCAAGCAGCAAGCACACAGTACTGGCACACAGTAAATACTCAAATATTTGTGGGGAGAGGGAAGAAGGGGAAAAGCCATGATGCTATTCTAGGTACCCTACAATAAATAAGACCCAGTCCCTGCCCTAAAGAACCTCGGAGATACAGAAACAAAAAATTATAATGCAATGTGATACGGGCTATAAAAGAACTGTGCAAATGCTAAGGGAGCACAGAGGAAGGCCTGAATGAATGGCACTGCATTAGCAAAAGGAATGAAAGGGCTTTGCAAACAGGGGGAAGAGTGTGTGATCGCACTGCAGCCAAGGCGATCTTTTAAAAACAGAGACTTCTCACCTTTCTGCATTCCTCATTCAGGGTCTTCTTTCCTAGAAGACCATGCTTCCTCCTGCCTCTTCCCCAACCCCCATTCCATCTGGCCTGTCAGCTCCTGTTCAGTCAACTCCTATTCAGCGCTGAGCAAAGCCCTCCTCCTCAGGGAGCTCTTCCCTTCCTTCCCAGGCCAGGCAGGGCTCTTCCTGAGCTCCTTGTAGAGCTCCTTGGACTTTGCCTTCATCACAATGATGTCAGTTTAGAGCTCTATATTTGTCATTATTTGATCGTCTTTCTCACTAGACCACAAGCAACTTAGGAGCAGATCCAAATGTTATGTTTACCACTGCATCCCCTCTGCCAAGAAAGCACTGCACCTGGCACATGCCAAGAGCTCGACAGGTAAGAGAACTCGACACCGACAGCATGAGGGGTCTAGCTTTTTAAAGAAAAGTATGATAAATTATTTCTTAGACTACAGAAACTATTTATAAGAACTCAAATATCCTCTGTCAAGTTATTTCTTGGGTAAAAAATAATGCACAAATTTTACTAAATATATGTGCAGACTCATACTCCTCTAAGATAATGTGTTACCTAGAAAGAAAAAGCAATGTTTCTTCTATTATTTAGTGAGTGAGTGTGTGTCTGAAGAAGAGCTTTTATGAATGATTTGCTCCCTGGCTTGTCAAAGTCCAGAGGCTTAACTGGGCTGAGATAGCAAGGCAAGACGCCTTAATTAGTCACATTTGGGAGCAAAGATGCCGCCACCTTAGGGAAACCATAAATCCTGGCTTATATCTATTGTCCTAGCATAATTATTAACAGCATCCTCGCCTGCACAATAAATTATGTGGTCACTTTACTCCATCTAGACTTTGAGACACTTTTCTTGGAATTTTGGGTCTAAAAGTCCTGGAAATAACAGCTAACATTAAATGTGTACTATGAGCCAAGTATTCTTTAAGTGGATTAAATAACTCACTATTTCTCACCAGAATCCTATAAGGGAAGCCTAGGAATTGACAAGTATGGAGGTGAATAACATACCCAAGGTCACAGAGCCAGAATGGGTGACACTGAGTTTAACTCCAAAATCTTAACCATTGTGCTATATACAACTTCTTGAAAACTTCTCTCTCCTCACTGTTTTCCTCATTCCTGAATAAGATGAATTCCCCATAGCTCATATTCTTTCATTTCCGCCCTGTTTCACATTCCCCACTCCTCATTCACTCTGTCTTGCTCCTTTTCTTTCTCTCCAAGGTCACAGGAAACCAATGTATGGTATGTAGCCTTCCATATGTTAGTATAGGCTTAGAAAAATACACCATTCTTACAGAAATGAGATCATACTCTACATACACTTATGCAGGTGCATTTTTCACTTCGTGTATCTTACGTGTTTTTCATGTCACCACATACACACTGGTCTCGTTCTTTAGAATGCTTGCCTCCCTTTAGATATTGCTGCCAAGTCCTTATATTTTAGATTCCAGTTTACAATTTCTTTTACATATGTTATCTCTTTTATTACATAAAACAACTCTCTCAGGGTAGGGATAGGGCAAGTAACATCTATGTATGTTCTAGGTAGGAAAGGGGTCGCAGAGGGAAATGAATAGCGATAGTTAACCAGAAGACTCCCATTAACATTTTCAGAAATCCAATTAGCTGACAGACTTTGTTACTTAAGGTAACTCTTGAAAGCGTCAATATTATAATGAAAGATACAAGTTGACTGAATGCACTTAATCTTAAGGTATTTAAGATGATTATTTTGTTGTTTTGAGGAAATCAAAATGACATAAAATTTCAACATAGAAATTAATACTACATGCAAAAGGAACAAACACCTCAAATGAAATTTATTATCAGACTCTAGGTCCTACCTATACCATATTTATTTCCTAGTGTACCAGGCACCATAGAGAAAAACAGTATTCTGAATGTGACTAATATGTAAGCTGAATGTCAAAGATCTAAACTTTTTTTCACACGTGCAACTGATCCACAAGTGAATCCTGGACTTGACACATACTAGCTGCAAAAGCTCTAGTAAATCATCTAACTTCTATATAACATGGAGATGTTACTTGCCCTATCCCTGCCCTGAGAGAGTTGTTTTATATAATAAAAGAGATAACATATGTAAAAGAAATTGTAAACTGGAATCTAAAATATAAGGACTTGGCATCAATATCTAAAGGGAGGCAAGCATTCTAAAGAACGAGACCAGTTGTATGCGGTGACATGAAAAACATGTAAGAAACACGACATGGAAAATGCACCTGCATAAGGGCATGTAGAGTATGATCTCATTTCTGTGAGAATGGTGTATTTTTCTAAGCCTATACTAACATATGGAAGGCTACATACCAAACTGTTAAGATTGATTACTGCTGGGGGTGAGGCATATAATACTTATGTAATAACACACCCACATACACCCCCCCCCCCCCCCCCCCCCAAACACACACACAAACTGAGACTCTCCTTGACCAAATCTTAGTCAGGCTCCTCCGAGCACTCTTTTCAATTAGGCCTTGAGTGTGGTCCCCATCCTGTCTTTGGCCTGTTGGGCCCAGTTTTAGCAAGAATCCGGTCAAGTGACTTTATCAAGAGTCCCCCCACACTTGATATCTGCGGTTCCTCATCCCCCGCCCCCCCCACCCCCGTGATGTCTAAGTCCTTGGCCTGCCTTTAGCGAGAATGCTGTTAGGCCTGTTTAGCAAGAATGCCCCTTCCCTTGATGTCTCCTCTTGGTCATTTCCCCTTCACTGACCCCCTCACCTGGCTTCTTGGCTACAAACCCCAACTTGTCCCTGTCATATTTGCAGTTTAGTCTGATCTCTCTCCCTCTTGTAATACTCCTATTGCAGTAGTCCTAAGTAAAGTCTTCCTTACTGTTTTAACAAGTGTCAGAACAACTTTTTCTTTAACAACACACATACACACTTTTTTTTTTTTTTTAAGGGAAGCCAGATCCATTCCAGAGAGATGGGCTTCTAGTTACGAGATTCTTAAGAGAGTTCTTTTAAGAAGCGGTTCTGGAGAAAAATTATTTCTGGGTTTGGCCTCATTTTTTAAAAACCTGTGGTCTTTGATTTTTCCAGCCTCTGGAGGATGAAAATCAATTATTCCCATTTGCTTCTGAATGGAGCTCTTCAATTACAGAGGCTAAGAATAAGCTTGCCCAAAAGACTGCAGTACCATCCCCAGGGGAGGGGACCAAACGGGTCAGTGATTTCAAAGGCTAGTGTATTTTAGAAGACGCTGCAGAAATCGTACAGAATGGTTATGTACCACTAGTTTAAGTCATGGTGAGGCTGGAGGAGGTGAATGAATCAGCTGGGAGTGACCAATCCCAGACAGTCTACATCCTAAAATAGTCTGTCCCTTCTCCATTTCCAAAGTCACTGCCTTACCCCGAAATAACCTCCAAAATGATCTTGACTACCTTAAGTCTCTGCTTCCATCAACAAAAAACACTCTATAATGTTGTCATTATTAACTTTCTAGAATGTGTATCCAATCAAGTTTTTCTCCTACAGAACTTCTGATGGCTCTCTCTTACCTATAGGACAAACTTCCTAGCCTGCCATGCATGCAGTAAGGATCCTCCCAAGCTACCCTGTGACCTTTTTGGTTCCCCCACTCTCACACTCCAATACACAGTCTGGATGCCAGGTTCCCATCTGTCCTTGTACGTGCTGTTCTCTCTGCTTCACCCCATCTTAATCTCTGTGAAATCTCAAACATCCTTCAGAACCCCAGGAAACGTCACCCCACTTTCCAGGCTGTATTAACTTTATCCATAGCTCTTCTTTATAGACTTCTATTTAAAACATTTACAAATTTCTCTTTATGTGTTTAGAACAAACTTGTTTCCTTCATCAGACAATGAGCTCAAGGGCAGGGGCCTTGTTTTATTCATCTCTCAATCTCCAGCACCTAAAACCACCTTGTCCAAAACCTTTACTTTATAGATGGGAAGATGAGACACAGTAAAGAGAAGGCACAGCTAGTAAATGGAACCGAGCCCTCCTGTCTCCCAGTGAAATGTTCTTTTCACTACACCACACACTAGGATAAATGCTCTTTACTTCCTCATGTGACACGTCCTCAGCTCTCTCCCTTAATCATCTTTCCTTCCCTTCATCTCTTACTTCTCTTCGTGAAGTGACCTACCAAGAGTCTGGAACATTCAGTCCAGCAGACAGATAAATACTCTAATTGCTAAGTCTCAGAGTCATTTTCCTAATAGATAAGTCTATAAATCTTGGTGTGAGGAATGGTCTGGAACTGTGAGGTCAGATGAAAAGAAAGGGGGTGAGGTGAAGTCTACGAGGTTTCCGCGGGCGCTACAGCACGCTGTGAGGACTGATGTGCAGCAAGTTAGCCCACCCGGGGCTAACCTCTGGCCTGCCTAGCATCCAGTGCCCGGCAAAGACTTCTTACTCAAGAGCCATCATTTACTCTGAACCAAGAGAGCCAGGATACGAGTAACCACCCCCTTCTCAGAACCACTTTACTAGTAACCTCCTCTCTGCTTTAGAGCGTGCTCCAAGCTCTATGCAATCAAAGTGACTTCCCCAAGCAGATTATTTCCTTTCTAAAAATTACATTCTGTTCTTGAAGGAAACATGGCAATTATTTCTGAAAATATACACTTACAGGTTAGACAGATCGAATTTTGCTGCCTTAAGCTTTTCTGTTTAAACAAATTTTTTAAAGTTATTTCTCCATAATTTAGTAAGCACTGTAGCCACTTAGTTGCAACTTCCCTTAGTGAAAACAGCTGAACTAGACACATTACTGTGGAAATTTCTTTTTTAAGTTGGTTTTAACTAAGTCCAGGTTTTTTCACTTTCTTTGTCTCTATTTGTAATATGTTTAAATTTAGCTTAATCCCAGAGCCTTTCTCGGGAACTCCACTGAGATCTGTATTTAATCAGCTTCCCAAATCTGCTCTATTTGCCAAATTCCTTTTCTAGCTTTCCCAAAAGACACCTAGTACCCTGCCCTTGGAGTCTGTCCAAAAATAAGCACTCACTTTGGATGACTAAGAACCTTGGCAAACAGCTGGCTAAAAACCAAGGCCAAGCTATGTATACCATCTACCAACTGAGGAATAAGAGACTTGACCAAGAAGGTCACAAAGGAGACAGGTTCCCAAACTGGAGGGCTTTCCCATAAGTAGCTTTTTGCTTCTCAAATTTTAAATGTACACGTCAAGAGGCAGCCATTTACAACAACCAAAACTCTAAATGGGGAGAAACATAGCTTCGTACATCAAAGAACAAAAGGAAAGCCCTACCATCTGCTGATGGCCGAGAGTATGAAGAAATCCAGAAGGTCTTTAATGAGTCTAATAGATGTTGTCTTCTAGAAGTACAATAGCCACAATAGAGAATCTACTATGTACTAGATATCACACTAGACACCTAACATACATTAGCCCTATTTGTCATACTTACAAACTTGAACATATTCAGAGAGATGAATGGAACATAGAAGTAGAGAGAGGTGAAGCCACTTGCCAAAGACACATAGCTAGCATGGGGAACCAGTATGCAAACCTGTTCTGCCTGACTCTTGAGTCTATATTACTCTCTTTACCACCTACCTCAACTAATAGTCTGGTAGATTTAAGTAATTGTTGTTTCATATAACCATTCTGTTAATGATGAAAGCCTTAAAGTCTATGGACTCTAAAAACTTCTAATCATATCTCTGTGTTAGCTCCTAATACTTATGCCTTTGTGCATATACTTTACCCATGGTTTTGCTTTATGTGATTTCAGTTACCTGTGGTCAACCATGGTCTGGAAACAGATGATCCTCCTTCTGACATACTGTCAGAAGGTCAATAGTAGCCTAATGCCACGTCACAACGTCTACATCAATCATCTCACTTCCTCTCGTCATGTAGGCATTTTATGATCTCACATCATCACAAGAAGAAGACAGGTGAGTACCATACAATACGATATTTTGAGAGAGAGAGAGAGAGACCACATTCACCTAACTTTTATTACAGTATATTGTTATAATTGTTCTGTTTTATTATTAGTTATTGTTGTTAATCTCTTACTGTGCTTAATTTATAAACTTTATCATAGGTATGTATGTATGTATAGGAAAAAACATAGTATATATAGGGTTCAGTACTATTTGCAGTGTCAGGTATCCACTGGGGGTCTTGAAGCTTATCCCCCGTGGATAAACGGGGACTACCATATAGCAATTATTGACAAAAATTTAGAGACTGACTCAAAGCCAAGACTTACTATGGCTCTAAACTGTAATATGAACTAAATACCACATTGCAAGCTGGTTCTTTGAAAAGATTAATACAACTGATAAACGTCTAGCTGGGCTGAAAAAAAAAAGAGAAGACACAAATTCTACTATCAAAAATGAAAGTGGGGTCATCACTACTGATTCCATGGACTTTAAAAGGATAATAAAAGAATATTATGAACAACTCTATGCCCACAAATTTGGTAACTTACATGAAATGAACCAATTCCTATCAAAATTCACACAAGAAGAAATACATCATCTGAATGAGTCTCTATCTATTAAAGAAATTGAATCAACAAATAATAACCTTACAAAACACAAAGCACCAGGCCCCAAAGGTTTCACTGGTGAATTCTACTAAACATTTAAAGAAGAAATTATACCAATTCTCTGCAATCACTTCCAGAACATAGAAGTAGCGGAAACATTTCCTAACTCATCCTATGAGGCCAGCACTACCCTAGCACCAAAACCTAACAAAGACATCACAAGAAAGGAAAATTACAGACTAGTATCTCTCATGGCATAGATGCAAAAATCTTCAACAAAAGACTACCTAATCAAATACAATAATGTATAAAAAGAATTATATCCCATGACCAGGTGGAATTTATTCCAGGTATGTAAGACTGATTCAACATCTGAAAATCAATTAATGTAATCTATCATGTCAACAGGCTAAAGAAGGAAAAATCACATGATTATATTAATATATGCAGGAAAAAACATTTGACAAAATCCAAAACCCATTCATGATAAAAATTCTCAGAAAACTAGGAATGGAGAGGAAGTTCCTCAACTTAATTAAAAAAAAAAAAAAAACTATAAATAAACCTCCAGCAAAGAGTATACTTAATGGTGACAAACTAGAGGCCTTCCCCCTAAGATCAGGGAGACAAGACAAGGATGTCCCCTTTCACCATCCCTATTCAACATCATACTGGAAGTCCTAGCTAATGCAACAAGAAAAGGAAATAAAAAGTATTCAAATTGGGCAGAAAGAAATAAAACTGTCTTTGTTCACAGATGATATGATTATCTACGTGGAAAATTCCAAAAAACAACAAAAAAACCTCCTGGAACTAAGAGATTATAGCAAGATTACAGACAAGGTTAGTATACAAAAGTTAACTGTTTTCCTATATACCAGCAATGAACAATTGGAGTTTGAAATTAAAAACACAGCACCATTTACATTAATTAGCACCCCAAAATAAAATACTTTAGTATAAATTTAACAAAATATGAACAAGATCTATTTGAGGAAAACTATAAAACTCTGATAAAAGAAATCAAAGATCTAAATAAATGGGGAGGTACTGCATGTTCATGGCTAGGAAGACTCAATTATTATGAAGATATCAATTATTCCCAACTTCAGCTACAGATCCAATACAATCCCATTCAAAATCCCAGCAAATTATTTTGTGGATATCAACAAACTGATTCAAAAGTTTATCTGGAAAGGCAAAAGACCGAGAATAGCCAACACAATACTGAAGGAGAAGAACAAAGTTGGAGGACTGACATTATCAGACTTCAGACTTATAAAACTACAATGATTGAGACAGTGCAGTATTGGTGAAAGAAAGTCAAACAGATGAATGGAACAGAACAGAAGGCCCAGAAATGGACCCACACAAATACAGTCAGCTGATCTTTGACAAAGGAACCAAGGTAAATCAATGGAGAAAGGATAGTCTTTTCAATAAATGCTGCTGCAACAACTGGACATCCACAAGCAAAAAAATGAATCTAGACACACACCTTACATCTTCCACAAAAATTAACTTAAAATGGATCATAGGCCTAAATGTAAAACACAAAACTGTAAAACTTCTAGAAGATAACATACGAAAAACATCTAGGTGACTTTGGGTTTGGCGATGATTCTATAGATATGACACCAAAAGCATGATCCGTGAAAGAAAAAATTGGTAAGTTGGACTTCAATAAAATCGAAAACTTCTGGCTCAGCCCAGTAGCATAGTGGTTAAGTTCGCACATTCAGCTTCGGCAGCCCAGGGTTCACAGGTTTGGATCCCAGGTGTGGACCTACACACCGCTCATCAAGCCATACTGTGGCCACATCCCACATACAAAATAGAGGAAGACTGGCACATATGTTAGCCCAGCAACATTCTTCCTTACCAAAAAGCAAAAACAAAAATTAAAAACTTCTGCTCTGTGAAAAACACCATTAAGAAAATGAAAAGACAAGCCACAGACTGGGAGAAAATCTTTGTAAAACACACATCTGATAAACAATGTGTATCCAAAACATGCACATAACTCATAACTCAACAATAAGAAAACAAACAACCCAGGATATAAAATCAATATACAAAAATTTGTTGTGTTTCTATACACTAATAACAAACTATGAGAGAAATTAAGAAAACAATCCCACTTACAACTGCATCAAAAAGAATCAAATACCTAGGAATAAATTTAACCAACGAGGTGAAAGACTTGTATACTGAAAACTATAAGACACTGATGAAAGAAACTGAAGAAGACAGAAACAAATGGAAAGATATTCCAAGCACACGGACTGGAAGCCCAAAGCAATCTACAGATTCAATGCAATCACCATCAAAATTCCAATGGCATTCTTCACAAAAAAGAACAAACAATCCTAAAATTTGTATGGAACCACAGAAGACCCCAAATAGCCAAAGCAATCTTGAGAAAGAACAACAAACCTGGAGGCATCACGCTCTCTGATTTCAAACTATATTATAAAGCTACAGTAATCAAAATAATATGAGATTGGTATAAAAACGCACACATAGATCAATGGAACAGAATAGAGAGCCCAAAAACAAACCCATGCATATGTGGTTAATTAATTTATGACAAAGGAGCCAAGAATATACAACGAGGAAAGCACAGTCTCTTCAATAAATGGCGCTGGGAAAACTAAACAGCCATATGCAAAAGAATGAAACAGGACTCCATCTTAAGACCATATGCAAAAATTAAACTCAAAACGGATTAAAGACTTGAATGCAAGACTTGAAACCATAAAACTCCTACAGGAAAACACATGAGGAAAGCTCCTTGACATTGGTCTTGGCGATGATATTTTTGGATCTGACGCCAAAAGCAAAGGCAACAGAAGCAAAAATAAACAAGTAGGACAACATCAAAGTAAAAACTTCTGCAAAGCAAAGGAAACCTCAAGAAAATGAAAAGGCAACCTACTGAATGGGAGAAAATATTGCCAAATCATTTATCTGACATGGGGCTAATATCCAAAATATGTAAGAACTCATACAACTCAATAGCAAAAAAATAAATAATCCAACTAAAACATGTGCTGAAGATCTGAACAGAGATTTTCCAAAGAAGATATGCAGATGGCCAACAAGTACATAAAAAGATGCTCAATATCATTAAGAACTGCAAATCAAAACCACAACGAAATATCACCTCATACATGTTAGAATGCCTGTTATCAAAAAAAGAAGAAATAACAAGTGTTGACGAAGATATGGAGAAAAGGGAACCCTTGTGCACTGTTGGTGGAAATGTACACTGCTGCAGCCATTATGGAAAACAGTATGGAGGTTCCTCAAAAAATTAAAAATAGAACTCCACTTCTGGGTATTTATCCAAAGAAAACATTAATTCAAAAAGATATATGCACCCCAATGTTCATTGCAGCATTACTTACAATAGCCAAGATATGGAAACAACCTAAGTGTCCATCAGTGGATGAATGGATAAGAAAATGTGGTGTGTATATACACACACACACACACACACAAAATGGAATATTATTCAACCATAAAAAGAAGGAAATCTTGCCATTTGCAACAACATGGATGGCACTAGAGGGCATTATGCTAAGTGAAATAAGTGAGGCAGAGAAAGACGAATACTGTATGACCTCATTTACAAGTGGAATCTACCAAAAAAAACCCCAAAAACTAAGCTCATAGATACAGAGAACAGATTGGCAGTTGCCAGAGGCAGGGGTGGGGGAGTGAAGAGTAGGCAAAATGAGTGAAGGGAGTTAAAAGGTACAAATTTCCCGTTATAAAATAAATAAGTCATAGGGATGTAATGTACAGAATGGTGGCTATAGTTATAATACTGCACTGCATATTTGAAAGTTACTAAAAGAGTAGATCTTAAAAGTTCTCATCACGAGAAGAAAAAAAATTTTTGCAACTATGTACGGTAACAGACGTTAACTAGACTTTTTGTGATAATCATTTCATAATGAATATAAATACTGAATCATGTTGTACACCTGAAACTAATATGTTATATGTCAATTAAACATCAATTCAAAATGAAGAAGAAAGAAAACAACCTAATTTAAAAATAGTCAAAAGATCTGAACAGACATCTTACCAAAGAAGATATACAGATGGCAAAGAAGCGTATGAAAAGATGCCCAATATCCTATGTCATTAGGAAGTGCAAATTAAAACAACAGTGAAATACCACTACATACCTATTAGAATGGCTAAAATCCAAAACACACCACCAAATGCTAACAAACATGTGGAGCAGCTAGACTTTCATTCATTGCTGGTGGAAATGCAAAGTGAAACAGCCACTGTGAAAGCTAGTTTGGCAGTTTCATACAAAGCTTAATATAGGCTTACCATATGATCCAGTAATCACTCTCCTAGTATTTACTCAAACGAGCTGAAAATTTATGTCCACACAAAAACCTGCACATGAACGTTTACAGCAGCTTTATTCATAACTGCCAAAACTTGGAAGCAACCAAGATGTCCTTCAACACATAGATGGATAAACAAACTGTGGTACATCCGGACAATGGAATATTATTCAGCAATAAAAGAAAATGAGCTATCAAACCAAAAAACACATAGAGGAACCTTAAATGCATATTACTAAGTGAAAGAAGCCAGTCCGAGAAAGCTACATACTGTATGATTCCAATAAATGAAATTCTGGTAAAGGTAAAACTAGAGAAACAGTAAAAAGATCAGTAGTTGCCAGAGGTCAGGGTGTGTGGAGGAGGGATTAAGAGATGAAACACAGGGCATTTTTAGGGCAGTGGAACTACCCTATATGATATTATAATGGTGGAAACATACATTATGCATCTGTCAAAACCCACAGAACTGTACAACACAGAGTGAACCTTAATAGATTTTAGTCAATAATAACATATCAATCTTGGTTCATCCATTATAACAAATGCACCACACATCAATAATAATACCACATATCAATATGTTAATAATAGGAGAAACTGTGGGGGTGACGCAGGGAAGGGGTATATGGGAACTCTCTGTACTTTCTGAGCAATTTTTCTATAAACCTAAAATTGCTCTAAAAAAATTAAGCCCATTTAAAAAATCCCAGACTGCCTAAAAATGAACACTAATGTCAGAAATAACAAAGTACAACGTATAAACCAAAACATGGGAAGAAAAAAACCAGCATCAGGATGAAAAGAGGCACAAACCAAGAGGGTGGCACAGTTTAAATACAAGTCAAGATTCTAACTTTCCATCCTCTGCCTGCAGGCTTCAGCTCTCAACTGAGGGATCAGGCTAAGAGAAGTGGGGGCAATGATACAAAATCAAAATATTACGGAGATAAAAGAAACTGTAGAGATCTCCCACCCGCTCACTTACTCTTTAGATTTGGAGCACAAAACCTAAATGTTTAAACTCCTATTTTAGCTCTTAGAAGCCAAGAGATCACATCTCTTTTAAGTTACTAACCTCAATTCTAGACCATAAACCCAAGAGAGTATTTGAGCTCTGGCCACTTGTGATGACTGTTCATGGCAAATCTCCAATTACTCTGTCATGTACTGCTAAGTCACCAGTTGCTCTAGAGAGCTGGTAAAATGGAGAAAAATTTCCCTTGGAATCTAGTCTCTCAAAGAAATGGGGGAATGCCAAAGTGTGGTCTAGTGCTCAGAAGACACCAAAATATTTTAATTGGAGGATGATATGAGAAATTCCACCTGGCTACTAAGTACCCTCAAAGGACTATGAAAGAGAGGGAACATAACAAACTCCACAAACTGAAGGCAACCACGGAGCTTACAGCCCCTCTGTATGCAAATTTCTCAAGGTTACAACTAGGACAATGTTACTGAGAATCTACTATTTTATAGGCTAATGATATTTTCAACCTCTAATAATGTATCACTTCTAACAACCACAACCACTACACTGAGAACAGCTCCTAGACGTGCTGGATCTCAATTCAATTTCCTGACTCCACCCAGTGTGTAGTCAGTGCCATTCCTAGCACAAGTTAGACCGAGTCCGTCTCAAGTTTCTCAGGCCAGGTCACACTCTCTGCTGCTTTGTGACATCTCTGAAATGTCTTTAAAGAAGGAACAGCTGTCAATTTTAAGGACTGACTAAAGTTACACCAGGAATGTCAGAAGTGCTGAATATCAGAGAATCTGATGTACCCATTAACAGATTAAAGAAAAACCATATATTCCTTTCATTAGATATAAAATATTTGATGATTCAACATTCATTCACGGTAAAAAAAAACACACACACACACACAAAACACTCAATCAACTAATGTCAATAATATATTAAATGAAAAAAGTTGCAGATTATGTATTATCATCAAAACAAAAATGGAATAAATTTGCCTAAGCATGGAAAAAAATCTGAAAAAAAATAGGTAAAACTCCTGGAGGGATTGAAGGAAGGGGCACTATAGATTTTTATATTGTCTGACTTTCTCTATCCTGAGGATGTATTATTTTAATAATTTTAAAATATTTTTGTCTTAGAAAAGTTAGAATCAATAGCACCTAACCTTGGCTCATTTAATTCTATATCAAACATATAGAAAAGACCGTCGATTAAGAATCATCAGAAAAAATATTTCTCAGTTGTACAGACTGACCCAAATTAAATCATCTCTCATTTCCATTTTGCCTCCAATTTCTCATCATCGCCATATGTGTCACATGCAGACTCCCCTAGGTGCCTCAAGGATAAAGGTCATATCAAGTATATTGCCCTGAACACTCTGCACATTGATTAAAGATATTTTTCAAGAGAAACAATGTGAAACAGCACATTCCAGGCTTCTTGGATCCATCTTCAGGTCAGTGAACTACACTGGTCAACTCAAGAGTGCTCAGCGAGATAAGGAATGTATAATTAATCTTTTCATTATCTTCCAAATTTATGGGCAGTTGTTTTCCAGAGCTCACTATGTGGAATCTCACTTTAGAGACACAAAGTACCCATCAGACAGTGCAAAATACACTCTGTTCTTAAAAACCACGTAGCTGTTTATCTTGTGACTATTCTTGTCTCAAAAGACAACTGAATAGTCCCTAAGAAGTCAAGTCTGGAAATGAAAGCATTAGTGGCCATCTAATCAGGACCAAGATGACTGAAACTCATTATGCTTGCACCACAGTATTTCCTCCACAGCCTGCTCAACTGGCCTCAACCACGGCCCACAAGGGCTGGGAGCAGCAGCCATATTTCTTCGATGAGCAAGATATGCAAAGACCACAGAAACAGAAAATGGTCCTGACTCTTCAAGCTTGCTGTGGCTGATTTTTGCACCATCATCTACTTTGCAGATATTTCTTCTAAATAGAATGAGGAACCCATTAACAAATATGAATAAGTGAAACCATTAACCATATGAATAAGTGAAAAGCATTAACTGTCCTTAGCATATTCCCAAACACTTTTTATTTCTGATAACTTGAAAGCAATTAGCAGAAGGCAACTAAATACTTCATCACAGTGCATATCATACATAACACTGCCAAGACAAACTGGACTCATTCATGATAAAAATATTTACCAAATGTATACTGCAACCTAGGTGTCCACTAAAATCAACAAGGTCTGCAAGCAAATTCCACAAACCTGACGAAACATACAGGATTAAATTAAGTAAGTTTGTTGAGCAGACTTGTGAAACCACTCCAGTAAGGTGTTGAAGAGACTTCATTCCCCTGTCTGCAGGAGGCATGCTTTCGGATTCGTTCCATCCCAAGAGGTAAACGGCCTGCTCTCCCGTGACAGCTCTGCTAGTGATTATCTGTAAGCCTGTCTACTGCAAATGTTAGAGTTAGGGAGCTCATTTGGCTGCGGATCAAGGCTACCTTTGTCAGCTGTCAATCACCTTTATTGGTAATAAAAATGAGGTTTCTATCCCCATCTGTCTGATTCTATGTGTATTTCATTCTCTTTTTAATCATTTCAGAAATAACTAAAGAGAGGTAGTTTAAGTGGATCCCTTACACCTCATAAAAGGTACCTCCGAAAGAACCTAAAATGAGTGCTCCAAGCCCTTAGATAATCTACAATCAAATGTTTTTAAAACAAAAATCCATAATTCTCAGGACAACCAGTTAACACCGTAACTATTTACGAGATGAGTTTCAAAGATATACTTGTTTGTCAGACTCTTCCAAATTCAGAGGGGAAAAAACATAAAAAAACAAGAAAGTAGGAACCATTGGGGTATCCCAGAAGTCAGAAAACAAAACTAAGTAAAAAATAAAAATTCAAATATGACAGAAATGCACTTACGAGGGAGAGGGATGGAAGAATAAGTGTGTTATGTTATGTGCACAGCACAGACCACAACCATGAGAGGCATGTGACAAACATTTGTCTACTGAGGGGCAAATGTGTACGTACGTGAGGAACAGGATGATTTGTGCCAGGGCAGGGACAATGACACAGGCCTTTTCCACAAAGCAATTTCACCCCATTCCTCAAGGGAGAAGACAGCTCTCTTTGGGGAAGATATTGGAGACCTCCCCTGCACTCAACTCTAAAAAAGCCTAAATAAGATTGATTTTTTTTTATGGGCCAGTTGAACAGGCCTAAAAGGATTTTTCCCAATCTCCTTGATGCCTGAAATTCTTCTAAGAAAAAGAAAAGTCTTTTAAACTGCAATTAGAAATAAATGGCTTAAAATGTGTTTAAAATGGTTGAGAAGTAATGCATTTGCTATGATTACATTTTATTTAGTTATTGAATAAATGGCATCAGAGTCACCTTAGATTAGATGGAAGGATGGAGAAGGGAACAGGAGGTCAATAGGTGCCTTATGGGAAGAGAGGTCACCATAGGGGGAGGTGTAGGTTAGGGTAGGAGAGAAGGATGTAAAACCGTCATTTAAAACGATGATGTACTAGAAAATTCAATGACAAAGGCAAGTGCCCCTGATACATATTGGACCAAGTTACAGAACGGTAAAGGCTATGAGGTAATTGACTTAATTCAGCCCCTAGCCTTGTCCTAATAAGTTTCCCCACTATGGACACCATAAAGACTGCTGTCAGATTAATTTCTCTAAACCCAGAGTCTGATCATGACTAGGCCACTCCAAAATCTTCAGTGGCACCCCTCATCCTTCAAAATGAGGTCAAAACGACTCAGCGAAGGATTGATAACTTGTGTGGTCCGGCTACAACTTATTTGTGCCAATCTTATTTTTCTCTTTACTACTTTACACCCATTGATTCAGCAACATTGAGCTTTCCTTCAAATATGCACAGCCTCTTCCACTTCAATGCTTTGCTCATCTGCCTCTCTTCCCAGACTGCCCCATGCCTCAAGTCTGTTCCTGCTTCAAAGGCTACAGCCTCCATTATAGCTTCTCTGGTCCTCAACTCACAGAACAACTGCTTTGTTGTTTTTTATGTTTTTTCCCCTCTGTGTCTGTGGTAGGCCACGTGTCAGGCACTCTGCTAAAGCTTTGCCTAAATTATTTTGTTTCCCTTCACAACCACCCTGTGAAGTATGTACTTATTATCCCCATATACCAGATGAAGAAACTGAGTCTTAGAGAAATAAAATAACTTGTCCAAGGGTCCTACAATAAGTACTAAACCAGGATTTCAATCCAGGCACTCTGACTCCAGAGCTCAAAGCCATAACCATCATGCCTTTCAGTACTACATATCCAGAAGGACTCTCCTCTCCTCCGAACTTCCATTGTACTTTACCTGTTTACACTATTTAATAATAGGGTAAAAAGTGATGTGACATGTACGTATCCATACGCATACATACGCAAGTATACATATGTATGTACGTGATATGTATGTAGGTGTCCTTCTAGACTCTAAGGCACTTGAGATCAAGGTCCATCCAGGTGAGATCCATCTTTGTAAGTGCTTGGTATCCAGTATAGTGCTTGCACATAGTAGATAGTGGATAAAACGTTTGATGAATAAATGAAGCTACTTATGAGTCTTATGCTTTGTTTTATAAAATAAAGTAGTTTTTTAATAAAAGTTTGGCTGCCAAGGAATTTACTTATCTAGGTGTCAGGAGGGACGTATTTCACATTAATTGATAGCAATGAGGCCATTAGTGTTGGGGATGGAGTGAATGAACAATGAGGGAACTGAATATCCTTAAAAGCTATCATTTCTATTAAAATGTATTACAGACTTCTTACAGGAATTAGAAACTCAGGGTTGGTCTGAAATTATGGTAGTGCTTTGACCATTAAGGAAGGAAATACAGGGGCCAGCCCGGTGGAGCAGTGGTTAAGTGCACACGTTCCACTTCGGCAGCCCAGGGTTCACTGGTTCAGATCCTGGGTACGGACATGGCACAGCTTGGCAAGCCATGCTGTGGTAGGCGTCCCACATATAAAGTAGAGGAAGATGGTCACGGATGTTAGCTCAGGGCCAGTCCTCCTCAGTAAAAAGAGGAGGATTGGCAGCAGTCAGCTCAGGGTTAATCTTCATCCAAAAAAAAAAAAAAAAAAAGGAAGGAAATACATTCTAAGCACTGGGACAACCTGGCAAAAGGCCTGCAATGGAAGCAAATGAACGGTTGAAGGGGTACATGAATTTTTTTTCTCTTGGCCTGGAAAAAATATAGATAACTGGATGTCAAGGTAATGACTTCAATACCATATCCTAAGCCATCAACAGCTGGAGGTCCTTCACCAGCCTCTCAATGACAGTCACAGACTTGCGTGCTCCCACCTGCCGCAGAGGCAACAGGGGTTCTTCAGAGGCACCCTTCAGCAGGGAAGAATGGCACAGTCAGTACCTTATACTCTCCTGAATCTCTACCTCTAGGGCAGCAGAGCACATTCTACTTCTGCAGCCACCTTGGCATGAATTCCCTCACTGGAGGGAAGGGTTCGCTGACATGATAGGTACTCCCTCAGTGCACGCTGCAGATTAGGGAGCGCTGAGCACTCTAAAACAAGTTCTGAAGCCCCTTTACCAGTTGCTAGGGACGTGCTAATCCCATCACCTCTTCACCAAGAGAGGATTTTAAGTAAGTAACTTGCACCTTCTTTCTTTCAAGGTTCTCCTTACACGGTTTGTGGCCAGAGATATTTAGGAAGTATCAACAACGCTTTCAATATTAAAATGCTCGTGTGTATTTTACCCAGTGGGGCTTTTAACAACATATATTAATTTAAAATGTTTATGCCTTCAGGATTTGGTTTAAAGATCAGAGACAACGAAAGCCACAGCAAGAGGAGCCCAAATTTAAGCAGTTTCCTTTCTCATGTTCAAGCACAGACAAAAACGTCCAACAATGTCTGTCAGCAAGTCACGGCTCTGCATCTGATCTCAGCAGTTTTTAATGCAAAGTAACACCAGGGCAGTCCCACTTCTCATTCAGAAGATGGGGCATTAAAACATATAAACGAGCCCAGCCCTGTGCAGAGAAACACGAAAACAGTCAAATCTCCTAAGCATGTCCAAAGGACAAAACTCAAAAGATTTTCTTATATTAGAGTGAATGTGAATGGCCTCATGTGGCCACTGCTCTAAGAAAGGAAATAAAAACAGACGAAAGGAGAAATCTGAGCAGCCTAGTGTTTGAAGTAACTAAAAACAGTGATCCGCAGCACTCTGATAAAATAAAATGAGAAGGAAGAAAAGGGGATGAGGTTAGGATGGGGGGTAGGGGAAAGAGAGGGGAGTAAGACAAGATTGTTTTAGCTGAGATGTAGACACTTTTTTTCTTCAAATGCCTTAGCCAAAAGAAACAGGTTTCACATGTGTAAGAGAAAGGGAAGCTTGGTTCAGAGCCAACTTGTCATGAAGCCCAGTTTCCAACACTTACTAAGAGGCAAAGTTGCAAGGATTTTTTTCTTGCATGAGGTTCCAGGGGAGGGGATATAGGGAAGACCCCTGAGCTACACGCAAATACAAATAAGAAAATGGACAATAACTAGACAAGATCCTTGAGTAAGGCCAAAATAATTTAAAGCTAACCAAGCTCTAGGCAGAGTCCAAAGACTTCAGTAAATAAAAAACCAGTTTCACCCAGCATTTTAAGTATCCTCAGAATTAAAATGAGGGCTTCCTTCCTCAAAAACTCCCTGGAAAATGCTTCAATTTATAAGTAGAGTAAAAGAAAAAACAAAAGCTTTCAACTCTCCAATACACACAGTCACCTGGTGGGTTCTTCCATTCTTCTCCCTTTCTCCAAGTTAGTCCTCTGAATACCGCGGTATACTAGGCTAGGGCCACAATTTCTGGAATAACAGCCATAAATTATCAGCTATTGACTGCCACATTAAGAAAACCCCACAATATCCTCAAATGAAAATAATGTTTAATTGCATTAATTTCCATCTAATTCATTAGTATTTTTTTAAAGCCATTAGCCCTGCAAACTCTTTTGAAAGATGTCAGGCAAACTCACAAAAGGGTAGGAAGAAACCAGACACTGGTATATCAAAGAAAGTCAAGTGTTTGAAGGAAGGGCAGTTGCTTCCAGAACATGTATAAATCCAAAACAGCCTTCTTCCTGTCGCTCTATGCATGACCCCCTCTGCCACCTTGCATTTAAAACGTTTTTAAGCTTCCATTTTTAATAGCTGACTTCAAACAAACACATTTAACCAATGACATTTAGTCTACAAAAACAGTGATGGAATGATAAGTGACATAAAATTCCAGACTGCCAAGCAAAACTTTCAAAAAGGAACCACTCTTTTAACTCAACAATAAAAAGACAAATAACCCAATTCGAATATAGCCAAAGCATTTGAAATAATCTCTATCCAAGGAATACATACAAACGGTTAATAAGCACATGAAAAGTTGCTTAATATCATTAGCCATGTGGGGAACGTAAACCAAAAATCATTTTATACCTGCTAGGATGGCTAAAATAAAATACACAATAACAAGTGTTAGCGAGGATGTGGGAAAACTGGCATCCTTATACATGTGGGATTGCAAAATGGTGCAGCCATTTCAGAATACAACTTGATAGGTCCTCAAAAAGTTAAATACAGAGTTACCATATAACTCAGCAATTCACTCCAAGAGAAATGAAGGAAGGGTCGGCCCAATGGCGTAATGGTTAGGTCCACATGCTCCATTTAAGCAGCCCGGGGTTCACAGGTTCAGATCCCACGTACGGACCTACACGCTGCTCATCAAGCCATGCTGTGGCAGCGTCGCCCATACAAAATAGAGGAAGACTGGCACAGATGTTAGCTCAGCAACAATCTTCCTCACCAAAAAAAAAGGCAGGGGGCAGGGGGGAGAGACTAAGGCAGAGTTGAGGCTAGAACTGAAATCAAAGCCTAATCCCATGCCAGATCCTCTGGTCTCTCTCTGTATCGTAAAATGTGTCAAAACCACCCCAAAGTCATGCAGCTGGTTGGTGGGGGCCTCTGCCTCTAACAGTCCACCTCGTCCCTTCTCCAGAGGCGATCAATTGTTTTAAGGTATCCCTCTCTTGTATCTGCAATATATGTTCACTAATCTTTGCATGTGGAAAAGGCCAGTCACACACTTATTAATCTTCTACTATTCCGGGCTTCTTACTCAACTATTTTGCTGCCCTTTAACTCTTTGGAAATGACCATAACAGAAAGGAGTGTTATTTATTGAGTCAACCCATATGTCCATCTGGTGGTGGATTTTCCCAGGCTTGCTCGTAGATTACAGGGTACTTTCCCAGATGAAGGAAAGAGGACTTGGCAAGCTGGCTTCACCCCTTGCCCCTGGTTGGAAGAGACTGGTTGGAAGAAAAGGTACAGCAGGTCCCCACTCTAACGATCTTGAGTCACTCAGGTTTTATAAGGTACCTCTTAAGACCTGGTGGCTCCACGAATTAATGCCATTTGTAGGGAGTCAAACAAGCATAAGGGGAGGAGGCAGGGGCTCTTCTAAACAAAGATAATCCTTGCTTTTGAGAACACTCAAAGCTAAGAAAGCATGAAGGTCCGAGATCGAAAATAGCTTTTATTGACATAAGCATAAAACTCTTCCCTCAACCAAAGTAATAAGGAAGAAGGGTCATTTCTGATGGGCAGCTTACCAACCAGGAAGGGAACTTGGCTACATTGGTGACCACGATCATGGGAATGAGGCAAAATGATACTTCTTCAGAGATATTCCTAAATTTGCAAAATTGTAGTTAATTTCCATGAGAGGAAATTGTACAAAGGCAGAAAAACTGGCTTCATCAGAGACAGGCAGGGAGGAAAGCCAAAGCAAATGAGAGCCTTCCACAGGTCATCTCGATCACTCCTAATGCAATTATGTGTGGCAATGTTAGCATCCTCACTTTACAAAAGGAATCTGGGATTTAGAAGAATTAAACAGCCTGCCGAGATCACACAGAGAGAGTATGTGGCAGGGCTGGAGTCTGAACCCTCTTCTGCTGGACTCCACAGGCTGGGCTAGTAACGCCCCATGGGCCATCCATTCACCTTCCTTCTCACAGAGGCTTTCCTCTCTCCATTCCTTTCCTGTGCTTTACCTACTTACATTGTTGGCCCTCCAAACACAGCCCAGGAGAGATGCACCTACCACCTCTTTGCTAAATCCTTCCCCCAATGAGTAATGAGAAAAGAGTAAAGATTAATATTATGAACAAAATTATGGGGGCTGGCCCCGTGGCCGAGTGGTTAAGTTGGCGCGCTCTGCTGCAGGCAGCCCAGTGTTTCGTTGGTTAGAGTCCTGGGCGCAGACATGGCACTGCTCATCAAACCACGCTGAGGCAGTGTCCCACATGCCACAACTAGAAGGACCCACAACAAAGAATATACAACTATGTACCAGGGGGCTTTGGGGAGAAAAAGGAAAAAATAAAATCTTAAAAAAAAAAAAACAAACACAAAATTATGAAGGGGCCGGCCCAGTGGTGCAGCGGTTAAGTTCGCACATTCCGCTTCGGCAGCCTGGGGTCCGCCGCCGGTTCAGATCCCCAGCGTGGACACGGCAACGCTTGACAAGCCATGCTGTGGTAGGCATCCCACATGTAAAGTAGAGGAAGATGGGCATGGATCTTAGCTCAGGGCCAGTCTTCCTCAGCAAAAAGCACCTGGAAGCAGATGTTAGCTCAGGGCTAATCTTCCTCAAAAAAAAAAAATTACGAAGATTCCCACGGACTGGGAGAGTTTAGGATCATCAGGAAACAATCACATCAGATGTGGAAACCAATTTCCTGTGCTGGAAACTACCCACTGATTGGTGTAATAGGAAGACCAAACTTTTTATTCAGTTAAAATCAGTCTTTTAGAATCCAAAGTGAGGGAGGAGGGAGGGGAAGATAGCTATTGATGAAAGGGAACTAAAAAGAAAAACTGCATTCATGAATTTCAGAAGTCATACAACAGGAACATGGAGAGTAATCCAGAGCTATAGGGGAAAAACATAGGATAAGAGTAAGTCTAATAGACTGGCACTTTTTAGGGGTTTGGGTCTCAAAACTAAAAGTAATGGTTAACCAGTACGAACTTAACAATAAAGAGAGAGGCAAATATTTCAAAAGGATAAAGAAACAAGAACACAAAATTTTAAGCAAAGCGGCAGATGGCTAAATATTCCAGTCACAGTGATGAAAAACAAAACTGCCCCACTAGGATAGATATCTAGATGGTAAGGCAAGCCAAATCACTCACTGAGCACATATGCAGATCTGCTCGAGAAAAATGGGAGTCTTTCCAGGCAGATAGCTGCTACACAAGAAAATCAAACATAGCTAGAATATATTTATTCATCTATTAGAATCTTATCAAGTCCCTACCATGCAAGGTACTTTTGCTTATGAGAATCAAAAGTACGTGAAATCTATCAAAGAGGCTTAAATGAGACCACCACCACCACCGCCGCCACCACAAAGCATTGGTTTAAAACAGGTGTTGAAAAATGTACTGAAGCATAATGAAAAAAAATATTGAAAGCCTTCTAGTACTAATATTTCTGAGAATTTACTACATTCCAGATATTATTTTAAGCGCTTTTCTGTAAAACCGTTATGGAGACAGGAATTATCTTTATTTTGTAGAGGAGGTTATATAATTAGCCCAAAACCCCACCGCCACTAAATTCTAGACTTTACAAAAACTGTCTTACTTCCTCATGATGAGTCTTACCTACATCACACAGATTTAGAAACTGAGGCTCAAAGAGTTAAGTGACTTGCCCAAGGTCACACAGCTAATAAGTGGGTAGCAGTGTTCAGACCAGGTCTATAGAACTCAAAAAAGCATCTGCTCCCTCTAATGTAACCACGGGATACTCCTAAAACAAATTCTTCAGTAGAACTAAAAAGAGGGGACAGAAAATGCCATCTTAAAAATGGTGGCTCAAGTTAACTGAAGGGAGACCGTGAAACAAGGTGATTAAGAGCAGGGGCCCTAGAGCCGGCCTGCCAGGATTCAAATCCCACCCACAATATTAGGTGTGCAAGCTCCTTAACCATGCTGTGCCTCAGTTTCCTCATCTGTAAAACAAGATAACAATTGTAGCCTCCTCATAGGGGTTGTTGTGAAGATTAAATGAGCCAGTAATCAGAAAGAATTAGAACAGTGTCTGACACAAAGCAATGAGCAGGAAAAAAAAAAGAGAAGACAAAGAAGAAAAAAGAAGACTGCTCAAATAGAGAAAAATTGAAACAAAGCAAACATGGATAAGGGCCTTAGCCCAATCCACCCTGCTGTGATAATGCTTTTATTTGAGCTTTGGGCTAAAGCTCTGGCCTGGGGGAAGCCAGGGCTCTGCCTTATCGTCACACTGCAGCTTCCCCGTGACAGAGTGCTCCTGACAGAGTGATTCCAAGCATGAAAATCTGAGACCTTTCAGATGATCCTGTGACACCTGGGGCTCTAAAAGGCTGCTCTCTTCTGCCGCCGTGTTTCTTCCTTTGCAATCTCAAAAGCAATCACATCACTGTCAGGGCCTGGCCACAGTAGTCGAGGGCTTTACAGAGATTTGAAATAGCAGAAGTATGTGATTTGTGAATACAGGGAAAGGAAGACAATAGCCCCAACCTCGATCAAGGTTCAGAGGTTCACTTATGGAAAACAGGGTTGAGGCCCAAATACCACCTGATTCTCTGAGAAGCCTGTGCTCAAGAGGGTCCGGGGGAACTGGCGGTAAAGGTGAGCAGCAGCCACTGGGAAGCACAGGGCAGAGCCCTGCATAAAGCAGACCATGTGAAGCTGGATGTCCTGTGAATGAGTAGGGGAAATGCCAGCCCTGCCTAGCGCTCCTGCAGTCAAACTGCAGCCCAAAGGAAGCCATCTCAGTTTGGGGAGCAGGGCTGCTCTTGGGGCTCCTCTTGGTTGTAAGGGGTAACTACCTTCTTGCTCATCATGAAACCTTCCCCTGACCTGCCCTTGCCCCTTCCTTCCCTCTCTCTGCCCAGTTGTTTGCACAGCCATTAACACAGGATTGAAGACTCAGGTCACATCGCACTTGTTCCCTTGTCTCCATCAGTCATCAAATCCTGTTGTTACAGTACTAGTTGAAAACACTGTCTTCTTCTTCACTCCCATGGCTATCACTCAGTCCAGACCCAACAAGGTGAACTATCAGAATAGCTTCCTCAACCTGACGGAATTATTCTCATTTTACAAATGGACAAACTGAGGCACAGATAGGCTAAGTGGCCTAGGGTCCAGAGCAGGAACTCTTGGAGGCAGAATTCAACCTGGGCCAGGGCCCACACTCCTACCCACTATATAATAACTAAAGACTGCTTCACACTGCACCATGATTATGAGCTACTCAATAGCAGGATCCATGCCTATGGCCTCCACAGCCCATTCCCCAGCTGCACACTGGAACACTCCGTAACTGATGATGGCAAACAAGGTCAAGCCCCCAATCAGGGACTGGTTCTAGTGCCTAGCAGCAGCTGAAAGAGGAGCTTTTCTCCTCCTGGGGGGTGGGGGGTGCCAGGGTAACAAGGCTGTGAGTGAGTCACAGCACTCCTTCAAACTAAACTGACTAACGCGAGTGCTCCAATATAAAATCCACCTCAAGTACCGAGACAGAACACTTTGTCTGCCTTTGTCTGCACACTTTGCACCTCAACGTCCACAACTTTGGGGTCTGGCATTCTACAGTGAGAAATACTTGTTTTAAGGAATTCAAATAAGCTGGGGGACACAAATTAGAAGAGGTGACAAAACAATTCAAAAGGTTTCATTTTGGAAACTCTATGAATAAAATGATGATGTCTCCTTAGAGAAAGGATCTTTGGCTTCATCAACATTGCCCCACCCCCAACTCAATAAGTCCAGGGACACAGGCCATTTATCCCTAATATCAGCTTCCCCAAGAGGAATAGCTCTAAGAGGCTGGGAACTCTATAGTTTCTGAGGACTCCAGAAACTTCTGAGGGATTGTCTTTCTCTCTTAAACACATCTAACCAAAGGCATGGATGGTCAAAGGAGGCCGCAGGTGGTCCTCAAAGAGGTTTCCCAACTACCACGGGAAAGATTCCCGTGGTGCCACCACCCAGAGAATAGGGGTTCGCCCCGGAGAGTCCAAGCCTCCAGAGTGTCCTGCCTCTCTCCCAGGTGAGTATCCTTCATCTGTGTCCTCTGCAGGAGAGCACACCATTGCCTGGGAATGTCAAAGCTTCTTTACTATAATTTGCGATCATCAGAAGATATAAACCAAACCAGAGAGAGAACTACACAAATACAACCTTAGTCATAGTTTTTCTTCACATTAGCCCAGCATTAATACATACATTAATACATACAATAAGATCTGAGCCTTTTTAGAGCCTCCTCTAGTTTTGCTTCCTAATTCTAATCCACTCCTGGTGAAAATCCCTCAAGACTGTTTAAAGTAAAGTTTCTCAACTTTAGCATTATTGACTTTTTGGCCAGATAATTCCTGGTTGTGGGAGGCTGTCTGATGCACTGTACGAGGTTTATAGCATCCTTGGTCTGTACTCACCAGATACCAGTAGCACCACTCCCTGCCCTGAGTTGTGACAACAGACATTGCCAATGTCCAGGGGTGGGGAGGATCACCCCAGGTTGATAATCACTACTCTAAAGAAACTAAAGAGCGGCGGCCCCATGGTTGAGTGGTTAAGTTTGCACGCTCCGCTTCAGTGGCCCAGGGTTTCACTGGTTTGGATCCTGGGCGCGGACATGGCACCCCTCATCAAGCCATGCTGAGGCGGCGTCCCACATGCCACAACTAGAAGGACCCACAACTAAGAATATACAACTATGTACCGGGGGGCTTTGGGGAGAAAAAGGAAAAATTAAAAAAAAAAAAAAAGAAACTAAAGAAACCTCAATTTGCTCTGAATCTCAGAGAGTACCCCCATTCAGTTTCAAGCTGAAATTACCTTTCCCCCAGTTTCCCAAGCCCCATACACTGTTCTCCAGAATTCTACTGACACAATCACCCTGAATAAGACACTCCACCTCTTGGCAGGAGGGTCTTCCTCCATGTCTTGTCACTTAAGCCTCTTTCATGGTTTCTCAGCTATTTCTCTAGAAAGGTTCTAAGTTTCCTGCTCAGTCACCCCTGAGCCCACCAGCTTACCCTTCTATCACACACAGAATGTGTCAAGGCCTCTGCCCCAAGGCCTAATTATATGCTCATTATCCAGTCACAGCCAGGGACTAACTACACTCCCTTTTCTGGCACCTTTGATGACATGTGTCATATAGGACTTAAGGAAGGCATTCTATGAGCAGAAACCAGGGGGAGAAAAATGTACCAAAGGAGGGTTTATGGAAGGCCCAAAACAAATGGGTTTTATTAAAAAGTAATCATTTACAGAGTATAAGAAAGAGATCAAGAGTCTGCTAAGATAGTCAAGCTTTCTGAGCAAAAGAAAAAATGACAAGGTGAAACTATATCTCATAGAGATCAGTAAAGTACTAAGAATTAAAAGTCTCCTTGTAAACAGATGTAAGGAAGAAATATGAGAACGCTTGAAGGTCCAATAGAAACAAAGACAGTAACTGCTGAGTCACTGAGTTTAAAAAATTAGTCTTCAACAACAAAGAAACAAAAGCTCTACATAATTACACAGGAAAAATAAAAATGATACTCTAGGCAATTAAGACTCTTTTAAGATCAGAAAATACCAATAAAATATTAACAGATTCCTATGCCTTTGTTGCTCCAATCATTTTGCCTCCTCCTCCACCTCCTTGATCATTTCAGACAGATTTTCTTGAAATGACGGGAGCTACTCATTTGGAAATCCAAAAGTTGCCATGCCAATGGTTGCCAAACCACATTCAGAAATAGCAGTGCTGCAGGGAAACACAAAACTTAACAAATTACTCCCAAAGAATGTCTCCTTTAGAAAGGGTTAAAGGCTAAGAAAAACAGGAAACTGCACTTGTAGAAGCTTTTTGGAACGCAACTATGCTCTCCACCGTAGAAGCTTTCTGGAGTAGAAAATGTGTACAAATCTTCAACAATTTTATGAGGACTACAGTGAGTACCGAGGGCACAGCTCTCTGGAAGCTATAAATGCGTAATGCTAATGAGAAACTTGAAGATTGTTGAAAGAAAAGCTAGAGGAAAGTGTATCTAAAACTAAACCCTGACCAACTTCTATCAGACTTCATAGAGCTGGCTGAATGGTTCATATTAACACCCATAAATACAGAAGAAAGAAAAATACACACACCAAAAAACCCTCCATTCAACGCCAAGTACAAATAGATCCTGGGAGGCTGTGGGGCCAAGCCAACATTCCCAGTGCATTCACTGTCCACAGAGCTGGCTTTTTAAAAACCTCCTCTAAATGTCTGAAGCCCCTATCTCTGCAAAAGCACCTGGACCATCAGAAAAATGCACAGACATTCTTCAAATAGTTTTCAGACTCTCTGAATACAGGGCAGTGAGGAGTAGTATGGAGCCCAACATTGGGCACAAAACTTAAATAAGGAGTGGGCCAGCCCCGTGGCTGAGTGGTTAAGTTTGCACAATCTGCTTTGGCAGCCCAGGGTTTCGCCAGTTTGGATCCTGGGTGCGGACAAGGCACTGCTCATCAGGCATGCTGAGGCGGCCTTCCACATACAACTAGAAGGACCCACAACTAAAAATACACAACTGTGTACTGGGGGATTTGGGGAGAAAAAGCAGAAAGAAAAAAAGAAGACTGGCAACAGTTGTTAGCTCAGGTGCCAATCTTTAAAGAAAAAAAAAAACTTAAACAAGGGTCAAAGAGTTGATCCATCTTCCTCTCTCCATCCGAATTCAGGAATCCTTTCATACAGTGTCCGAGGAAGAAAGGCAGCTCTTTTCTCAACCTCTCTCTCCCCTATAATCTGCTAAATCCATTATATTTATGATGTAGCTTGACAGTCCTCAGTTTAAAACCATACTAGTTACTAGCACTCGGAGCTTGGGCAAGCGACTGAGACTCTAAGCCTCTGCCTCCTCATCTGTAGAAGGGGATCTGACTCCCTCCCTCCCACGGCTGCTGTGTGAATTAAATGAGATGTAACAGGAGATGTGCTTCCCCGAGTACTTGACACACAGAAAGCATTCAATATGCACTATAAACATTATCCCAGAATCTTCTATTGCTCCCTTTTTATCGGGTTCTTCCATTGCCTTCAGATATGGTCAGAACAGAGCCCCCATCAGAGGAAAAAGGCCTTACTGGGCCTCACTGCCCCTTAAACCTCCGTCCTATTTCAAGTCTTCCTGTCCCTGCCAAAGTTTTGAAGTCAGTGTTCTACACCCAAAGCCCTCACCGTAGATGCCCTCCCCACTCACAGTACAGGCCCTCAAGGCAACCATCAGCTTTCCCCCACCTTAATGGAACCATACTCTCCAAGATCAGCAACTCACACAATCCCCAAATCTAATTTGTTTTCATTCTCCTTGATCTCCGACACACTCGACACAGTTGATCAAACTGTCCCCTAAATTCTCTGTCCCCTTGGTCACTATATCATGGCCTTCCTAGCCTCCTCCTTCACTCTTGCTGGCTCCTCCCCTTAGTCATGGGTATGGAAACACTTGGGGCTCAGTCCTCTGTACCCTCTCTCTCTGCACGTGCTTGCTCTCAGGATGCATCTCTCCATCTTTCATTGGGATGAACCCCAGGGCTACAAGGGCTGACTGGGAGTGAGCCCAAGGAGAGTCCTGTATGTGTGTGAAAGAGTCTTCATCCTGGGAGGGCAGATTTGATCTCTGCAAATTTACTGATACACAAAGCCAGGTGTACTGATCAAGGTAGGAATGCGATGTTTGTGTGAATGGAAGGTCAAAACAATGTGTGAAAACAATAGCCTGAATTGGTAGGTTTAAAAAATATCTAAATTCCTCATGACATCTCCAGCTCTAGCAGGTATAGTACAGCGGTTAGGAATGAGGGTTCTGGAGTCACAAATGAATCCTGACTCATCCACTACCTAGCTCTGTGACCTTGGACATGTTACTTAGCCTCTCTGTGCCTCAGTTTCCTCATCTGTAAAATGGGGATAACAGTACCTATTCATATGGCTTTGTGAGGATTCAATGTAAAGCAGTGGCTCAGTGCTGAGAATACAGTAAGTATGCTGAAAATTTTAGCTGCTGTTCCCCCTACTGTCTCTTATATTCAGAGCCTTAGTCAAAAAAGAATGTCAATTAAGATGTCTCAACACAGACAGGGGGGAATAATCCACATAGGAAACAGAACAAGGAGCAACGCTTTGAATGATCTGCATGTAATAATCCGGAGAAGGCTATCAACCTATTCAGAACATCTGGATATGTTCTTCTGAGTTACCCCACAAATCTCTAATGCCCACAACATTTGTTTACCCAAAAAAGCCCTGATTCTTTTACTGATCAACAGTTGCTAACAACACTGAGTCTGCAAGTTTGACGAGAGGGATCCACTTCCAGAGGGAGCCTCCAGGTCTCGTGGCTCAGGTTGACGTGAACTGCAAACATCAGCTGTTTTCCTAAAGAACTCACTGCCTACGCCATCTCCAGACCGGAAAGCTTCAAGTTATACTTCGGCCTTTTGGGAACAGAAGTCATCACATACCTACACTAGAAAAAATTCTTAAATAATAAAAAGATGTTAACATTTTCAAAGGACTTAAAATCAACAGCCAAGAGTCTCTCTCCTTTCTCTGTCTCCTCAGAGTTCTTATAGAATTTCAGAGCTAGAAGGAGCTTTCAATATTTTTGAAGAAAAAGCTTTCATCCACAGCTACATTTGGAAGCTACGTGGTCCTTGTGCCCTCAGCTTGGGTGAGAGACTGACAACAAAGTGGAAGATGAGATTTCTTCAGCGCCTTGCAAGTTGGCCAGGCCTACTGCACTGGAAACAGCTCAAGGCTGGTACCCTAATGATTCTTAGAGTAAAAAGCAGACACTGTATTATTCTGATTCACTAGCCTATCTTACTACTTTGAAGGTCAGCTCTAGTCCCAATAAACCTTAGTTTCCAAGCCCATCTATGTTTTGTTGTTAAAAAAACAATATTCAGAAGAGAGGTGGAACCTACTCTTTGATGAATGGCATATTTTGATACAAAGTCTTTACATAGACTACACTTTGGATATGTTGTATAAGTTTTTATAACAATCAGAGATCCAGTTGGCCTAGAGGGCATGATTAACTGTATTTTTAACTTTGGACAAACTAAGAAATGAAGCTATAAAAATAGATGTTTCTCTACTCTCTCCTCCCCAATGTTCCCAAGCTCGTTTTGTCCATAATCTTTATCTGCCTGTATGACAGTCTCATTGTTTTGTGCTATTAAAGCAGTGCAGTTGCACAATGTAAGATCATATCCAACTCAGCATCTTCTCAACAGAAAGAATCAATCTCTTTAAGGATCACTTTTAAAGTTCAGTTGCACTGCTCCCTAGAAAATAGCCAAGAGGGCCCTGGGATGGTAGCTGTGGGCAGGGAACCAGCCAGCCCACAAGACCTCAGGCAAGGCAGTGAGCACAGGACAAAAACAGTACATGCCATGAAGCCAGAGACCCAAGTTTAGAGCCCAACTCCAACATTTACCAAACTCTGAGTGCTTTACACAATTCTTAAATGGATCTATTTGTACCTAACTCAGAGGAGCTGAGAGTGAACTCAAAAGAATGTATCTAAACAGCCTACTGTAACGCCTGGCACAAGGAGGCTTAATGAATGTCATTTTTCATCCCCAAACCTTGGTGCATCTTTAAAAACTGCCCTAATGAGAGGACAGGGAAACACTTGAGCCTCTTGGCTCAAGACAAATCAGGCAAGTAGACTCATTCATCAATAAATCAACAGGAATTTAGTTAGAGGCTCTCTCTTTTTAAAAAAATTGTTTTATTGCGGTCATATTGGCTTATAACATTGTGTAAATTTCAGGTGTACACTATTGTATATCATGTTCTGTATAGTTACAGACGAGGAGGGGGAGGGGGAGGATGAGGAGGAGAAGGAGAAGAAGAAGAAAACACCTCCCCTAATACCTTAGCGCCAGTAGAGGAAGGAAACAATGTCTACCAGGCAATGAGGATACGACTGTGGCCAATAAAGAGACCTTACCTACCTTCAAAGAGTTTGCAGTTTAGAAGTGGATAGAGACAAGTAAATGGGAAATCAGAATGCAGCATAACAAATGCAATGCCAGGAGTTACAGAACGGGCTCTGGGAGCACATAGGAAGGGCCTTCACATGCAGAATCGGAAGACTTCCTGCAGGACACGACAGATAACAATGATAGTAATAGCTAACTAACACTTGCTGAGAAGCTACTATGTGCTAGGAAGATGCTAAATGTGTTTGCAGATTACCTCCTGTAATTCTCAGAAAAACACTGTAAGATAGCTACTATTATTACTGCCATTTTAAAGTTGCAACAAAGAGGTTAAGAGACTTCCCAAGGTCATACTGCTGGCAAGCAGCAGAGTAGGGATGAGAACCCACACAGCCTGACTCCAGAGTCTAGGCACTTCACTACCATGCTGACTGCCTCTTCTAAAATGAGGCCAGACGCTGCCAAAACTTGGAGCATAGGAAATTTTCTAGGCAAAGAGGTGTATGTACAGCTCTAGATGCAAGTAAGCACAGGGCCTAGGTTAGAGGGAATTGCAGATGGGCACCTGCTATTTGTTAAATTCAGTAATGCTGAAGCATCCAGTGGTGATGCAACTGAGGTGATGCACAAAGCTATCAGTGGGGAGCAAGGAGGAAAGAGAAATGAGCCAGACTGCAAAAGCCTCAAGGATACACTAAGGAATCTGGACTCAAGGGCAAGCCACCATCCTGAAAAGGTGCTCCAAGCCAATAGTTAATTTTCTCTTAGAAACGACAGTCTCCTGGGGGAACATTCCCAAGGGACTAATAATCCAACTTTTTGCATAAAGAATTAGAAACATTATAATTTACCAATCATAACTGATACTCATTCAAGATCAAGTTTTTTAAGGTGCACATAAAGTTCAAAAGGTAACAGTAACTTGTCAAATTCACATTTAATATGCCATAGTTATACAGTGTTCTGTAAAAAAAAAAATTTTCATGCTGGCAGTCAACTTTTTACTTCAACAAATCAGAAGGCAACAGAATACTTTTAATCAGACTACAAATTCAGGAAATGGATTTAGTAGCCATCTTTAAGGAGACCTTGAGACAATGTGATGGTTTTTTGTGAAACTATGCCAGAGATACTGTTTGCCTTGGTTGCCTTCTTTTCCTTACCATAATTTTCTGCATAGAAAGCAGAGAGGCACATTAGGGATGATTTTACCAGTCCCATAGCTCACCTAGTACAACAGTTATAAAGCTTACATTTAATAAAGCACATACCAGGTGTCAGGTGCTATTCAAAACATCTTCATTATGTTGAAGATCCTCACAACGACCCTATGAGGTAGGTAGGTACTGTTATTCCCACCTTGGAAGTAAGAAAACTGAGGCACAGAGACTTTAAATCACTTACTGCTAAGCAGAGAGCTGGCATTTGAACCCAGGCCGACTTTTTGAGAACCTGCACTCCTAAGCACTACACACACTGGCTCTCCCAACTCATATCACCTTCAAAATGGAATCCCAAACTCAATCCACATTTGCACAGAATTCAACATCCCTCTGATTCTCAACCACAAGGTGTTCCACCCATAAGGTCTCAAGGCACTGACTTCAATGATGGCTAAACCCTGGAAGAAACAAGTACGGGCTGGTTCTAGGAATAGAGCAGAGAAGGTAGAATGAGAAACAGGGAACGTGTTTCTGGAGCGAGCCTGAGGCAGAAAAACTGAGGGGGGCGGGAATACGGCTCTTTAGGAAGAGTTACCTAGGCTCTCAGTATGTGCTACCAAGTGGGGGGAGGGCTGTTGGTAACCAGAGAAAGCCTCTTCCTCCCTCCAGGGACCATACAGTCTGAGAGTTCTGGAACTGCTTATCAGCTCCCACCCACAGCTCCACCCTAGTAAACTGCTGTGACCCTGGCCAGAGCAGAAACACCTGAATTTCCTAAGCAGGGCAGCCATGGTGTGGAGGGGTGGGGCCTACCTGGGCTGGGGCCTCCTGGCCTCAGGTCCAGAGCAGGCCAGTGAGCAAGGAAGGAATATGGAGCAGTCAGTACTGGATTCTGTGGGGACAGGATGGCCCTTTCCCTCTACCCAGCTAGAAGAAAGACAAGAAGCCCTACTCAAAAAGATCTTTTCCAACATCACACCATCAGATTTTTTTGGTTTGTTTAACATACAGAGTGAGACACAGCAGAATGTCACTTCATTTGCACTATAATTCCCTTACAAAAACTGATTTTCTACATCAAGTTGTGTCTAGCTACACAGTGGTTATATGAATTTTGATAGGTAATTGGGAACACTGGGGAACAGGGGAGCTTGGCTAGCGGTGAAAAGAAGAGGTCACATAACTGAAAAGGTGTCAGAACATCGCTGACATCTAAATGTACCTCGAGTGAAACCCACCTCCCCACAAACCACACAGGAAGAGCCTCTGCACTCAGCCAAGGGCCTGCTCCCATTTCTCCATGAGTAGCTCTGTCATGCGGGGGCACAGGGAAAGCTGTGAGCAGGCTGCTGGGGCTAGCTCCTTAAACCCCTCCTCCCTCTCCCCTTCCTCTTCCTCTGCAGGTGCACACAGCACACTGGGAGGGCCTGCACGGAGAGGTTTAGTGGTGGACCAAATAAAGGAATATGCAGGAATGCTGCTCCCCAAAAAAGAGATGCCCACTAGAAGGACCTGTGTCTCTAACTGTAAAAGAAACCGTACCCCCCTCCCCTGGCTTATTAGCCATTCTACCCTATTACTCCATGTAAGCAAGGAGGGCTGTGGGTCCACTTTAATGAGGGACAACCACACTGCAGGCAGCAAACTGCTGCTACCTTAGAGAACAAGGAGCAGTGTGTGTTCACAGCAGGTGCTCATAAATGTTGAGTGAAAGACCAAGTTACTAAATAACTTAAGAAAACTTCCCCAAACTCTGTAGGCCAATAATGTGCTATTTTTTGACTTTATTTTTATGCAATGCAATTCCCAGCTGAACCACACAGAATTACAAACCCTACACAGACAGGACTCTGAACATTCTGAATTTTTTTTACTTTTAAGTTACATGGGGGCAGAGCATATTCCAGAGGCAAAAGGAAGACTTTTACAAGAGACCAAGTGAGGAAAAATTTCTTTAAAATGAGACATCTGGTAAACCTGGCAATTCAGTTTTCATTTGTTGATGAAAATTTCTTGGACCTGGGTTCCTCTCTGAATCACTCCTCTTAAAATAGAGGCTTTATAAAGAGCATTTTGTCTAATTTTTCTTCCATGGCAGGCCCCGTTGAGAACACAGAGGAAGCAGCAGTCTCAATCCAAAGTAACTTCATTTTCATATTAATTAACACTTTAACTCCGATTCAGCAGTTTGTTGAACAGTGTACGGTAGTTGAGACTTTGGTCTCACCCTTTCGTAAATCTCCATGTCCAGATATTCCTCAGTGTGCTAACAAGATGAAGACGTGATGCTCCCTTAACCCCAAATTCTTCAAAGGCTTTTAACTGGCTACGAGGAAAACAGCTCTGACCTTGAACCAAATTCTTTCTCTGAGAAGACAGGACCAGCTCTGCCTTAAGCTAGGAGCAGATCCCAAACAAAACAGAGAGGCTCAGAGATGAGGGCTTCCACAATATGCCAGCCCACCTCAAAATGAAAACACAGCGAGCCTTTTCTTCACTTCGTTATTAAATTTTCATCAATCAAGCTGAAGTAGAAGAAGGAAACCCTCTGGAAGGAAATCTTGGGAATATAAAAACCCAAACTGTACCTCGTTAACAACAACAACAAAAACTGTCTAGGCCTGAAGATCCAAGATGTTAACAAATATAGATCTATGCTTGCAAGCAGTATGACTGCATTCTTCCCCAGCTGCCTACAGTACTAACTATGGACTCCTTCACTCACCAAGTATCTGAGTATCCACTACGTTCTAGGCACTGCCAGAGGGGCCGGGATCCACATAGGCGAAACTGACAGACACGGCCTTGGCCCTCATGGAATTTATATTCTACTGGGCGAGACAGACTTCAAATGATCCCAGAAATAAATGTACATAAAGAGCTAGCTAATACTTCCCGCTACAAACAGAAGCACCCTCTACATACAGAATGCCCCGAAATCCCCTTTTAGAGTAAAATATTACCCCGTTTTACAGCTGAAAAACTGAGATACATTAAGCAATTTGCCCAAGATCCTACAACTAACCACCTCAGCTCAGTGAGGCCTCAAATCCGGGCTCTCTAAGCCCACCTCTGCCCTCTTATTGCTGCTTCCAGAAGCCCTCAGGTAAGACCACCAGGGAGAAACAACTCTACAACCCACCCTGCTCCCACATTCAGAGCCTTCGGACAGGCTGATGTTCAATAAACACGGTTCTGGGGTCCACAGTGCAATGTTTAATGCTCTTCTCACTTCACTCGTGGGGAAATTTTTCTTCTTAAGTTCTTCAGAACCTGCGAAAAAGTCAGTAACACAGGGAGCCTAACGGCCTTTTTGACAGAATAAACCTAAAACGGTTACTGGGCCCTGGGGGATTTCTAGCTGCACAAGAAAATGGGCCAGCATGTTACCTTAACTGTTCTTCCCATCCTGGCCAACTCAATACTGGCTAACAGAATTTTCAAAACTATTTCCTCCCCAATCTCAGAAAAATCTTACTACTTCCCAAAACAATTTTAAAATACACTGCATAGTGTCTTCCTGAAACACTGTATTAATCAGATGGTGATGACTAAAGTGCTCTAGATTCATTAGGGTGATTTACTAAGTGATGAATATTTTTGTTGAGCAAACTATGAGTCCTTAATGAACACTGTTTAAAATCTGATGTTTTTTAGGGGGCCAGCCCAGTGACCTGGTGGTTCGGTTCAGTGCACTCCACTTTGGCAACCAGGGTGTGGTTCCCAGGCACAGACCTATACCAATCAATGGCGGCTATGCTGTGGCAGCAACCCATATTTAGCTCAGGGTGAATCTTCCTAAGCAAAACAAATGAAAAAACCTGATGTCTTTAATTACAGCAATCCTCCCTTATCCACAGGTGATATGTTCTAAGACCCCCAACAGATGCCTGACACCACAGATAGTACCAAACCCTATATATATCCTGGGGTTTTTTCTATACATACATACCTATCATAAAGTTTAATTTATAAACTAGACACAGTAAGAGATTAACAACAATAATCAAATAAAATAGAACAATTATAACAACATTCTGTAATAAAAGTTATGTGAACACGGTCTCTCTCTCTCTCAAAATATCTTATTGTACTGTACTCTTCTTGTGATGATGTGAGATGATACAATGTGTATGTGATGAGACTGAGTGAGATGAATGACGTAGGCATTGTGACATACAGCTATTTTTGGACAGCAGTTGACCGCAGTCAGTAACCAAAATTGAGGAAAGCAAAACCACCGAAAAGGGGGGACTACTGTATCAAATTTTCATAAAGTAGCACTGTCTAAGAACCATTTGCATGAATTTTTGAAACGTATGCATAAACTTCTTTGAGAAGATGCCATCCTTCCTGATTGATTAGTTTTAGATATAAAGACTATTTTATTTAGTCTTTCCTAACTAGTGAATAGTTGGGGGTTCAGAGACTGAGACTTAAGCTCAGCCATTATTATGACGTGCGACCTTAACCAAGTCAGTTCCTCTCTCTGTGGCTACTTATGTGTATCATGGCCACATGAACAGTCTTTCTCCATTCTGCAGCATTGGTGAAGCCAAATGAAATTAGAGAGGTAAATGTAAAAGGTATTATTTAAAGTCGAGATATTTGATCATCTTCCTGTACCTGGCTCCTAGTGCAGGGCCTAACACAGCAGAAACTGGGTAAATGTTTGAAGAAAGAACAAAGTTCACCTCTGCAGCAGCTGACAGCATTCATCAAGCACAGGAAAGGAAACCTAACCCTAGGGAACCAAATGGTGGGTCAGGTTAACCACAACAAAAATAGGCAAGACACACTCAGCCAGCAGGACTATGATAAAAGTTCTCCATCTCACCACCAAAACGGGAACCACTCATCACTGCATGCCACACAGATACACAAGGACAGGTCAAAAACGTCACTCAACCAATTCTGTTTCTCAGTCTACCCAAAATGTATCATTTTCTTTTCAATGATCCTCTAACCAAGTATCAAAGTATTCTTACTAGTGCTCCCCTCTTTCTAATCTAAAATCAACTTTGCGGTAGAATAATAAATGTCTATTAAATCCTTACTATCAGCTAGGTGCAAAATTTTCAGTTATTTCAATCCCTACTCTTTAATAAAATGCAGTGCCAACTCTTCTCAGAGGTGAAGGGGCCTCTCTCCCCAATAGCGTGCTCTCCCACCCCTGGGCAGGCCACCCAGGCTCAGGGTCTGGAGCACCACCTCTCTGAAGATCGCTCCCTGGGATCAGCAAGAAGCAAAAGGAGCTGCTCTGAGGGTGAGGTCGGGTAAGGAGAGAGAATGGGGCTGAGAACCACCCTCTCCCTCCAAAGGGCCCTATGGGAAAGAACCTGGACTTCGGTGTTTTAACACAGGGGAACCAGAGCACACCAGTGACGAGGATCAGACTACATGAGGTACCAACAGAAAATGCTGCCACTGATGCTAATTATAGATGCTGGAGGACCAACAAATTAATAAACAAGAAACTGTGAAAATTTGACTTGGCCATGTAAAAATTAGTACTAATGATAGTCACTTATGTAAACTGCTTACCTAATTACCATGCAGCACCATAATGACCACATAGATCATTAAAGGTGTCAGATTAGCATATGAATGTTTGATTTCATCACAACGCTGAAATGAGGTCACACACGCTCCGCTTTCATAAATTGTCGCTCACCTCGCATGCTTTCTCACTCACAACTTAAAGCTGAAATGAACATCCCTGGATGAACAAGAGCTTGTGCTGTTGTAAAAGCATTCACAGCCCCTGGGCACCACCTGAAACTGGAATCACAGAGATTCGTGGAGGCTCAGAGCACTATTAGAGATTCCAGGGGCAAGAAGTGTATCCACAGTTTTATTCTACATGATTCTGTAGACAAACTGATATTTCTCTTCTTTCCATTTGAATAAGGATTCTCCACCCCACACACCACCATCCTTCACTCTAAACTGTCAAGGATTTATAACAACAGGAAATTTGGAGTTAGGGTAGGCAGATGACTGAATTTTGGCTGACTGGAGAGAAAAACTTCCTCTCAGCATAAAGGGTGTGGTTTCGGTTTCTTAATGACCATTCAGGGTTAGGACTCCAGACACGCCAATCGCAAAGCCTGGGGAGCTTGTATTGCCTTTTCTAGAAGTTTTCAGTCCTACGTACAAGGTCGTTGAACTTCATGACAACATGTTCCATAGCTAAAGCTCAGCACTGTGAGTGAGGAAGTCCTGGGCGCCTAGATAACGGCCCTATGGGTTTAAGGATCCCCCTCACTGCTATCCTGTACACAAGGAAGCTTATTTCAGGAGACCACAGGCCAAAGCAAAGACAGGGTTGGCTTTAAACTTTATAAAACCCTTAGAATCAAATCTATACACCATTTCACAAGAAGTGCTGGTTTGGCTTTCTGTACACATCTCAGTAAAGAAATAACTATAATCCTGAAAGGGGTAGGAAAGTCTGCCTTTTCTTCTTTCCATACCACTAGTTTCCCCTCAGTTCAAGGGTTCCCAGGTCTTCCCTGTGGGAATACCTATTTGGAGATTTGGCTTCATCAAATAAACAAAGGAAGATTAAAACAAACCAAAAGACTGATTTATCTGCCTGATTTTAAAAAAAGTTATCTTGGGGCTGGCCCCATGGTGTAGTGGCTCAGTTTGGCGTGCTCCACTTCAGCAGCCCAAGGTTCACGGCTTCAGATTGTGAGCAGGGACCTATGTCGCTCATCAGCCATGCTGTGGCAGCAACCTACATACAAAGTAGAGGAAGACTGGCAACAGATGTTAGCTCAGGGTGAATCTTCCTCACCAAAAAAAAAGTAATCTTACAATGCTAGGCCTTCATCTACAAACTCGTATGCACACCAAGATAAGCAATGGGGCTGTTCTAAAGCAAACGCTGCCCTTCTGCTGAAGAGGGAAAAAAGCATTTCATTTCAGTTATGAATTAAAAAATCCAGTCCTCCCACAAAACTCCACTCCCTCATTTTACATTGTACAATCCTGTTTAAATCCCATTTAGTCACAGGAGAGATCAACTTTGAAGTTGTAAATCAACAACCACCAAGTCCTGTCCATTCCACCTCCAGAATCCAGTGTGGCCTCCTCTCCATACCCACTGTAACTGGCCCTAATCATTTTGCACTCCCAGTCGATTTCCATTTTTTTTTTCTTCTTCTCCCCAAAGGCCCCTAGTACATAGTTGTATATTCCAGTTGTAGGTCCTTCTAGTTTTGCTGTGGGGGATGCCACATCAGCATGGCTTGATGAGCAGTGCTAGATCCGCGCCCAGGATCCAAACCAGTGAAACCCAGGGCTGCCAAAACAAAGCACGTGAACAGAAGCACTCAGCCACAGGGCTAGCCCCTCTTAGTTGATTTCAACTTCTCTGATCTATTTCCCAAAAATCTGAAGTGATCTTCAAAACTGCAAATGCATCATTACCTTCAGTGTAAAATCCAACTCCTTAACGTGGGCACAATGGTCTCGCCTCTGCCTACTACCCCAGCCAATCTCTCCCCACTCCATAGCATCTCGCCTCCCTCCTTCACACGAAGCAACTATCCGCGTTTTTCTGAATGTGCCATGCTCTCCATACATCCACTCTTTGCACACACTGTACATTTTCTCTCCAGCATAGAAGAGCCCTCAGTTTTCCCTTATTTGCCTGTACAACTCCTATTAGCTCTAATCTCCACTCAGACTTCATTTCTTCTAGGAGGAACATTTCCCTCATATACCTAGAGCTGTCCCTACTCCCCACCGACCCTCACCCCCGACCCCCACCCCCACTCCTGTCCCTTCATTCCTAAAGGATCCTCCTGCATCCCTCTGTTTTGTAGCACTCACTACACTACTGTCTGTCTCCCTCATTAGAAGATTAGAAGGCTGGAATTGAGGCTTCTTTCCTCTCTAACTCCACTAGCCAGAACACGGGCAGGCTGGCATGCATTCAGTGAAGACACTGTCATTGTCCTTTGGTTCCAAATCAGCACAACTCCTCCTACTCCCCAAGAAAGTTAGGGGAAAGGCATTAAATGAAGATTGGGTGTTAACTGCTGCTCTTTGACCATCATGTCAACTACTGTGGAAAAAAAATACTACTAAGGTGACTTTCATTAATGATGATAACTATTATGGTAAATGTCAGTTGAAGGCACAGAGCATGGTGCAACAGACAAACACTGACTCTGCAGTCAGTGAGACACGGGGCTGAACTTAGATAAGTAACATAAGTCGAGGTCTGTGGTTGTATTTCAGTCTAGGAACGTGTTTAGTGTAGTATTTGGCACATATAGACCCATCTCTGCTCCCACCCTAGTGTACTGCATGGACCTGGGTGTATGATGGAGAAAAAGATACACATTCCTGGGCAAAAACCTATGGTGATAGAGGACAGAAGAGTGGTTACCTCAAGAAGGGGCATTTTTGCCTAGGAGACGACACGAGAGAGCTCAGTGGAGTACTGGAAAAGTTCTATGTCTTGATCCTGGTGATGACCACACAGACGTACACACAGATAAAAATGCATTGCTCTGTACACTTAATATCCATGTACTCACTGTCTGTAAGTTGTATTTCAATAGTTTTTTTTTTAACTAACAGGAGAAACACACTCTCCCTGTGACGGAAGACAGCCCCAAAAACGAGGTTCTGAAGTCAAAGCATGCTTGCATGCTGAAGGCTCCTGGCCACTGACAGCACTGATTCTTAGCCCCGGGGCCACAGTGTTATTATAAAGGTCCAAAAAACGCATTTGTACACCAGGCATTGGCAGTGGGCAGAAGAAACATCTCACACACATACCACAATGTCCCAAAGGTACAGAGAAGCTACGTGATGAGACACATTTATTTCAGAGTGTTACTAACTTCATAGTCCCTCTGTCATAACATTTTCTCCACCCTCCCTTCTCTCAGGTCTAGAGATAAAATCTAAACTCAATCAAGACAGCATCCAAGCTGGCACCCACCAAGCCTCCCCTCTACTGACTCCACACGTAGCCTCCCACTGGAGGCTCACTCTCTGCTCAGCAAACGGGTCTTTCCCACTGTGGCTTCTCCACCTTTGCCCCTAGCTGTTCCCTTCCCTCCTCCAGCTGACACTATGTTCCAGCCACTGTTCTAAGTACTTTACACGCCTTACCTCATTTAATCTTCACTCAACCTTATTACATGGGAGGTATTATTATTACAGATGAGGAAACTGAGGCAAAGAAATGAAGAAAGTTGTCTATTATCTCTTGATTGGTAGGTAGCAAAGGCAAGATCTGAACCCAGACAACTTGACTCCAGAGCCTCTATCTGGTAGAAGCGTTGCTTGTTTACTTTTGAAATTATTTTAGGTTTACAGAAGAGCTGGAACATAGTAGAGTTCCTGTATACCTTTCACCTAGCTTCCCCTTCTGTTAACATCTTACATACCATGGTACATTGATCAAAACTTAAGAAATTAACACTGATACAATACTATTGACTAAGCTACAAATTTTATTCAGATTTCCTCAGTTTTTACACTCATGTCCTTTTTCTGTTCCAAGATTGTACTTTATATTTAGTAGTCATAATTCCTTAGTCTCCAGTCTGTAACAATTCCTCAGTCTTTCCTTGTCTTTCATGACCTTGTTACTTTTAAAGAGTACTAGTCAGGTATCTTGTAGAATGTCCTTCAATTTGAGTTTGTCTGTTTTCTCATTACACTGAGGTGATGGATTTAGGGGAAGAACACAAGAGGTGAAGTGCCCTTCTCATCACATCCTATCAGGGTGTAAGTGATATCAACATGACTTATCACTGGTAATGTAACCTTGACTACTAGGTTATGGGGGTGTCTGCTAAGTTCTTCCACCGTAAAGTTACTGGTTTTCCCTCTCCGTACTCTATTATTTTAAAGCCAGTCTCTAAGTCCAGCCCACACTCAGGAGGAGGTGAATTAAACTTTATCTCCTGGAGAGAAGAGTTTTGAAGAATATGTGGACATGGGTTGAAACCACCATAGTAATTAATAAATATTTTAAGGAAGATGCTTTGAAGCCATGCAAATGTTCTGTTTCTCCTTAAACTTTCACCCACTAATTTTAGCCTTCATTGGTAGTCCTGCCTGCAGCAATCATTACTGAGGTACACTAATGGCAATTTTTTTTCTGCTTTTTTCTCCCCAAATCCCCCCAGTACATAGTTGTATATATTTTTTTTAGTTGTGGGTCCTTCTATTTGTGGCATGTGGGATGCTGCCTCAATGTGGCCTGACAAGCGGTGCCACGTCTACGCCCAGGATCCGAACTGGCAAAACCCCAGGCCGCCAAGGCAGAGCGCGCAAATTTAACCACTCGGCCACGGGGCTGGTCCCTAATGGAGATTTTCTATTCCCCTCATTCCTTCTACATTTATTAACTGGAATTCCTCTAAAAGGAAGAGCTATCTCTTCTCCCCACTTATTTATTTATTCAATCATTTAATATCACTAACTCAGAGATAATTTATTGTACTCTTTGGTTTATAATCCAATATTATTGTTAATGACTTTGTTGTTCAAATTGTTCCAGTTTTGGCTATCGAGAACTCTCCCAGGTTGGCTTCTGTGTTCTTCTGACCTGCTGCTGTCTTTAGTACCAGCAGTATTACATATGCTAGCATATTACTACATATTACTACATATTACTAGCATACGATAACATATGCGTTCCTCTCAGCAAACACAGAGATTTTTAAATGATTGTGAAAACTCACTCAAAAGAATTAGGTCTTCATAAATATCTGTTGAATCATCCAGTTGAATGAGAAAAAGTTAAAGTATACCTGGGCTGCCACTTTCATCAGTTCTCTCTATAAAGAAACCATATAGGTGACAAAAGAGTAAATATTAAAAAGAGAGGTAAACAGAAGTGATGGTAACTGAAGACAATGAGTCTAACGATCATGATGGGTAAAGAAAAGACATTAAAAAAAAGACAGCTGCATCAATTTGGTCAACAAAACCTAAGTACCGGAGACTGATTTCTTATACACTCTTTCTTTAGAAAAGAAAAACTGTTAAACTCTAAAGTGAAGCACTAAGTCCTGGATCATTTAATCAAAAATCTGTTTAAAAGTCTGCTGTGGGTCTGCTAAAGATGGCAAAAGGGCTGCTGATGAGTGACTAGCAAGAAAACCGTTCTCCAGCTAGCTCTTAAACATACAGTTATGGAGATAGCAACAGATTAAAAAGTAACTAATCTGGAATCTCTGCCAATTTCAACACGGGGTATTTCACTTGTAGGTAAAAAGTAATAGAGCCATTCTATTACTGCTAAGCACATAGGACCCATAAGGATCTTCAGAGCTACTTAGCTACAATACTATCTTTTTCTTCTACTTCTACAACCTGGGGACTCAAGACATCTTTCTGGCAGCATGATCTCCACATAAAATAGACTCTAAAGGCCTTGCAAATGGAAAACCTCAGTCCCAGGCGAGTCACTTAACCTCTTTACTGATTCAATGATCAGTAAAATGGGCACTAATACCTATATCACAGGATTGTGACGATTAAAGCATCAAGGATTAGGGACATTTCCTGTCCCCAAATCTCCCAGGCTTCGAGCTAGTATCAACAATCATCTGGACGAGTCAGATAATACTCTCTGAAAAGCATTTTATGGACAAACTAATTATTATTTGAGAACATAAAATTAGGTCATAAACCACTAATGATGGTGAGGGAGGGGAAAGAACTGTAAAAACGCAGAGTTGCTAGCAACAGTTAGAAATAACTTCAAATACACTGGCCTCTGGTTTGTCACCAGTTGTTTAGATTTACTTCCCTTGCACACACTTTGGCCTTGGTAGTGCATCCGGCTGTCATGTGTCCAAAACAAATCCCTATCACTTTGAACTTTGGGGAGGTCCTGAATTTTCTCACAGATGAAATTCATGAACACACTGACCTGCTTGAGAGGAAGATGAAAATCTTCTAGAAGAAAAGTTTGAAAAAAGCAACATGGGAGGCTTTTTCCTCTTCATGAGCTGCAGGGCATTCCCCTACATCCTCCAAACTAACATACTATTTGGCATAAGTTTAAAGACATTCCCCTCATTCAACTTTCCTATATTCCAGGGAAAATGCCAGCAATTTTTTTTAAATAAGCCTCTCATTTTATGTAGTCAAGTGTTCCAAAAGATTTTGTATTACATTCTTGGGTAAAAGGAGGAATCCCCACTTGCATAAAAGCTAAGAGCAAGGACTCCGGAGCCAGTCTGCCCAGGTTCAAAATCAAGTTCTACCACTGACTGCCTGACTACCTTGGGCAAGTAACTTGACCTCTCTGTGCTTCAGTTTCCTCATCAGTAAAATGGCAAGAATACTAGTGCCTTCCCCAAAGAGTTGTTATGAGGACAAAATGAGTTAATATTTGTAAAGTGCTTAGAACAGTGCATGGCACAAAGTAAGTGCTATAAAAGCAACTATTAGAATAAATAAACCCTTGATGAATCTTTTTGGTAAAATATTACCTAAGCATATAGTAGGTAATGGTCTGAATCTCATCCAAAGACACTGAGTTCTCCAAGTGGTCAAACGTAGTGCTTTACAGGCAACAGTCTTGAAGTCAGAGAGACTCCTGGCTCAGCACCCCTCTGTGTGGCCCTGGGCTGGTCACTTTAACTTCTCCCTGAACCTCTGCTTCTTCATCCGTACAATGGGAATAATAATTATCTAGCAGGCATGCTGTGGAAGTCAACTGAGAAAATACAGATACAAAGTTCTTGGTGCAGACAGAGCAAAGTATTAAGAGCTCAAGAAGTGAAACTATCCCCTCCTCCCAAATACACATGTACACATCCACCTACAATAGTCTGTGGCAACGACTCTGAGGTGTTGTGAATTAACCTGCACATTAACTACCTCAACTACCGCACTGTGGGCTGGGACTGCCACCGAAGTTTCATCATGGCTATGGGGCAACCTGAAGAAGCAAGAATCAGGCAGCTGGACCCAACCAGGACAAGAGTCAATGCACAGACATCATCAACTGGATCAGAGGAAGAGTGGAGAACATGACACCAATAGTTATGAGCAAAGCCAGAACTGGGGCTCCTCTCCAGGCCCAGCAAAGAGCTAAAGACCTAAAAACAAACACTAGAAAGCCTAAGACTTTTCCAGTGATTCAGGTAAACAGCCCTGAACTGATCTGTTTTGTAAATTTTTCTGGCCATCAGACTTCTTATAAGTAGATCTTGATTGCAATTCAAAAGGAAAACTAATGAGAAATGGGTTGTGTTTAAAGGAAACTGAAAAGAAAATCACAACGACTGCTTACTCAGGTAAAAGGAAAACAAGTCAACAGGTTGCTTCACTCAGACAAAAAGGGCTACGGGCAGAAACCCATTTTAAGAAGGATCTTTCTAAGGTTAAATGAAGTACCACCTCCCAAAAAACCAGTTTGTGTTTTCTAAATAACTGATACCTCAAGAAAGAGTACCACTTTCTCTCTCTTTATCTACAGGTAAGAATAGTTTCCAATTTGTTTAAATAAAATGTTCCTTAAAAAAATTAAAATCCCTGAGATTTTAAGCTCTTGCTATGACTGAAAAGAATTGTAATTAGGAGATCTGACCGTACACATGCAAAGCTAAAAGCCACCAAATGCAAAAAAAGATGGACAATAAAAAATCTTACTTTCTTAATCCTAGTAAGGATAAGCACTTAATCACTCCTTCCAAATGCAAACATTAATGCTACTAATCCAACATCAGTGAATGCTCAATAAATGCTGACTACTGGTACTATTGTTAGTGAGACATACATGTGGAGCTGCTTTTCCAGGCACAGTAAAGGAAAAGACTGGTCTCCAGACATCATGTTGCTTCTAGTCACCACCGGTAGGGATAAGTGGTGTGCAGCCATGAGAAAGGAGAGAGCTCAGCTCATGGAGGCAAAGCCATAGCCTTGTCTTGCAAGAATCATGCAGCATCCAACTCAACAGTGTGGATAACTCCTTGGCACTATGAAGCTGAAATCTTTTAAGGTATGTTTTCCTTTCTCAAGAAATGAAGTTCAATATATTTCTTTTCTTACTTTTATTTTCATTTTTTATCTTAACTAATGAGAACAGTCTTTAAAGAACCTGAGAGCCCAACATGAAAGTGCTGTGAAGTCAGTCAGCATGATGCTTTCATGTATAGTTGCACTCCAAACCAAGAAAAGAAGATACACAAATGTCAGAACAAGAATTCAAAATCAGAGTTGTGAGTGGGAGCTTTGAACGCAATAAATCAGAAATCAGCAATAAGGAAACAGAAAAATGTGCTTAGTATTCTTAATAAAAGGCAATTCAACTGACTCTTCAATGTTTATATAAAAAGTATGACACCATAAAACTTACTCAGAATAACAAATGAGACTGAATAATCTAAGCTACAGCTCAGCTTGATACATCTAGATTCTTATCTAGAGCCACTCATAAAGCTGGTGGGAAAAAAAACATTCAAAGTGGGTCTTCCATAATTACAACCTGAAGAATTTGGTTACTCAAGTCCCTAGAACATCTTTTTTAAGGCTTTCTCAACTATAGGGCCATCTATGGCTGGCAGAAACTTAAAAGAAAAAAAAAGATTAGAAGCCAGCTGAGGGGCTGGCCCCGTGGCCGAGTGGTTAAGTTCGCGCGCTCCGCTGCAGGCGGCCCAGTGTTTCGTTGGTTCGAATCCTGGGCGCGGACATGGCACTGCTCATCAAGCCACGCTGAGGCAGCATCCCACATGCCACAGCTGGAAGGACCCACAACGAATATACAACTATGTACTGGGGGCTTTGGGGAGAAAAAAGGAAAAAAAAAAGTTGAAAAAAAAAAAGAAGCCAGCTGAACTGATCTATACTCTTGAAGATTAGAACATTTGATGTGCAAACGGCCAGATGAACCAGTGCACAAACCAGAAGTCTGAATAGAAATATCACTCAATTAAAATACGCAAACACAATTTAAAGTGATAAAAGCAGCACATGGAACCACTTAATTGTTTTTCTTTTTGACAGTTGTTGAGGCAGTCAGGGTTCTATTTCAGAGAGATCCTGGCCTCTGTTAGGCAATGACAGCATCCTCCGTCATACTAAGTGACTTCACAGCACTTTCATCTTGGTCCCTCAGATTCTTTACAGAGCACTGTCATTAATTAAGATGAAAAATGAAAATTAAAGTAAGAGAAGAAATACACAACTAAAACACACAAACACCTTTTCATTACAAACCAATTCAACTGCTTTTCATGGTAAAGTAAAACTGCTAAAGTCTAAATGTCTCAGAGTACATTTTTAAAAGGTTATTATTGAAGTACAAATATGTTTAAATATACGAGTTCGTAATGATATTTACAAAAAAACTCAGTGGACACCTCTGAAGACTACTAGGAAACCAATTTGACCTGAAAACTGGTAAATAAGGGAAAAGAATCAAGCATTTAATTCATCTTCCCTGCACAAACTGTCCCTCAGGGATAACCAAGTAGCTAATAACAGGAGGTTTCTCCAGAAAGTTTCTCTGAAAAGTATTCCAGGTAATAAGTGAAGAGGGAAAAACAGAAATGAAAATATCATTTCGAAAGTTCTTAATTAAATCATGGACCTGGGCAGTGATCGTCAATGGCAGCCAGTATCACAAAAAAGGAAGACTAACCTGAAGGCAGTACTTGACATCCCCTAGGAAGAAACCTGCCAAGAATTCTGAACCTGAATCAGTCCAGGGCTCTAGATCTGATTTCCAGCTTACAACAGGGGACAGAGGAACGTGTTAAATGATACCTCAGAGATGCAATGAGCAAAACCCAGACTGTGGGAAATGGGGCAAATGACCTTTCTTCTTCAACAAATAAACTGGAAAGAAAAAAATGACAGAGATGAAACCCACAGATTTAAAGAGACATAAGAGACATATCAAGCGAATACAATGTATGGACCTTGTTTGGATACAGATTTGAACACACCAACTGTAAAATATAAAACAAAATATTTTGGACAATATGGAAAATTTGAACCCTGACTGACTCAACATTTGATGGTTTTAAGGAATTGCCATTTATTAGGTAATAATGGTATCGTGAATATTTTTTAAAGAGTACTCATCTTTTAGAGATATATACTTAAATAACTTGATATATAGAATTTTCTTCAAAATAATTAGTTGAGGGGGTGATAAAAAGAAACAAAATTGGCCGTCAGCTGATAATTGTTGTGAGAATGCACTATTTTATTCTCTTGACTTCTATACGTTTGAAATTTCCCATAATAAAGGCTAGAACAACAAAAGAAAAGGGTTTTTGTCTCCTTCTGCTTGGAGTATATTGCTCCATGCATTTGTATTATTATTGGCCCTCTTCTAAACAGTTTGCCTCTGAAGAAGGACCCGAGAGGCCAACTTTGACCACTAAAAATCCTATGCCTGCACAAACGTAACTTTCTGCACGTAAGTAGCATTTAGCAGCCATACATCAGCACATTACTTTCCAATCAGAGGGACCCGTGAGATGTAAGGGGGCTGCAAATTATTATAAGAGTCCTCTAATTCAACTGCATGGATGTGATTTTTGAAATGGTTGAAGAGTCAAGTTACATCTACTATCCTACTGAGCATATAAAATATTTTAAGCATGAGTATGCACAACAATTAATCTACAAGGATATACATCACAGTGCTGTTGCAATAGGAGAAAACTAAAAACAAATTCGTGTCTGATGGCAGGGAAGGGACTGAATAAACTACATTCATACACACTATTGAATAGCACTTAGCCATTTAAAATGAGGTTGAAGAGAACAGAAAATGATAGGAAAGTGTTCACAATATACTAAGTGAAAATTTTAGACAGATTATATATAGAACAATGTCATTTCTGTTAAAAAAAAAAAGTTCATAGAAAAAAAGACCAAAGTACGTACACCCAAATTACAATAGTTAATTTCTTTAGGTGGTAGAATTATAGACGATTTTATTCTCTTTTTTATGCTTTTACGTGTCTAGCAATTTTTGTACAATAAAGGCAGAGGTCCATAGTCCCTTATCTACAATTCAGAAATCCAAAAAGCTCTGAAAATATATTTTCAAAAGTTAGTGGCAAACTCGTTTAGATATAAAACCTGAGATAAACTGATACAGAGGTGCTTCATATTTATCCCCTTTAGTGTGAATATTTACAAATTTCACTGCAGAAATACAACATTTCAGAGTATTGCCCCAGATCCCACTAGGGGCTCAATATTACCCTCCAAAAATCCCAAAATTCTGGATTCTAAATCCCAAGGTTTCAGACAAGAGGTTGTGGACCTGTGTCAGTTTGGAACTTTGCCACCATTACCATTTTCAGGCTTTTCAAAATGGGATTCATATTTGAAAAGGTTGGGAGCCTCCGCTATCAAACATTATACATTTTTAAATGGCAACATCCATAAGAAATATGTCCTTAACAGATTAATCATTCTGGATTCATCAAAGGCGGCAAGTATTGGGCTCCTGTCAGATGATTTTAGCAGCCGAGGTTTAACAAGCCCTCGGCGTGTGGCAGACATGATGCGCCTTACATTTAGCTCATGTGATGCTGCTTCCTGAGGCGGGTGCTCTCCCAGGCCCACTACACACATGAAGACACAGATGCTCTGAGAGGTTACGTAGCTTGCTTAAGTCACAAGGCAGAGTTGGGTCAGAGCCTGACCCCTGGCAGCCACGCTAAGCCCTCACCAGTTAAGCCAGGCAGCAGTTCTGTCTCCTGGATCATCTTCACCATTCTCAATAGTGGTAATAACATCATAAGTAAGGCAGAGACAATCGACTTGTTTTAAAAACTCTTTTTTGATTTGTAAACTAAACAAACTTGATCTACAAATTACTGAGAAAGGATAAATATGAAGCCATACCATATAATTTCTAGTATTACTACCATTAACTCTAACCACACCAAAGTTATTGGAAGATGTTCTATGAACGTAACAATATAATTTTCTACACCACAGAAAATCTCCCAGTAATCTTTTAGAAATCAGTGTGGGGAACATTTTCTGAGGGCTCTCCAGAAGAGACCAAGTTCCTACCCACAGGAGAGCCTGACATTTCCAAGAACAAACTCTCTACTATCTACTTTTGGGGTTTCCTTAGTGTCTCTGGGCTATAAAACCCAGTAATTTACTTTCCCTAATGAAGACCAGGGCAGAAATAGCCTAGACTTCCTTTTTGCAAACCAAAAATCACAGCTGTTTGGAGTGAACAAACCAAGGAGGGAAAAAGAACCTTCTGAAGGGATTTTTCTGGCCAAGGATGCAACTTTCACTGGGACCATAACCTCCCAGGACAGGCCAACATGCTGAAGCTGACTGGACACAAATCAAATTCTCAGACCACAAGATTGTTTCACTGTTTCCTGTCTCTAATTTTTGTAACTAAGTAAAAACTGGAGAATTCAGAAAAAGGGAGCTCTCTGATTTCTTAAGCTTCTGTCAAATTATCTTCTACTACAAGTAGATGCCTTACTCACTTTAAGATGAGGCATTCTCCAGATTTTTAGAAATAAAGTAACTACACAGAAGCCATCCAGGCATGCTACCTTTCTTGTTTCATTTTTTAATAGGGGAACCACATTCCACTTTAGAAAAAGCAAAAATGCACAGCAATTCCAAAGTAAAGGAACAGGGCTGCCATCCCAACAAAATCATCCTTAAAAGAAGCATTGTAAGAGCTTCTTTAAAAACCATTTTTAACTAATTGAGGTCTAGTGGAAGATCCAGAAAACTGCTATCCTAGTGGATAGTTGTTTTTGCTTTTGCATTCTCTTAGAAGAGCAGGAACTTAAATCAGACAAGTCCATGAGATCCTGCTTCCAGGAACTCCCATTCTTCAGTCCTTACATGGTCAGTACTGCCCTCTTCCTTAGGATGTTAAAATCATTTTGCTCAAAATAGGCAGATTCAAAAGGCACAGGAGGGCAAAAGGGTCAGCATGAGAAAAAACTGTCATGTCTGCATAATTTCCAAGCTACAGATCCATTCTAGGGGGTGAATTAAGGACCAGTTCAATACAATGGTTATGCTAACCAGTCTTTTTTTTAAAGTCTGAATTCCTTAAATAAATACTAGGTATCTTTCTTAAAAAGAATGAATACCTTGTCATATCTTCTGACACTTGGGAGAACCCAAAATGGGGTCCATTTTTCAAAAATTTTCATTCTTCATCCCTTATTTCAGAACATTTTCATATTTTGGGGAAACTCTTGGCTGTTTTTGGATAGTCCCTCCCACCCCCGGCCCCCACCAATGGTGGAGTAAAAACCAGTTTATAGCCACACTTATTGCTGCTGTCTATAAATTTTTAGGTTTCTCCAGCAAGCCCCCTTGGCTTCTTCTTTTCTTATTCATTCTTCTCATGCTCAAAACATTAAGTATAGAATTTTCCTAAACCACGACACAGTCTACTCCTCAATCACGGCCTTTGCTTTAGCTTCTCTATGCTTCTGAACCCTCAGGAGTGCACTGCACTGCACGTCACTCACGGTCACATACGTCAGTATTTAGCTCATAATTTAATTCATAGTTTTAAGCTAACATATGATGTTTTCTTTTAACATTTCCTTTTCTCAGATCTTTTTGCCCTTTAGTTGACAGAATTCACTTTTAACCCAAATATTACTGTATTCTCATACAGAAGCTGCTTTTCTGGAAATCAATAGTTTCACTATAACCATAAACGTATCAAACTCCCCATTACATGAGAATTTGAGTGCCTGCAATGTGCCCAGGGCTGAAAAATGCCATGAGTTAAAAAGAAGTCTACTACAGTGCATGTCCCAGGCTACATGAAGGCATGCATCCGATCAACAAAGAGAAAATGAGACAGTATTATAGAAAGCAAAATCCATGCAATCCAGAATCTCTGTAGGACTGAACATTTTAGATAACTATGCTTTCTAGATAATCAATATATTGCTTACCCTTTTAAATAACAAAAATTATATTTGGATCATTCTGGATAGAAATCTAAAATACGTTTTTCCTACTTTCATTAACAAGCTATATTGAACATAATTTAGTCTTTCTTTGATGGCTAAGCCACAATAAACAGAAATTTTGGCACTAAGCTATAAAGCAATGATGCTTGGGGCCTAACCTGATCTGGTGGGCTACAGTGTACATCTAGGTTAATAATCTCAAATCACTGGGGGGGGGGGGGGGGCATTATGGTAGATTTTAATTGCTTTTTCTATCTCTTACTTTGCCAGTCTGTCACACAGACATACCACACTGCCATAATCGCTGTAGGGGAACAGCCTTGCATCGCGAGAGAGACTGATTTTGATAGAGCACCTACTATATGCCAGGTCTGAGATCAACTCTGCCATGTGTCTAGCAATCGGTTTGGCACAAAGTAGAAGATGGGTAAACATTTGGTAAGTGAATGGCAACAATGTGCCTGCCCGAGCAGGTCCTCTCCCTTATTTACTGTTTCTAATCTGCCACAGTTTGGTGAACAAATCCCCAAGCATAAAAGAACATCATTTAAAATGTGTCTGGCACAGTGCTTCACACATAGCAGGGGCCACATGGCAAAACTGTATGTGCTGAATCAAACTGAGGATGGCTAACAGTGAGCACTTATCATGTGCCAGAAACTGTGGTAAGTTTCTTACACACATTGTCTAAGACAATATCTATAAGGCAGATGATATTATCCCCATTTTACAGATGCAGAAATTGAGGCTCAAAGTATTTCAGTAATTTGTATAAAGTCAAACAGTTAGTCAGCGGTGGCAGTGGAATGTGAATCCAGGCAGTCTGATTCCAGAACAAGTGGTCTTAAGCATAACACTATACTGCCCCTGAATAAATGTACAGTAAATAAGAGAAGGTCAGAAGGACATGAAGTTTATAACAACTTTGTCTTTTTAGTAGAAGTCTTCTTTGCTGACTTTCTGATTCTCAGGTATAGTCTACGTAAACATTACACTGACAGGCCAAAGCAATAAAGTGTGAAAACTAGGCAAGCAAAGTATGAGTCGATGAGCTATTGTACACTATAGTTGGGTTCCAAAGAAGTAGAAGGCTGAGAGATCTGTGTGTACTCGGGTCATTAGGGAGGGCTTTAAGAAGTTAAGACTTAAGCCCAAGCAGTACAAGAGAAAAGGGATGGGGTGAGAGAGAGGGCGTTTTGTAGCTTAAGAATAAGCACAAAGCCTTTGTGGAACTGGGGGGAGAGTCATAAACAGATGACTAGACAAACACACATGTGGTTTGGAACATTTCTATCCACTGCAGCTGTAAGCTCCTATTCCCGCCAGCTTTACTTGGTCACTCAAACAGCTGGACAAATGTAGGCTGTAGTTGGCAGTACTAGTGGGGTTAGGATATGGCAGCTAACGCAAAGGCCAAATCTGGAGCTCTGACTCCACAGCTCTCACTAAATGACCTTGAGTGGGGAGTGTGGCACAGGGGACCTACCATCCCCTATTTCCAAACCTGGAAAGGGAGGACATGATGACCTAGGGATTATTTAAATGCATGGGCTTATTTGCTCAGAAATCTTTTACTAGGTTGAACCAGTCACCTCTAATTAATGACACACCTAGTGTAACTAGTGCCTGCAGGTCCTCCCTGCCCCTAGGAGTCCCAGGGATGAGAGACTGCAGCAGCTCTTAGGCCATCAACCGTCTACAACAGACACAAGAGCAAGTCAGGAGGAGCCAGCTCTCTTACGCAAGGGAATGGAGACACCATCCACACTTTATGACAGACTGGAATATTAGCATGAGGCCCAAAGTCAAAACAGTGTGCTCAACAAAGATTTCCTAGTCTTGCTTAACTACACGGCAGTTAAATCCTCAGTAAAATTTCAACAGTCTCTGAGTGAGAGCGCTAAGAGTAACTCGACTTGTACTTGAAGGCGGGAGATCTGTGAAGTATCCCCCTTTAGCAGGATATGAGGGGAGTTGGGGTATCTCTGGCAAACCTCCAAATGCTACATCATTCACCTCATTAGAGACAGGCACCTCCAAACTCAAATAGTCTTTCTCATCTCTATGACATCAGAAGTACAGAAATACCAAGGTAATCCAGGTAAGAGTCAAAACCCAATTCATGCATTCAAAGCACATTTATTGAACACCTCTGAGTTGTCAGGCACTGACCCAGGGACCGGGAATATAAACATGAGAAAGACTAAGTCACTCTGAACGATGGAAGTGTGCCCATCCATTATTATTTCCCTTTATCACGCCCAACCACTCAAGGCTCCAGGCAGGAAGTTCTTCTAGTGCCGCACTGGCACCAAAGAAGTCTCCTTTCCCACTTCTGTGCCTCTGATCATCGTGTGCCCGCCTGGAACACTCTCATCGTCCCTCACCTCCCCAAATCCTCCCATCTTTCAAAGCCAGCTGTAGTCCCCCTCCTCCCGGAAGCCCTGATCTCCATCTCATTCCAAAGCGATGTCTCATTTCTCTGAACTACTAACAGTGACAGTGAGGACCACTATCAATTTATTCCGAAATTTATCATCCTCTAACTGATACTTTTATTCAACAAATCCTGAGTAGCAACTATGTGACAGCACTGTTCTAGAGGCTGGAGAAACCGCAGCAAACAGTACTGGGTTTCACCTCCCCAAAAGAACTCGTGGGGAGAGCTCTTCTCTTACACTGCTTTTTAATATCTTCCCATACAGACCTGGCTTTGTACTCAGTGCTTAATATCTAACGATTTATTCGAGCCTTGGGCTTCTTTGCTCCAAGCTCACTCAAACTGAAGTTACATAAACTGATGGGGAACAAAAGCAAACCAAGCCATTTCTAAATGAACTTCCACTTCTTAAAAACCTCAGAAGAACAAGGAAGGAAAAGAAAACAGGCTATGAAAGTGCTGCTGAACCAACACATTTTACTCACACTGACAAAGCACCTCCAATTCTCCCTCCAAGTCACACAAAAGTAACCTTTTTCTCTCAATCCTCAGAGCTCCAGATTCAAGTGTTTACTTTAACAACAGACCTTGGGAAAGTTTAAGGCATCCCTCAGTTTCCTAAACAAGTCTTTCTCAAGCTTTATTTCTTGATGAATAACCCCCTGATGAATCCTGCATATGCCACTTCGACTAAGCCAAGGAGGTTCGCTACAAGGAACTCGAATTTGAGCTTCAAGCACAAGAGGGGCTCAAAAAAGAACACTTGGAACCTGATAAATCCAGAGGCAATTTTAATATAAACAACAAAAGCCAGATCCTGCAGAGCCTAGTGGAAGGTTCCAAGTTCCCAAAAGAAGGAAATCAGGAGAATTTCCTCCGAGAGCCGCGAGATTCTGCAAGGCGTGGGAGTTTCTGCAGGAGGTGAGGGAGATTTAAAAAATACATAAACATTTTTTGCTTTCAAGACGCTCGGGAGACACGACCGCCGGCACCCCACGGCGGGCGCGGGTGAAGCCGGGCTGTGCCATGCGGCGCAGGCTGCCACCTGGGCACTCCCACCATTCTTCGCAGCCGGTCAGGACGCGAGACGAGGAGAGCCCGGCGCCGCGCGGACACGCACCGGCGCCCCCGGTCGGCGGGCCGCCTGCCCTCGCCCCGGGGAGCCCCGCAAACCCACCCCGCCGGGGTCTCAGGAGCCCCGACCTCTCTGGGGAGCCAGGAGACCGGCGGGGGAGAGGGGGTCTCTGGGCGGCTGCCCGGCCCCGGCGCGTTACCCACCTGAGCAGACTGGAGAGGGGATGGCTGGAGGAGCCCAGGCCGCCGCCGCCGCCGCCGCCGCCGCCGCCGCCGCCCCCGGAGCCGCCCCCGCCGCCGCCGCCCCCGAAGCCTGAGGAGAGCCGCTTCCCGGACAGCAGCTTCTCCACGGCCGGGAGGTGCCCGGTGCGGGCGGCCTCCAGCAGCTCCTGCTCCTTCCCCATCCCCAGGGCAGCCGCCCCCTGGACGCCCTTCCCGGGGCCGCCGCTGAGCCCGCTCCGGCTCCCAAACTTTCCGTCTCCGGGCAACGCACCCCCCAAACCGGCCGGGGACACCACCCCCCTCCCCCCCCCCCCCGCCCCCCCCCCCACGCACGCGTCACTTCCGGGATCCGGCGTCACGCGTCACCGCGCCCCCGCGCCCCGCCCCCGTGCCCACCTAGCTGGGCGGGGCCCGGCGGGCGGGCGCAGGTGGCTGTGGTCTGGGCGAAGTGGACCCCCCCGGGGAGGAGCTAGGCCTCCAGGGGCAAGAGGACGGCGCCATGTGGGCACTGGCTGTACAGGGAGAAAGGGACGAACGGAGCACACCTGTATGCACCTCCCGAAGTGCGCTCCCTCCTCTAAGGTTTTGGGAGCCCACAGGACAGGAAATACGGTAATTCACCCAGGCTGTGTAGAAACAAAGAGAGAAATATGGTAACGCGCACCTGCATTTCCAAGTGCATTCTTTCAGCACGCAAGAATTGAACATGTAATGGGTGTGGGGCCCCAGTGATACAGAAGTGAGTAAAATACTCCCCTCCGTACCTCAATGAGGCAAGAGAGGAACATTTTAAAATAGAAATATCCTCGCTTCGTGCTCTCAATTCCCGAAACGGTTCGTTAATGTGAAACATTCAAAGGAAAGATCTCCCTCCCGGTAGGATTTGTTTCCTCTTTCTTTTGATGAGATTAGCCAGACTGACATAAAAAGTCAGGTTTGTGAAACTGACCCTGATCTTGAGTACTGGTAAATTGGAAAAATCATTTAATTGAGTAGAAACTGTATCTGTTTTGTTTCTGGTACTAGCACTGTTCCTGGCTCGAAGTAGGCGCTTAACAGTTGTGGACTGGATAAATTCTGTTCAAGCTATATGTTTTTGTTTTTTAAGGTGCTTGAGGAACAGAAGAGGAACGCTGGCAACTCCATGCAAACACAGGCCCGCAGTCTCCGTCCATTGAAACCTATTTGAGCTCCCGACTAAGGGTTTACCAGGTAGCCGCATCCCGAGACAAGGGCGTACAACGGGATTGAGTTTTCTCCGGTCCCCGAACTTGACTGAGGAAAACGGATTAAGGAAGGAGTTAACTGACATTGCGTTCTTGAAAGGCAGAAAGGAAAATGAAGTCCTTCAGTAAACAACACAGCTCTCCTGTACAAATGCTGGTTTCGCAGGGTGGAAAATCCACCAAGTGAATTCCATACTCTCAATTTTCCCTCTCCGCACCGCCACCAAATCAGAGTTAAAACGGAGCCCTGAAGTCCTCGACGCGCGCCTCACGATGACCCTCCCGAGGAGCAGTAGGGGTGATGTCATCGCAGCGCGACGACAGGAAGTAAGCTCCTGGGCCGATGTGCCGCGCGCGGGCTCGAGCTCCCGAGCCTGACAGCGCCGCGATCTCCTCTCCCGTCTCCTTGTAACCGCGATGGATAATGCCTGCGAGTCGCCCGCGGAAAAAGGTGGAGAGACGGGGGAGTCAGATGAGACGGCCGCTGCTCCCGGGGGGCCCGGGGCTGCTGACACGGACGGAATCCCGGAGGAAACTGACGGGGACGGGGATGGAGACTTGAAAGAAGCCGCGGCTGAGGAAGGCGAGGTAGGGAGGGATATGGGGATGAGGCCGGAGGAGTACTTCGAGATTGTGGTACTGGCTGCTCGACCGGCTTCCTAGTTGGTCCCGCCTGAGCTAAGGTAACTCGAAATCACTGACTCCCTCTAGATCTGCAATCGCGGGGGCGACTGAAGGGAGGAGACAAAACTATAGTGCTGGTTCGGTTCCAGAGACCCAAGCACTGGGTTAATATTTTTAATCCCTGCCCTTAGGTGTTAAAGCTGCTTCTAAGGGAATTTTAAATGGACTCTTGGTTCTCCTGGTGAGGAAATTGGGATCTGAGGGCACGCTGAGACTAAGTGCAGCACTAGAACCCTGGATTCCTAGTACCCCTTTCACCGCAATGTGTTTTCTTTTAGATGTTGCTTAAGCATAAATTTGTCGTTATAGGCCACAGAGTCATTAAAGGGAGACTTTGAGGGGGTTACTGGTTTAGTCACGTTTTTATCTTCTTGAAACATTTAACTGCTACCAGTGACCTGGGTGCTAGTGTCCAAGGGTCTCTATTAACATAAACACACCAAACCTATTAATTGTGCTACCTCAGAGCTCAGCGGTGTTGCCTAGCTGAGCATCAGTCAGGGGACCAAAATCTCAGCGTTCTCTGGGCTGGATTTCTAGAGATAGAGTCTTGGGGTCTTTGAGCTATAAGGGACTTAAAGAGATTATGGGGAAGGACATTGGATTAGATGGAAACAACCTTTCAGAGCATAAAGTTGCATCAAAAAAAAAAAATATATATATATATATTTTTTTTTTCTGAGGAAGATTAGCCCTGAGCTAACATCTGCCGCCAGTCCTCCTCTTTTTGCTGAGGAAGACTGGCCCTGAGCTAACGTCCATGCCCATCTTCCTCTACTTTATATGTGGGACGCCTGCCACAGCATGGCTTGCCAAGTGGTCCATAGGTCGGCACCCAGGATCCAAACCAGCAAATCCTGGCCGCCAAAGTGGAATGTGTGAACTTTTAACCACAGCGCCACTGGGCTGGCCCCATGCATCCAAATATATAAAGCAAGAACTTATAGAAAAAGTGAAAAATGTCACAAAACTATTTTAAGAAGGAACCTTTAAATCAGATCTCTGCAGGACAAAAAGGATTTGAATAATAATTAGCTTAGTCCAACAGAGAGCTCACTACATACAGAAATTTGCACCCAACAGAAGATAAAATTTTTTTTTTATGCTTCTGAAACAATTTTAAAAATTGATCATATACCAGACCACAAATAAAAATATAAATTCTTAAAAAGTAGAAATCATAATAGGCCACATCCTGTTTGTTACAGTGTAATAAACCCAAAATTAATAACAAAAAGCTTCTCCCACCCCCACTCTTCCTCAAAAAGGAAACCTGCACATTTTAAACTGTTTTCTAAATAGCCCTTAGATTAAAGAAATTAACAAAAAGAACAGCACATCAAATCCTATGGGATTTGGCCAAAACCTTATTTAAAGAAAAATTCATATCCTTACATATTTTTATTAACAAACAGGAGATGTTAAAAATAAGCACCCAACTCAAGAAACCAGAAAAAGAACAAAATAAACCAGAATATAGAAACAAGGACTCAATGAGGATAAAAGTAAATATTAATGAGTTAACGCTTAAAAACATAAGAAATGATAAAAGAAAGACCTGAGTATTTGAAATGTAAATGCAAAACATTACGAAATAAGAAATGGCCAAAGGCACTGATATGGAAATCTTTAAAGTTATAAGAAAATGTAATGTTCAAGTTTAGGCCAAATAAATTTGAAAATCTAAGAAAAATGGCTCATTTTTAAGGAAAAAAGGAATCACCAAAATTGAAGCACAAAGAGGTCAGAAAACTTGTATAAATCAGTGACTAGAGAAGAAATTGAAAAGGTCGTTAAAGGTATACTACCTTCTCTCTCACCTACCCCTCATATTCCTGTATGAGTTTAAATGTGAGTTCCTCTTTAAGGAAACTAGAGGTTAAATCCCATTAATGATGTTTTTTGTATCCTTAGATTCTCTCTTAAGTTGGAGGGGATGAAGTTTGGATTTTGATTTTTGTTGTTGTTATTAAACAGACATTAAACATGTAGCATGAGTAAAACAATGTTAAATGCTTGTGTGGGGAAAGAGGAATAATAAGAGATAAACCTATCTTCAAAACGTCTAGGGGCCGGCCCGTGGCCAAGTGGTTAAGTTCCTGCGCTCCCCTTCGGAGGCCCAGGGTTTCACCGGTTCGGATCCTGGGCGCGGGCATGGCACCACTCGTCAGGCCACGTTGAAGCGGCATCCCACATGCCACAACTAGAAGGACCCACAACTAAAATATACAACTATGTACTGGGGGGATTTGGAGAGAAAAAGCAGAAAAAAAAAGATTGGCAACAGTTGTTAGCTCAGTTGCCAATCTTTAAAAAAAAAAGTTTTCAGTCTAGTAATGGGAAATAAATATTTGCATGATTCAGTAGAATTGAAATAAAGGAAGAAAAAAGCACTACATATGTAGGAGAAGCTCACTTAAAAGTTCCAGATTCAAGGAAACACTGTTTTGATGAGAAGGTGCCTCCTTTTTAATACTCTTTCCACATGGACTCAGTCTGTAGATTGAGAGACAGAAGAGCTGGCTGAAGAGAGAGGACTTTTTTGACATCGCCTCTCAAGAATGAGGTCAGGAGAGTGAGCTCCGGCATCATGATCCTTGGCATTTTATTGCCCTTGTAAACAAATTCTGGAGCTATGATCATAGTTAAACTGGAAAGCTGGAGTATTTAGCTGGTTCTCTTTCCGCAGCTGGGCTATAAACTTCTTACCCTTGATGGTACAGCCAGTACCTGGAACCAAAAAACTGCTAAGTGGATTTGTTGTGTGGTGATGAGAACGATGTCTTCTTACCTTGCCCACGTCTGGAAGGTAGGCCAAATATGTAATAGGGTTTCTTTCATCTTCCAGCTCAAGAGTCAGGACATCTCAGATTTAAGAGCAGTTGAAAGGGAAGACTCGTCACTACTTACTCCCGCAGCCAAAAAACTGAAAATAGACACCAAAGACAAGAAAGAGAAGAAGCAGAAAGTGGACGAAGATGAGATTCAAAAGATGCAGTAAGTCACTTCTGATCTTTCCCCATGTCAAGGCTCTAACTTAACCACACAAAGTTAATACATTTTTCTTGGCCTTTAAATTTTTTTTCTTTTTAAACTCAAAAGAAAATAAAGCAATTAATACATTGTTACATTATAGAAAATATAAAAAAGTAAAAAGAAAAATATCACCTTACTGCCAAGATAAGCACTGTTAATATTTTGATATATATTCTCCAAGATATTTTCTATACATATATATCTATCTATAAATAAAATTAAAATTTTCAAAGATGATAAAGATTGTAACCTGTTTTACACATTATGTATGATGAATGTTTTCCATGTCAATAATTATACGTCTAGGTCATAATTTTCTGCAAAATGGAAATGGCCTCATTATGTTTCTAGATTGTAAAATAGTATGGGCTCATTGCAAATAATTCAGAGGATACAGATAAATAGAAAAAATAATTACCCATAATCCCATCACCCAGAGTTTACCCAGGGTGTATATTTGGGTATGTACCTTTTCAGATTTTTTTTTAATGTTTGATATGTATAGCTAAATATTCTCATGTCAGTAAATATGCCCATAAATCATCATTTGTAATGGCTACGTTGTATTCCATTATGTGGATGAACCATAATTTAACCAATCCCTGTAGCTCTTCTGGGTTTTGTTTGTTTTCTTTTGACAACATTATGATGAGTATCTTTAAAGACATCTTTGCATACTTGTCCATTTACTTCCTAAAATAAAGCCCCGGAAGTGAAATTGCTAATTCAAACAATATGAACATTTTCAAAAGATTTTCATACATATTTCCAAATTCTTCTCCAAAAACGGCTTTTCCACTTCCCACTCTACCAGCATGTGTGAGTTTGTATCCCCCTATCCTCACTAATACCATTCTTTTTCTTACTTGTCTGTCTGGTTTATAAAAGATGTTATCCTGTTTCTTTATCATTTTAATTTCTTTAGTTAATAGTGAAGATTAATTTTTTTTCCTCTATATTTATTGGCCATTGGTATTTTTATAAATTTTTTGTTCATGGCCTTTGCTCATTTTCTAAAACTGGTATGGCCATCTTTCATTCATTTGGATTAATTATGTATTAAAAGTATTAACCCTTTTCTATATATTATCTGTATATTTCCCCCTAAGTCTGTTAATGTTGAAAACTACCGGTTTGAATATAAATTTATATATTAGTAAATGTAGTAAGGTAGCATTATGGGGAGAGAGAGCCTAATGCTGAAAACACAATCTATATATAAATTGTATGGTACAGTGACCCAAAATTGTTTAGGTTTTTGTTCTTAATAAAGTGAGAAAGGAAGTTGTGTTTCAGTTATTCTCAAATTCCTTAAGTGTAGAAATACTTTATCTTCATTCCTCAGAAGCACTAACCCTAATACTATTGACCCCTTGGAAATTTATTTTCTAATTGTCTGAGACTTTTATTGATGTAATAATATATCTTAAGCATTCAATTTTATAAGTGAACTTAATTAACCTGAATCTTTGTCTAGAATCCTGGTTTCTTCTTTTTCGGAGGAGCAGCTGAACCGTTATGAAATGTATCGCCGGTCAGCTTTCCCTAAGGCAGCCATTAAAAGGGTAAGGGTGGACTACCACATGTCATTTCCATCAGCTGTGAGAACTGAACTAAACTCAAGAGCTATATCCATTGGCATTTTGAAGTGAAGTGTTAGGCAAGTCAGTGGATCATTTAGATGGGAAAATAAAAATAACATGCCCCTCAATAACCTGGCCAGTTGCAGTTTTGTATTCCAGAGATAGGGTCTCAACAAACATAACAGGTCATTATACACCTGAACCCTTGTTTTGATAATCAAAATTTCAGCATCCAGCCTTTAGTAAAGACTTCTTCAGTGCAGAGCTCTTATGGGTACTGTGTTCCAAAGCCAGTCCTTGACTACCGTAATCACAGAGTCTCTGTCCTTCTTTCAAGCTGATCCAGTCCATCACTGGCACCTCTGTGTCTCAGAATGTCGTTATTGCTATGTCTGGTATTTCCAAGGTTTTCGTCGGGGAGGTGGTAGAAGAAGGTGAGTAGTGTTGGTATAAATACTGGATTGAACCTGTAGTGGTCTGATTTTCAAGAATATCTATACTGAGGGAATTATTAAGGCACCTGTGGTAGTTTCCATTAACACTAGAAGTTGACCAACGGGGGAACCTTGTATTCAGGAGAGCATGACCATTATTCCTTGAAAGTTTCAATGCTAGGAGGCAAGGAAACCTAGGAAATCTCCCTTCCTGATTCCTGTCCTCAGCCCGGGTGACAGAAGCAGACTTTTTTTTTTCTCCAATGGCCTTTGCTCATTTCTGCTGCCAAAAGTAAAGATACAAGAAAACCAATCACTGGGGCTGACCAGTGTGGTATGGTGAGGAGTTGTCCCTGACGTTATGACCCCTGGGAACCGCCCCCCTCTTCATCAAGAACCTAGCTGTTGCCCGTTGCTAATCTCTAGCTAGTGAAATGTTTTATGTTTTTAAGCAGAAGATAAGTTTTAAACTGTTTCTACGATAAAACCTAATATGGGATATTATACTAAAGCTAACATAATACATTTTATAGCATTCCTTAGCAAGCTTAAGAAGAGTTAATGAGAATTACAGGACTCAAAAGGATTGCAATTAATAAGCCTTTGTGTGATGATGAAACTCTCCTTGCCCTCTGTTTAGCACTGGATGTGTGTGAGAAGTGGGGAGAAATGCCACCACTGCAACCTAAACACATGAGGGAGGCTGTTCGGAGGTTAAAGTCAAAGGGGCAAATCCCCAACTCGAAGCACAAAAAAATCATCTTCTTCTAGACCAAAGCCTAGAAAGGCCTGGTGCTGAAGGAAGAAGCACTGGTTCCAGACTTCCTGTTGCATGAGACTTTCTGCACTGGTGCTTTAGTATCTCAGTCCTCCAAGGATTTCAGGATGATTTTAATGTCTTTCTCAAAACTCTGATATTCGTCGCACCTAGAAGGCGGCATGCAGCCTGTTTCACACTTGCCTTGACTAAATATTGGGACCTCTTAAGGCATTTTGAAGCATTTAACTGTTTCTTGGCTAGTTGGAAGAAGAAAGGTACATGGGCCTTAAGCATCTTCTAGACAAGGGAGCTGCTTTCAGCGAGAAAACCTTTCCAAGAGAGCTTTGACGGTTTCACATTGAAGCCTGAAGTTGCTGCGACTTCGGTTGTTTCTTACATCTGGCTTTAAGTGGACGAAACAACCGGAAATTTTTGCTTGTGATACTCTACCACGAAGGACAGGGTGACAGCAGGAGGTGTAATAGTTTGTCCCTGTAAACATTTAAGATTCTGCTGTGCATTTTGGTGAGTGATCATTAAACTGTTTTCCAACTTGCCATATGTGTTTTCATTTTGTGTCTCGCTGGGTGGAATGGGGAGAAGTTCATCATTCTTTTTTGGTACCAGAGTAAAACTAGCTTTGGCTTTTTTGTGAAAATTTGAACCCTTCCCATTTTCTACTAGAACTATTAAAATTTTATCTCATAATAGAGTACTTAAAGCACTTAAAAACAATGTAAAAGTCCATATATTTCAGATTCCTATAAACAGATATACCACAACCAATACTGTTTAATAAGTTTAATTTGCTTTTTTCAGGTGGTTCACAGAACCAGTACACTCAAGGTTTGATTAGATATTGCAACATTAAAATTTCCCAATACTGACCAGTATTCCAGTTCATCAGATACATTCTCATTGTTTTCCTCAAATAGAGGGGAATGGAGTGACCTTTTATTGACAGTGATTAGCAGTAATAAGGCTACTGTATACAATTGGCGATCCCCAAGAATTTGTTCTTCTCTGTCATTCAGTGTCATAGGGAGAAGGGTTTGGAAGCTGTTCTCTTTTGAAGCTTTCCTGAGCATGACTTAGTAAAGATTCCAATTCTGTTTAGCACCCTGAGTGGGGGAAACAGCTTGGACTCACAAAGTTGGGCAAATCTGGCTTTTAGTACCTTACATTAAAACTCCTGGCTTTAGACATGTACTTAGCCAATGGAGAAGACACTTCAGTGGGGCATTCTACAAAGAAATGCTGTAAGACTCAGGCTAAATCTTAACCAAAAACTAATAAACTGGAAAAAAAATATTGCCTCAGCTCTAACAGGAATTTTTTAAACAGTCATAAAAACTATACCTACTGCAATCTGAGATATTGGATAAGGCTGAAACTTACAAATAACAAGGGAGAAAGTTCACATCCCAAGTCTGGCCACTTAGCAAAACCTCACAGTTTAAGATTCTCCAAGAGTGATGCCCCTGTGTCTGTTTTAAGAGCTAGGGAAAGTAATCCCCATTCAGTAAGAACTACCCAGAGGTGAATCGGAGCATACGTATGCTAGCAGAAGGGGACGATCTGGGTGAAGGCCATAGTCCCTGACAGGAGAGTACCTCACACCAGAATCTCGTGAAACACTGATGACTATGGTAAATCACAAGGCACTGAAACAGCTTTTGCAGTTCTCAGATAACCAGGTGTCATCCCACTGGCTTATGCAGCAATGTTCAGTTTCCACAGTTTTGTGATGTTACTATAACTGACTTTAGAAGTTTAGGCAAGTATTAAATAAAGGAGAAAAAAAACAAACCCTTAGTGTAAAGGTTTGAAAGGAAAGTTCCAGTATCACTATGGCAATGCTTCAAACTATGTTCTTTCCACTACCCACCTGAACTAGCCTAAGGGAAAACAAATGTAAATGGATTAAATGGAAGCATTTAAGCACAGGGTATGTGAGGGGTGGTGTTTATCCCTTGTATATTCCACATACAGGAACCGTTCCTTTCAAAACCATGAAAAAGGTACATAAAGCCTGAGGCCCATGGCAAAATGAGGGTCAAATTAAACATACAGCAATAAAGCAGCCATCATGAGCAGAGAGCGCACTCCCATCTTAAGTCAAAGAAACTAAATTATTCCAGTGAGTTGAAAACAATGTAAGATTGATAAGCATCCCTGCAGCTCAGCAAAGAGAGGTTTAATCCAGTCCATATGCACTAAAGCATATCTCCAGTACCGCCGTGTAAACAGGAATTCGAGACAGTCACAGATGACGCGTAGTCATAAAGCTTCACAGCTGAAATGGTGGTGTGCAGTGGCTGAAGTCTTTGAGAGAGAGTGTTGCTATCACTCCAGACGTTTTCTTGAGGTATTGTTATTTCTTGTTCAGAGTCTTAGAGCTTCAAGGCAGAAATCGTAAGCAGTCCAAAGGAGCTGACACTACTATTTTTCCTTCCATCTTTTTCTTTTACATTTATCCTGAGGACTACCAAACAGTACACATTTCTTTATTATGAAAAAGTCTTCCTTCTTCCAATGAATAGGAGTATAAAGTTATACAAGATGTTTTTTACTAAAATTCCGTGGGACGATGACACCTACCACATTTCTTGGGGGAGGATTTCATCACACAGTGGTCAAAGCTGCCACATAAGGGAAGTCAGAAATTCTAGGGCTCCATTTGTCCACATGGACAAGAGCTCCAGAGAGCTCAGAAAGCTGACTGAGCTCTGGTGAAAGGGACTCGCCTTGGTGCTCGCTAGATTTGTTTCTGTTGCCCCCGGCCAAGCACAAGGTTAATTACGGTGAGGGTATACCAAGCAACGCCCATTAGACATTTTCTTTGCATGGAGGAATGCCAGACAGATATGGTGGGTAGGGAAGGAAGGGAAGGAAAGAGAATCAGAATGTGATTTTAAACCAATTCAGGGGAGCCTAAGATTGAATAATTCTAGTTTCTGGCTGCTGGATCTCTCTCCTCCCCCCTCCAAGAACATCAGAAATACCATACTTGAGAGGACCAGTGATCCATTTTGTTGACCATTCTGCCTGTGAGAGAAGCACTAAGGGGCAGTTTGTGGAAGGATGCAGTTTCCTCTCAGTTGTATATCACCAAATAGCCCTCGTTTTCTATGATTCCTTTTGGCAGGCCACCATACAAGGATTCCTCTTAAACCTTCTGCACCCATACATAGTTTCTGCCAGCACCACTTCCTGGACAGTGAGCTCCGTAAGTTTCTGATTTGCAGAAGTGCTTTCTGTTACCTTAGGCTATGAGGTAGAGCCCTAGGGCTAGTATTTCAGGACCTGGTGAACATGTCCCTGCTCTTGACAGGATATTTGATCTAACACTACCCTCAGCTTTATCTTTCCAAAAGTGGAGCCAACATTTTAAAGATGCGTCCTCATGTGGAAGTACCTCTGCTCCCTGACAATTTTTGCTGTTCTCTGGACCTTCCCTCCCTTCACCATATATTTTGCGAATAAGGTCACTACAGGTGCACAGATAATTTAAGACATCATCTGTTTTCTGTTGTGTCTCCATGTACCCTTGCTGATGATGCATTTGGGCTTCTTGCCACAGCAGCACTTTGACCCCGCCTCCCTCTCAGCAATGCTTAGGTTTCTCCCCTGAGTTCTGACAGCTCGCTGCCTCTTCGGTTGCTGATTCTTCCATAAGTGCGTTACTTTACAGTTAGCCACACCGAACCTCTTTCCTAAGTATTCACAGCCCAGCTTGTGACCCTTCTGTGGTTCTGCCTTTCTTTTTTAAATGTTGTTTGGTTTACCTTTCACTGCCTGTAAATAATGACATTTGATTGCACTATATCCTACTTTCGAGTTATTTAGACAAATCTTAAATAAGGTTAAACCAAGCATCAACCCATAGGAAACTTCCTGTTACCATTCTCTTCAGAAAGATGTTTATTCTTAAGTCTCTAAGTTGTTTCCTAAGCATGACAAAAATTCCCATAATCTCACACTAACTGATATTTTTAAAACTGCCTTAGTGAAGAACCTTGACAAAATTTTTTAAAAGTCTGAACAAATTAGATCTTGTTCCTTCGTAAATGCCTGTTTCTTTTTATCCTCAAAAAACTAGAATATACAAGTCAGGCATGATTTCTCATAAAGGAGACCATTTTATCTTTCCTTCAATAGGTCATGTGTAACTAAGGCTTTAGTGACACATAAATCACTATTTTACCATCTTGCCAATTCAAGGGGAGTTAGCTGATGAACTTCTGTCCCGTCAACACAATTGAAGTACATCACAGAGCAGTACAGATGAAGGTGGAGTGCTGGAGAAGAATTAGGGAGGAAAGGAAAATAGCTCTTTTATAGGGCAGGGGCAAAACCTCGCTAGGTTGAAGGGTTGCTGTTTTTTTCACTTAAGTCAAAATTACATGATTTTAAAAAGCCACAGTGATAGAAGGGGTGGGAGGCAAAAGGTTGAGATGTTTATGTTACACTGTAAAACACATTTGCCGCTCCCAAACCAGCAAGTGCTAAGGAGGGAGTGCGGGCAGAAAGCCATGGCGCTGGGAAAGCAGATGTGCCAGGGACCCAGGCAGACAGAGGAGACCACCTCGGAAGTGCAGCTGTGGAAGAGAGACAGGACTCGAGGTGGGCAACGGGGGCTTGGAACCAAGCTCCCCCATTGATCCCTACCACATCACACCTTCAACCAAGCTCAGAGTGAATATTTTTTTCTTGATTTAAATTTCAAATAAATTGTGTCATTCAAGGGAAAGAGGATACAACCGAGCTGCTACTGTTGTTTACTTTCTACCACAGCATCACGATGAAAGTCTAACAGAAAGGAAGCTTAACCCTGAAGAATCTGATTGGAACATCAGCCAAGATGATAAGAGCTTGGTTCCCTATCGAAAAAAGACCGAGTCCAGGTCTCTCTTATTCTTGTGCCTCTCCTGGCTCCCGCCTCGCTGGCTGTTTGCTGTTCCACCGTACTACTGTAGTCAAAGCTCAGGCCCAGAACTTTCCAGGTCTGCTACAGGAAGCTCTGGGACATAGAATCTTTGGTGGCTCTGTGGGTGATTGAGGAAGGTGGGTACTTTGCCTTGTTGACACAGGTTGTGGAGGAAGCAAATGTCTCTGCCATGAAACCAGGCGGTGAAATGGCCCTACAGTGTCAAGAAGATTCCACCTAGTGTGCAGAGGGCCAGAAGCTTTATACAGGCAAGACATGATGCTTGAGCCACGCGCAAAGCTGCCCCCAGTTTCCTGGAACGTGGTCATGCTTTGCCTGCCTTCCATCCAAGTTAGAACAGCTAGTAGAAAGAACACCACAAGGAGTGAGATGAGCACTCTCCTCCAGTCCCTCTGGTGTCCTTAGCCGACTTATTCAACACTGGACGGTGCCTTCTGTCACAGGTGGTGCTATTGCTGGTGATCTCCTTCCTCTCTCCTTGGCACAGATGGCTGAGCCGCTGCTCTCAGAGCTCAAAGAGGGGGTTATATTTCCTAATCTCCTGAAGAAGTTTTTCTTTATCTTGGGTGGCATCGGCCAATGCTTGTTTAGTTTCTATCAGTTCCTTTTGCAGGGCAGGCAGTTCTTTCACCTGAGGAACAGTAAGTCAGTCACAGTTAATGAATAAGGCAACACACCCTGCGAAAACATCCAGTAAGGGAAAAGGAAGAAGAATTCAAACAGAAAAATCCACAAGTTTGGTCAACGATCAAGAGAACCCAACTAGATCTTTTTTAAAAGCCTGATCTCCTCTTGAGAGTTCAGGAGGTACAGGGACAGCAACAGGTGGAATAAGTGATCAGCAACGACTCACCTCCAGCTTCTGACTTACAGCTCTATTCAGCACTTCCAGAAGCTGCGGCTAGGTGACCGGAGCCCAAACCACCCAGCTGTGTACAGCACAACCTCCCTTTTCAGCCCTCTGGGTTTTACCAGCTTCTGTGATTACAGCCCCTGAGGGTTTATGGGAAAGGTGATGCTCAGTTAGGTCCTCACCTGCTGTCCGAAAGCCTCCCCTGTGGGCGCCAGAAACACCTGTTCTTTTGGAGGCTGCCTCTTCTCACTTTTAGGTACTTCAGCTGATGGTCTGTCCTGAGCAGCTGCTGGAAAAAAAGTAAAGGTCCTAAATGACAAACTGCTGCCAACATGCAGACAATTCCTAGTTGTCACCTATTCCCTTACAGGAGAAAAAAGGCAGAGAAGCTGGGGGCTGACAGCCCCAACTTACCACCTATGTGGAACACACCATCATCACTCCGCTTCAGCACAACATGCTCCACGGCCAGAGCGATGGGGATAGGGCCTGGCGACGTCGGATAGATGGGGGGCATATCATCCTGCAGGAAAGAGAAACCGCATGATGCCCCCACGCAGCTCAGGGCAGTTTAGGTGACAACCGGTGCTTCTACCATTCAGCTTAAAGCACTTTTACCTCATGTTTATCCCTACATTCTTGCAAGGTGTGAAAGGCATAACTGAGTCTCTCTCATTCTAGAGATGGTGGAACTAGGATCAGATAACCTAGTGGGCTTGAACATAGTCATGCTGCATGCCAAAGACAAGGCAAGTGCTAGAGACAAGGTCTTCTCACCTGAACCCAGGACTTTCTGACAGCAACACACATTTGTGTACTACTATAATACTGACAAAGAAGGCTGATATGCATTTCCTCACTTGATCCTCACCATGTTTTACAGTAACAAGGGGAGAGGTTAACAGCCGTCACTGCCGGAATTCCTTGCCTGACAAACTCTAGGGTAAAAAATCAAAAGATCTTCTCACCTGTAGGGTGATCCTGGAGTTCAGGAGCTCAATCTGCATGGGAACTACCACTGGGATCTCCTCATCCTCCAAGAAGGGCCCCAGGCCATTGAGCACCGAGGTGAGCAGCTCAAGATCACAGTCACGAAGCAAGAAATGCAGGAAGCCGTTCTGTATGGCCAGGGGGGAATGAACCGCTGCACCAGGCCCCACCTCAAAGCGAAGGCCCACAGCTGGCCTGATGTGCTCAGACTTCAAAGTTGAGGATTCCTGAAAATTTGGACCTTTGGGAAAAAAGACAACAGCCAGATTAACAGCCAGGAAATAGTCTATACATGCATTTAATATTTATAAAACTCTATGCCAAAAGTATTATCATCATTCCCGTTTTAGAGATGAAGGAACTAAGGCACAGAGAATAACTTTCCCAAAGTTACACAACTTGAAAGTACCAAGGATAGGATCTGAACACAAGCAGCCTGACTGCAAAGACTGTGGGCTTAGCTACCTTGCTATAATGCCTCTCATGGTGGAAGGGAGGTTAAGGACCAATAAAAAGCTGGCCCTGTTTTGAATCTGAGGCACTGGGCTAATGGCTAAGAGAAAGCTCTTAAAACACAGGACCTCAACTCTGCTAAATCTGAATGTCCCTTCCTTTCTCCAAGTCTTGGTCTTCTCACCTTTCTCTGATAAAGCCAAGCACGATCTATGCTAATCTCCTCAAAACTCCATAAAAAACAATATCAAGTGTAACCAAGGATATGGAACAACTTGCGTACTTATATAACTGCAAAATGGTACAACCATTTTGGAAAACAAATTGGTATTATCCAGTAAAGTTAAAATTATACCTACCCTAATGACCTGGAAATTATACCCTAAGGAATATAACCCTGGAGAAACTCTCCAACGTGCCTAACAGGAGACAGGCAACCATATTTGAAATAGCAAAAACACTGGAAACAACTCAAATGTCTGTTCAGAATAGACTGAAGAAGTAAAGAGAATACAGTCAGCCCTCCGTATCTATAGGTTCCATATCCATGTATTCAACCAACCACAGATCAAAAGGCCCAGAATGGTTGTGTCTGTACTAAACACGTACAGATTCTTCTTCTTGTCATTATTCCCTAAACAGTGCAGTATAACAACTATATACACAGCATTTACATTGTATTAGGTATTATAAGTAATCTAGAGATGATTTAAAGTATATGGGAGAATGTGCATACATTATATGCAAATGTTATGCCATTTTATATAAGGGACTTGAACACTGTGAATTTTGCCATATAGGGGGTCCTGGAGCCACTCCCCCGTGGATGTCGAGGGAGGACTGTAATGGGTACAAGAGATATTGTGGGGGCAATGGTGATGGTTGCACAACTCTGTAAACTTACTAAAATGTATAGAATTGTACACTTACAATGAATGAATTTCATAGTATGCTAATTATACCTCGATAAAGCTATTTTTTAAAAAGCAAAAAGTATACTTATACAATAGAATATCACATTGTAATGAAAAATGAATGAATTAAATCTAACTCAACAACCTAGAAGAATTTGAAAAATATCATTTTCTTGAAAGAAGCATATCACAAAAGAATATAAACTGTAATTCCATTTAGAAAAACTCGAAAACCTGTAAAGCTAAATAATATATTGATACAAACACACTTGGAAGAATTGCAAAGCAAGAGAATGACAAACACAAAATTCAGGATACGATTGCCTGGGACAGGTGAGAGGCAGAGGAAGGGTCAGGAGAGGGGATCCGAGGGACTTTAAAGTTAATGGTACTATTCTAGTTATTAAACTGGGTGGTAGGTTCACTGTATGGTTATTATTTTATACCTTACATATATTTTTAAGTATTGTTTATTATCTACTCAATATTTAAAGAAATAAATTCTTTAAACAAACCATGTAGCATAAGCCCAGATTTTTCCTGTCATCTTTTAAAGTATAAATGATAATTCACATCAAAGGATTGAATCTGAATGACAGAAGTCCCCATAGTTTGATATTAGCAGCCACACAAAGAAGTGGACACTGTCCTCATGTATAAGCTTAAGGAGCAGCTGGGAAGTCAAGATGGAGAATAGCCTACTGAATGCAAAGCCTCACAAAGAGCTCTGGGAGGATCCCTGGAAGAAGGGGGCTTCATTGGAGATCTTCCCCCGATGGCTGCTGGAGAGAAGGGCCAAGGGTTTGGCCCTAGGGCAGCTGCCCTTGGAACACAGTGACAGGAGCAAGTTAAGCTACGGCTGCCATCCTCACCTGGGCACTGTCCATGCAAAAACTGCCAGAGTCCCATGGTGCCCAGCTGCTGGAGCATCAGTTCCTCTGCTTGCAGGGCCACAGTCAGGTCCTCGCCACGTACCTCAATCCCAAAAGACACCTCATTCACCTTCAGGACCAGAACTGAGACCTGCAAAAGGAGACTCTCTTAGCTGAGCCCCAGGCTTCCAGCCTAGAGCCTACCCTCTGTAGAGAAGAAAGTAGAGCAGCTGACCGGGTGAAGATTGAGGTCTTCTCCACTGGGTGAGGCTGAGCTGTTGGCCTCTGGTGACCCCTGGCCATAACTATCCACAACAGGGCTCCCCTGAACACCAGCACTGGCCAGGGCATGGGGAAGAGATCCTGGCGGAAGAGATTCTGGACCAGACTCTGCACAAGAAAGACAACAAAAGAGTTCAAAAATCAAAATATCCTGTTCAAATCCGACCTCTAAAAACAATGACAACTGTAAAAACAAAACATTTATGACATTTATGAGACAACTGGAAATTTGAAGACTAACTAGATAGTTGATGAATTTAAGGAATTATTATTAATTTTGAAAGTGTGATAATGGTTATTTGGTCACATTTTTAAAAAGTCTGTAAGTGGAAGCAACCCAAGTATCCATGGAAGGACGAATGGACAAACAAAATGTGATATAAACATACAACAGAATGTTATCCAGCCTTAAAAAAGGAGGAAATCCTGACACGTGCTACAATATGAATGAACCTTGAGGACACTGTGTTAAGTGAAGTGAGCCAGTCACAAAAGGACAATTACTGTATAATTCCATTTATATGAGGCTCCTAGAGAGGTCAAAATCCAGAGACAGAAAGCAGAATGGTGGTTGCCAGGGGCTGGAGGAGGAGGGAACGAGGAGTTATTGTTTAATGGGCACAGAGTTTCAGTTTTGCAAGATGAAAAGAGTTCTAGAGATGGATAGTGGTGATGGTTGCACAATAATGTGAAAGTATTTAATGCCACTGAATTACAGTTAAAAATGGTTAAGATGCAGGGCCAACCCGGGGGTATGGTAGTTAAGTGCATGTGCCCTGATGTGGTGCCCTGGGATTGACAGGTTTGGATCCTGGGCACAGATCCATACACCACTCATCAAGCCATGCCGTGGCAGTGTCCCACATACAAAATAGAGGAATACTGGCACACATGCTAGCTCAGGGCCAATATTCCACAAGCAAAAAGAGGAAGATTGGCAACAGATGTTAGCTCAGGGCCAATCTTCCTCACCAAAAAAGAAAAAAAAGGTTAAGATGGTAAACTTTGTTATGCGTATTTCCCCCCAATTTAAAAAATTTTTTAAATATTTTAAAAGTCTGTATTTTCTAAACCCAGAGGGGCCCCGCCCGGCTCGGGGAGACCATGCACCGAGAATGGAGAACAGCTTCGGAGGCCAACTACGTGATGGGCAAATCCCTGGATTTCATGCCCGGAAGGGCGCTGAGCGGGACGCAGGGAGAGAGAAATCATGGAGTCTTCCAAGACCTTCATGAGACAGCTGCCAATCACACCACGCTACAGTGGCTTCGTGCCATACCTTAGCTGCGAGGGAACCTCCAGCAAGGACAACATGTCCCACTGTCTGAAAACCTTCCAGGAGATCACACAGCGATATAAAGACCAGAGGGAGGAATTTCACTGCTCGGTCGCCGCTGCCCCAAAACTGAAGCCCATCTGCTCTGAGGAGACGGTCCTGCGGGCCCTGCACCAGTACGAACGGCAGTACCACCCCACGAGTCTGGAATGCAAGTACATAAAGAAACCTCTCCAGGAGCCTCCGATCCCTGGCTGGGCGGGCTACCTGCCAAGAGCCAGGGTCACTGAATTAGGCTGCGCCACACGGTACACTGTCATGGCCAGAAATTGCTACAAGGACTTCCTGGACATCACAGAGCAGGCCAAGAGAGTGCACCTGAAGCCATATGAGGAGTGGTAGCTGTCCCCCCCTTGGAAAACCCCTGATAGAGGATCCCAACCCTCCGGTGACATATGGCAGTACTGACAGACCAAATCTGTCACGCAGCAGGAAGATTTATCTAGAGCCGCTGTCCTCAGCAAAGTATGCAGAAGGCTAGCAGCAGAGAGCCTCCGAGGGAGAGGTGAACTTTTAGGGGGGCTCAACAGCTTACAGTTCTCACGTGAGAATCAGCCTCTCACCCACAGCCCAGCAGGCACTAGGACATTTCATAACATAAGAATTCTTTTAACTGCCGTCTACACCCTGACTGGTTGGCAACAGTGTGTGATTAATGTTGAAGACCTTTTATTGTCCTTTGGGAATAAAGAGGATCCTTCTCAGCAAAAAAAAAAAAAAAAAAAAAAGTCTGTATTTTCTAAAGATGCAACTGAAAATATTTATGGATAAAAATGTTTGGGATTTGCTTCAAAATAATATGGGAGGGAGGAAAGTGGGAAAAAGTATATATGAAACAAAAATGGCCATGAGTTCTTAATATCTGAAACTAGGTAATGGCTATATGAGGGTTCATGTCTACTTTTGTCCATATGTGAAATTTTCCATAAGTTAAAAATAATAACAAAACAAAAATGGGTACACACCACCCAGCTTAAGAAACAGTGCATTCTCTTTTATTTTCATTTAGACATTCTTAGGGGACCATTTAAAAAGTTTCCATTTCAATAAAATGAAGAAACAAGTGTAACTTCTGGATGTGATTGATCTAATTCCTAAAAGTCTGTTTTTGTTTGTTTGTTTGTGTTTTTGTCTTTTGGTGAGGAAGATTGGCCCTGAGCTAACATCTGTTGCCAGTCTTTCTCTTTTTGCTTGAGGAAGATTGGTCCCGAGCTAACATCTGTGCCAATCTTCCTCTATTTTGTATGTGGGACACTGCCACAGCATGGCTCGATGAGTGATATGTAGGTCTGTGCCTGGGATCCAAACTCACGAGCCCTGAACCACTGAAGTGGAGTGGGCAAACTCAACCACTATGCCACCAGGCCAGCCCCAAAGTTACTCATTTTATCATAGACAAAAAGCTCCTAGTTATTTTATACTAAAATACATAGTTAGGCAAAAAAAAAAAAAAAACAGACAATAAACACACACATCATTGACACCAGCCACAAAACTAATTCTACTGCTGCAGCTACATGGCTGTAAGACTAATGCTCTCTCCTTTGGTCTGAGTCTCGTTCTGTGATAAAGGTCAAGTACTAACCAATAACCTAGAAGATATGGAGATAAAGCCACTAAAATTTCTCTTTTTTGGTTTTGGTTAAGAAAATGTCTATTTTATCAAATCTCAACTCCTTCTGCATCCTGACAATCTGAATACAGGCAGCAGAAAGGACCTTTTCTAGACTTCCGTAACTTTGCCCGGCACTGCTTCCACCTACCAGACTCCAAGAGCATCACAAAGCTGTCACTGCCATCACTGTCCACTGAAATCCGGTCTTCAGGGCCACTGCTGTCCAGTGAGACACCATCAAATGACTGCTGAGATACTGTCCTCTTCATGGAGAAAAATCGGAGTCGGGCAGCACCTCCACTCACTGGGGCTACCACCCCTTCATCTATCTTGGCCATGGGCTCCCTGTTTAAAAAACAAAAACAAAAACCACAAATGTGGCTTAGGAGACATGTTCCATCCCCTTGTAGCATCTATCCCTTTCAGCCAAGATAGTTGTCATATACATAAACTTTGATGTCAACTACTATCTGCTATAAAGGGGGTCACACCACTTTTCAACTGCTGGCCTTTCTGAATCCTCATATTCCAGCATTTCAAACTGCATAAGCAGCTCTCCCATATCAATATTAAATGTCAAGCTTATTCTAGGTCATCCCATATACAGACGAGACCAACTACCTACAGCCCTGGTGCTAATGAATGGCACCTGAAACCACCCATGTTCATTCCACAGGTATTTACTGAATAACTTCTGCATACAAAGCACCAGACTAGGCACAGGGCAGGGGTAGGGGTGAATATAGTGATGAAAAAGGCCTTCCCTGTCCTCAAAGAATTTATAATCTATCAGGAGAGAGGAAACATACATAAATAACATTATATGAGAGTAAGTCACATACACCATAAGAGGGACAGAGTTACAAGCCAAAGGTTAGGCAATATCAAAAAGGGGAAAGGATGAGGAGAAGGGGATCAAACATGGCTCTGTGCAAAGAGATGGCATTTGAGGTGGTCCTTATAGGACTGTGAAAGAGAGAGAGAAGAGGGCATTCTACGGGGAAGAAACAGATGAGCAAAGGCGTGGAGCCGGAAAACAAAAAGTATCTTTGGAGACTAGTAAGTAGCTCAGCCCAGCTGGAGTGTAGGTTTTGTTGGCAAGAGCAATGGAAGATAAGTTAGAAAGGCATAATACAGTAAAAAGAAATCTTTCAAGACCTTTCAATCCTACCCTCCCATGTTACAGATGAAGAAACGGACTCACGGTTGCAGTTAAAGGTGAAATTAAGAAAAACCCAAGACTCCTAACCTGTTGCTAAATGCCTTTTTCACCTGACCACATGGGTTGCAATCAGATTATAGAAAACCCTGGATAAAAGATTATATATGAAAGTGCTCTGAAAACTGTAAAGTACAGGGGGTACATGGGAAATCCCTGTACCTTCTGCTCAGTATTGCTATGAACCTAAAACTACTCAAAAAAATAAAGTCTACTAAAAAAACCTGTAAAGTGCCATATGGATATACCATAATAATCGATCATGCCACACGAAGAAGTTCAAACCCAATTCAGGGAGTATAAGGACAAAGCCTGCAGGTTTTAGAGCAGGCCAATCACAGGGTCATACCTGTGTTTTAGGAAGTTTGATATGGCTTTTCAAACAAGCTGGAGAGTAAATGACCTCCAAAGAGGAAATCAGTTAACAGTTTACTAAAATATTCCACATGTGAGAACAGACAGGAAAACTGATATGAGACTCCCTAGGACAGTGTTCTCAAAGGGTCATCCTGGTAGGAGCATCAGCATGAGTGGAGGACTTGTTAGAAATGCAAATCCTCTGGTGCCATCTCAGACCTACTGGATGAAGGACTCTGGGGTAGGCTCAGCAAGCTGTGCTTGAACAAGCCCTCCAGGCAATTCTGAAGCACGCGTAAGTTTGAGAAGCACTACTCTAGGAATTATGTCAGAATCTGACAAATGATTGGAAGAGGGAGAGCTAAAATTTAGAGCTTTGAACGAGCAGAAGAATGAGGCTACCAAAAGAAGAAAGAACTGGCCTGGGGGGGATAAGGAATTTAGTTTTATATATGTGAGGTTCAAGGCACCCCTGGGAGATCCGTGAGGAGCAACATGCAGTAGATAGTTTTAAATGAAGAGCAGGGGCGGGGCGGGAAGTCAGGACTGTCTATATAGAGAAAGAGACTATAACAGAGTGAGGAGATGGATAAAATAACCTAGAGAGAAAATATTCAAAAACACAGACTGATATAAACCTTCTGAAAGTTTAGCAAAATGCATCAAGAACCTCAAAAATGTTCATAGTGTTTGACCCAATAATTCCACTTCTAGGTTTTTATTCTAAAGATTTAGATATGCATAAAAAGTAATGTTCACAAAAATAAGGACATTTACAGGCCAGTCTGGTGGCATAGTGGGTAAGTTCACATGCTCCATTTCAGCAGCCCGGGGTTCACAGGTTCAGATCCCGGGTGCAGACCTATGTACTGCTCATCTAGCCATGCTGTGGGGGCATCCCACACATAAAATGGAGGAAAATGGGCACAGATGTTAGCTCAGCAACAATCTTCCTCAAGCAAAAAGGGAAGGATTGGCAACAGATGTTAGCTCAGGGCCAATCTTCCTCACCAAAAAAAAAGGACATTTAACACAACATTGATTCTACCTGAGAAAAACTGGTAACAGAATAAATGATGCCCCCAGACAGTGGAATGGATGAATAAGTTATGATACATCCATTTGCTAGAACACAATAGAGCAACTAAAAATTATGTATTCAAATACCTAATGAATGGGAAACTATTCACAATAAAACATTAAGTGAATGAAAATGGAAATCTTCTGTATTATACAGAAATAATAGAATCCTATTATTGTAAAAACAGTATTTGTATATATCCGTATACACATATAAACATTCACATGGATACAGAAATATATGTATAAAAATTGGTAGAAAATAGATCCAAATGTAAATAGTGGCTATCTCTGGATAGTGTCATTATAAGTGACTTTTATGTTTTCTTCTTTATTCCTCTATTTTCTACATTGTCAATAAAATAAGCACAAATCATTTTTATAATTAAAAAAATAAACATTATGATAAAAGTGATCAGAATACAGACAGCCTAGTGCTGTGGAACAGTTACATTTATAGGATAAAAGGAAGAAGAGAGCAGCCAAGGAAAAAGAAAAGACTCCTTCCAAGAGGTGAGAGTAGCTGGGCAGGGTTACAAGTGCTCAGAATGAACTGACCAGCAGGGCTGACTGCCACAGAGGAGCCCAGGAGGAAGCGGGCAGAAAAGGCCACTGGCCTGGCAGTTAGGAAGGCAATATTGGTGTGTAAAGAAGAGCTTGTATCACACACCTTTCTTTTCTCTTTTCCACCTCTCCTCTTTTCCCATCTCCCTTACTCTTCTCCATTTAGAAAAGGCAGCACATTTGGTGACTGGGAGTCCAGGCTTTCAATCCTCGCCCCACCACTCACAACGTGTGTGATCTTGAGCAAGTTTCTTACCTCTCTGAGCCTCAGTTTCCTCATCTGTAAAATGAGGAGTGATATTAGTACCTGCCTTATAGGGTTGTTACAAGAATTCAATGGATTAATATTCTAAGTATATAGGACAGTGCCTGACACATAGAAAGCACTGGATAAATGTTGCCTAGTATTATTATATCATTTATCCCCTTAAGTTTTCCTTTCTCCTTCCTCTTAGACTACCTATGCCTAGCAGGTACCAGCACACCCGCAGGATTGCTTAGAGACTCACTTAAGACAATCCACTTAGACAAAAGCTCTAAAGCCACTGACCTTCAAACCATGGTCCCCAACTACAACATGCCACAGCAAAGATTTCCCATAGTCTTCACTATTTCTCCTAAAACTACAAGGCACCCATGGAAAAATCTGTACCTTTCCACACTTCTGACTGTGCATTTCTGTATTCTTCGGCTTACTCTCTACTGTATCTCCAGTGCCTAACGCAGAGCCTGGCACACAGTATGGGCTCAAAAAGTATTTGTTGAATGAATGGATGAAATTCCTCCTTCTCTATTTGTCTGGCAGACATTGATAGGTGTACCAGAAAGGCAAGTCCAAAGCTCCAACTTTTCTATTTACAAGATATAGGATCCATGGGCTCACCCTCTCTGAAGCCTCACTTTCCCCAGCTATGGACTGGGAATACAAATATCTGTAGCTACCTCACCGGGCCACTGTGGGAATCAAATCAAACAAAATGTTACATGAGAACTCACTGAAAAGAATAAAACATCACACAAATGTCAAGTATTATTACTCTAAGATAGCAGATGTGTATCAACAATAGTAAATCAGTGAGAGACGAGATAACATGATTCTAAGAAGCAATAACTGTTGACTTGAAAACTGACCAAGAATAGGCTTACATAGAGGAATGTGAAAATCCATGGGATTTTGTGTTCTTTTATTGCAATTTCTGGTTCTTTCCCTATCACAGAATAGACGTGTTCCTGAAAATAAGTCTCTCCATTTGGTATACCTGTATCCTCTAAGCAGCCCGAAAATTCCTCTGCCGCCCTGCAGGCAGCTCTGAAAACTAAAGGCTTTGCCACATTAAATAGGCCATTCTATGCATTCTCCTGGACTATCTGGTGCTTCCCAGTCTACAAATGCACACAGCAGGAGGCCTTAGCCCAATGACCAGAGCTAGGAGGAAGAGATGGGGAGTGAAGAAGGCAGAGAATCACTCACTTGGCTGGAGGCAGGGACAACACCTTGTGCATGGTGGAGGTCATTCTGTCTCTGCCCAGACTGAAGGCATCCTTAGTGAGGGACACAGCTTCCTTGGTGAGGTCCATGGTGGCATGTAGAGCCTCCCTGGTGGCATCCTTGGTCATGTGAATAGCACTTGACAACTCTCCCTCAATGTTCAAGGGGATGAGCTTGCCCTGTCCATTCACAGTGGTATCCCTGCCATCTGGGGGCTTCAGTGCAGCTGGTGAGCTGGATGCTTGGGTTCTGCTTAATGTCTTGGCCTGTAAGGAATCCACTGCCTCATGGCCCTTCCCTGCCTCCTGCTGTGCAAGAGAATCTGAGTCCTGCAGTTCTCCATTGCTATGGATAGGCAGTGGCCTATCCTGGGATGCAACCAGATTTTCCAGGCCACTATCCTCGAGAACCTTCTCAGGGCTGGCTGGGCCCTGCTCTGAGGAGGCATCAGACTTCAGCTCCCTATCCTCTGAAGGAGACAGCTCTGAATCTATGAGGCTGGTGGTATCTGAACCTGCAGAGTCAGCTCCAACAGCCCCAGGGGCAGGATGCATGAGCAGAGCCACCTCAGCACTGGGGAAGAGCACCCCAATGCAAGCTGTCTGGTCCTGCAGGGGAGACCCAGTCATGGCCTCTGTATCCTTAGTAAGCTGCTCCTGAAGACCCTGTAGCACCTCCTTCAGGCGGAGTAGAGCCAAGTACTGGTAGTGGTCAAGTCGCACACGGACATGTGCAGGAGAGTGTACAAGCATGTGAACATCCGCTGTATCCTCCAGCTCTGCCAGAGGCCCTTTGCTGTCCACACCACCACTGCCTTCTCTCAGAGTTTCCACGACTTCCGTAAGGCCTGATAGGCTTTTCAAATCATGCTCGGTTTTTGACCTCTGATGGGACACAGTGTCAGGGGCAAAGGCTTCAGACTGGACAGGACTGCCAAAGCTAGCTGATGGTTTCAGCCTCCCTTCTGTGGCTGAAAGGAGTTTCCGTGCCTGGGCTTGCTGCCAGCGGAGGGGTAGGCAGACCCAAATGGACAAGGGGAAGGGGGCCACAAAATTCAAGGCATGGCCTTTGAAGTTCTCTGTTCCCTCAAAGTCCAAGGAGATCTGGGTGAAGTGGATGGACCAGAGATCCTGGGAAGCCTTAAGCCTCTGGGGAGAGAAGGTACTAGCTTGAGGGAAGCAGGGATCCACTTGGAAGGCATGGTGCATAAAAAGCATATGCAGAAGGCTAAAGCCACCTGGAACCTTGGGAAAGTGCACATAATTGGAATGAAAGAACTCAGCAGCAGCAAAGCCCCGGAAGAGAGTTTGGAGGTCTGGACAGCTGCAATGTGGGGCATGACGTGTGTTGGTGGCAGTCAGGCCTGACGCAGAGAAGACAAGGGCCTGGGGACGATGCAACGCAGCCTGCTCTCTCTTCTCCAGCGGGAAGCTCACCTTCAGGAAGAAAATGAAACCCAATTCAGAATGGCCGTCTGAGTATCTCCACAACCCACCACCAATACACACGTGAAAGACCATTTGGGCTGTGAGACTGTTTTACTGTTTTTCTTACTTCTATCAAATGGACAGAGCAGAACCCTGGATGATAGCCACCGGGGAAATGCAGCTGTGGCTGCCAGCAGGGAACAAAACCCCCACTTTCTCCTTACCTTCAGCCAGAAGGCATCCAGTCGGATGTCCAAGTGTTCATCTTTCTGGCTTGAATCTTCCAGCTTGTAGATAGCTTTGAACTGCTCCAAGCTGTGGTATAAATCCAGGCAGAAGAGATTTCCCCAGAGCAAGCTCACAGGATCCATAGTAAATATCAGACCATTGAACTGAATGTAGAGATTGGGACAGGGAACTGGAAAGCAGGGAAAAAAAGAATCATCAGGTACAAAGTAACAGCTCGACTCTTACTTACCAGCTAATATTCATTTTACTATCAAGAGAGCAAAGGTGCATATTTATACAGGGCAGAGTCTTTAACAAAGGTGTGCTGTACTAACTCAAACACCTAACGCTAAATAAGAATATAAGCAGTGCCCCCAAAACTGACCAAGGTGAAGAGCACGCGCTAGACAGTAAGCAATCACCAGACCGGATGCCTACCTGGAAGCTCCTGATTATCTGGGAAGTAATACTCTGTGAACTCAATGTGAATGGCAGAGACCTGAGTGGGCAGGCTGTGAAGTTTCCGACTGCAGGAAAGAAGTGTGGATGGCTTCTTACTGGGTTGTCCAGCTGTAGAAACCTACACAGTCGCAAGCTGCTGTTAGCATCGGTACGGCACCCGGAACAGAATTTCCTCAGTCACCTCTCAGGTAGTGTAAAGCCTCTGCTATCCTTCCAAAGTCTGTCACGGGAGCGGAGTGCTTTCACACGTGTTCCAGGCATTCTCACACCTGACTATCCACAGGTTCGTTTTTTCAGAGGGAAGTCTATAGTTGGGTATTCAGAGGAAATAGGGGAATCCCACATCCTGATCTCAGGGGCCACGCTCAGAAAGAAACAAAGCGTCAATCCACCCAGAAGTGAGGGGAACAGTCCCCAAATTCCACAGCCTTATTCCCACCTGCTGCCTCCCAAATGAACTGCTTCCCCCTTTCCAACTCCCTGCTCCCCTGTGTCCTGGGCTCCTCACCTGGTGGATGTCCAAATCATCCACCCGGATTACCATGCAGCTAGAGCGTAAGCGATTCCATGCTGGAGGCCGAAAGGCAGCCTGTCGGCCCTGAGAGGGGCTTCTCTCAAGCAGGTTCTTTCGAGGACTAGAAAAAGAATCTAAACAAAAATAACAAGGTGGAAAAGACGATCAGATACATTCAACTTGTATTATTAATAGAATTAAGAAAGTAAAAATCCTAAGATCATTAATGCTATATGTAAGAAAGAGAGCTTAACACTGTCTGTCTTCTGGTTGGAACTCAAAAATAGTACTCTCCTTAAGACCAAGGCAACAGTCTATCGAATAGAGGTTATTAACAACCTCCCTTCAACATTGCAGCTATCCCTGGAAACAAACAGGCCTCTAAAGAAAAGAGTCACTGATGTCTCTCCATGGGATAAAGTTGGGATAAACAGCTAGGAATAAGTTGGGATAATTAGCTAGTGCACTAGCTATCTCCACTGGATATTCAAAGATAAACGGCAAGAGGCTTAGCAACGGGAGTCTTCCAGCTCCTCATAACCCACCTGCTTTCCTCCGGAAGGGCGAGTCTACCCCCAGGTGCCAGGGTGATTTCAGATCCGTCTTCTCGTGCAACTTCTCCATTTTACTCTGAAATTCCATCACCAGCCTCTGGGCCCACTGGCCTCGGGTCTCCATGGCCTCACAGTGCCGTACCCAATGTTTGCAGCTATCGCCTGTGCAACAAAACAAAAAGATTTTAGTCCAAGATCATGATCCAATGTTCCAATTTTTCCTTTCCAGTGGTATAGTCACAGTTCAGAATCTGATCCCTCAGCCCCAATCCAGAATTCTCTAGAATAAGTAAAAATTATCTAGTGAGAGCACTCAGGTTCCTCTGGATTCCATATGTGATTTTTCCCTAAGGCTCCCTAAAGGCCAGCTGCTGACTGCTGCCATCTTTGATTATGGACTACTGGAGAGGCTCTAAACTGGTGGAAGTAAGGGGCAGAGGGTTGAATAAAAGGGAACATCTCAAGCACTGCCTCTCCTCCAACTTCATTACTGGTAAAGAATCATCAATAGTGGACCCTGAAAGTTTCCACAAGATGTCCTCTCCCAACACCTCTCTGAGCATGTGCCGCAATCCCTGGCACCCTCCTGCTGGGCAGTCAAGGATGAACCCAGAAATCTGCCCTCAATACCTGGGCCACACTAGTACCACCCCCGTTCAGAATTCTCCTACCTGCCCAGTGGAAGGGGTAATAGTCAAATGCCATCTTGCGGAAGGTAAGCTGCATTGCACCACCCATGAGTCTGTTTGCAGAGACGCCTATGAAAGAAAAGTAAAAGTGAACAGCAGCAGAAGAAACAAAGAGGCCTAAATACCACTTGAAGCACTTCAAAGTCCTCTTGAGGGTCAGCTCCAAAGCCTGGCTGACACACAAGCGCAGCTGAAAGGCCATGATGTTAGGTGATGTGCAAGGCTGCGGCCCTCCTCTTTGGAGATGCAACAGCCAGCATGCTCTAAAAGATCAGAACAAGTATATTCCATTGTCTCTGTAAACGGCTGCTAGATTTCCAGAAAGGCAGAAGAAACTGCAAAACTCAGGATTCAGGAATTCCAATTCTAGGTCACCCCAGACACACTTTACAACCTTAACTGATTGGTTCCCCCAAACCTAAAAATACTAGTATTGCTATCCCTTAGCCCCACGCCTGGAGAGGCATAAGCCAAATTCCCCAGATAACAGGACCCATACTATTTCCTTTCATATCCTGGCCTCAGAGCTAAAGCTGTGATATCAGACAACTATGACCTACTGTACATACAAAGTACCCGGGAACACTAGAAACAGTGCACTAACAAGGACATTATAAAATAAACATACAGAATATTTTAGGTAAACTGGAATTTTTAGCAATAAGTCAAATATTGTATTATGTTTATCTTGAATTTACATTTAATTCTTACTAAATAAATGCACTTTCCATGTTTGTATTTTCTCTCTCCCACGAGACTGGAGGAACTCTAAGAGTAGGGACTGTTTCTTCTACATGTGTACATTGTCTGACCTATCCTGCTCTGCACTTCCATCCCATCCCTGACTCAGGGGAGGGAAGTCCCAGGGCATCCTCCAGGCACAAGGTGGTAAACCTACAACAAGGAGGGTCATTTCCATCCAATCGAGATTTCACCACCTCAAGTTCTGGACTAATCATCATCCTACTAAGAGATTTACCTACACCACTGTTCCTGTTCCTCCATCTTTTTTTCATAATTACCACCTCTAAGGAGCCTGTTTAGACATTTTTCCCCTAAATGCTCCCTCTCCATGAAACATTAATACCACAGATATACTGTATATCTGCTTATGTACTACATGTCTATCTGTACTTACTTACAAAAAGAATAAGTATAAAGCTTATTCCTTTTCTTCAATGTAGGGTTAAGAAAGATGAAGTAATTCTTTTAAAAGTTAAATTAAAAAATGTAAAGCTGTGATATTTAACTTAACTTTATAACTATATTTGCTGAGTAACTTTTAATGTAATTTATTTCTTATATAAATTATAATGTATCAAATTACATATGCAAGTTAGCAATTTATATAAATACATAATAGCAATAAAATCAAAAAAAATTTTTTTTTTGGAGGAAGATTAGCCCTGAGCTAACTGCCACCAATCCTCCTCTTTTTGCTGAGGAAGACTGGCCCTAAGCTAACATCCGTGCCCATCTTCCTCTACTTTATATGTGGGACGCCTACCACAGCATGGCTTTTGCCAAGCGGTGCCATTATCCACACCCGGGATCCAAACCGGTGAACCCCGGGCTGCTGAAGCAGACCGTGTGCGCTTAACCGCTGCGCCACCAGGCCAGCCCCTACAATCAAATCTTTAATTATTCAAAATTATTTTTCAGCAAAAGTAAAACAATTGAAAATTTTAAATTTCTTAAAATTATTTTTAGTGAACTTATCTTTTAACTTTTGCTTGATATGAGAAAATAACTTTTAACTAGCTGCTAGATAGTAAGATAGTGTCAATATTTTTTCTTTTCAGCACTGAAGTAAATTAATGATTTGTTCAACAACTTATAGAATTAGATAATAAAATATAAACTATTTTTATTTAATTCTCAAAGTTCAAATCACAAAATTACTGAGGATGAAATATAAACAACACTGACAAGGCAGCCAACAGGCATGCACAGGCCACCTCTCGCCATATGACTGTGAGACCAGGCAACCGATTGAGAGAAAGTCCTCTAATCACAGCCATCAATTCGCCATAGTTTATAGCACTGATCTTCCATACATTCTGTGTATCTTCCATGAACTCAATGTCAATGCTGTGCATATGACTACAAGAAAACCCAAGGAGAGAAATTAAAATACTAAGGAATAAAATTTTGTCAGGTAGGGTTAAGCTTTGGAAGGTCACAAACTGTTGTTACATCTAAGATTTTTTTCACCCTCACCTCTCACCAAAGAACCAATTTTCAATGTCCAGAATAGGCAAATATCAAGATAAAAAGTAGATCAGTGGTTAGTTAGGGCTGCAAAATGGGGAGTGACAGCTAATGGGTACAGGGTTTCTTTTAGGGAGGACAAAAATGTTCTAAAATTAGATTATAGTGATCACACAACTCTATGAATATACTAAAAAACAGTGAGTTGTAAATTCTAAATGAGTGAATTATACGGTATGTGAATTCTATCTCAATAAAGCTGCCTAAAAGAGAAGAACCAATTTTCACCTGCTGTGGGAGGATATCCCAGTTGAAACTGCATGACCTAGGGTACTGGAGGGAGAGAGTTTCACAGCCATGCTCCCTCCACTGGAGTTATTTGGAGCTAAAAGAACAATAAGCTACACAGACTGAGCAGATTAAAATAGGATCTAGAATTGAAATCAAATATAATTACCAACTGCCACATATTTAATTATAAACACATAATCATATATGAGACATAAGTGATAAATAGGGTACAGAAATGACTAATTAATGTTCTTCAATAAACTGGTCGGAAGAGGACAGCTAGCCTTAAGAGACAAAGATTTTGGGTCACAGACCTTATCCTGAGGGAAAACAGTTAAAAAGAGGTAGGCGACACTCTCTTCCTGATCAACCACCAACCTCCTTTCTGAAGCCTGAAGTATGAGCTGCTCTAGTTTGATTTTAAGAGACTGTGCTGCCCCACCTCAAGCCAAGCTGTCCTCAACAACCCACCCAGTTTCCAATAATTTCATCTCTGATACCAAAGGACAGGTGAGAGTGCCAGCCAGGGGCCGAACGTCTAGGCGTTAGCGTCCCGTATGAAAAAGCAGGGAGCTGTGGCCTTCAAGGAGTCTCTTCAAGGAGCAGCACTGTCCAAAAGAACCTTCTGTGCTGATGACATCTTCTAGGCCATAGTCTATATCGAGTACTTGAAATGCGGCTGGTGCAAATGGGGATCTGAATTTTTCATTTTATCTCATTCTAACAGACACGTGTAGCTACTGGCTACATACTGAACACAAAGTTCTACAGCAATGCTATCCAGTAGAAACATAATGTGAGCCACATTGTATTTTTAAATTTTCTAGCAGCCACATGAAAAAAAGTTTTTTAAAAAAGTGAAATTAATTTTAATACATACTATTTAAACCAATATACCCAAAATATTAACATTTCAACATGTAATCAATAGGAAAATAATTATCAAGGTATTCTACACACTTGTTTTGTACTATATCTTCGAAACCCCATGTGTAATTACACCTGCAGCCCATCTCAATTTGGATCAGCCAACATTTCAAGTGCCCAATAGTCATATGTGGCTAGTGGCTGCCATACTGGACACAACTCCAGAGAATCTTTGAGCCCTTTCTGTACCACCGAGTTCTCCTTTCCCTTTTCTCCCCAAATCCAAGGAGAAGAGTCAAAGTCACAGGAACTTCACAGAGTCATATACCACACCTAGGTATGGTAGGCTGGGAGTTATCCCCCTATCTAAAAATATCTCATCTAAAACATCCTTAAATTCCACCAATTTGATTAGTTTAATAAATAAATTAGTTTAGGCTCCATGGAAGGCTAGTCATTCACATCTTAGTGTGGATTACAGGACCCTGCCACATGAAGAGGACAGTGCTATATACCCCTCATCAAGCAAGAGGATGAAACTCTCAATTATGTAGTCTTAATAAAGAGTTCTGAAAAGATTAAAAACAAAACAAAACAAAAACACCAAAGCCTTTATAATAACACTTGGAAGAAATAACCAAACAAAATAATAGTTTTAGCAAAGAACTTCCAAAATAAGTGAGTAGCAAACCAATGAGTAATTTATTTCTTGTGGTGGCAAAAACAATCTTTATGCTCCTTTTGGGTCTCTTGGAGTTGGAGTAGAGAAGGGCTGAAGTCACTTCAAGACCAACAAACAGCGAAGCAAGACAGGTGATGCTGCTTGGTGCTCCAGCAAGAAAAGGTTGGTTCCCCCAAGGAAACTGAGTCTAGGTCTCATTAAGAGACAAACATAACCTTCAGAGAGGATAAGGCAGCAAGAAAAAAATCTACCCTGTGAAAGCATCAAAAACTAAGAGCTGGTGGCAAAGGGGAGTATAAAAAGACCACAGAGTACTGAAGGAACAGGCAGCAAAGTAATAATACTGAATATTCGCCTATAATTAAGGTCCACCAACTTCAGTATATTATCTCATTTGAGCCTGACAACGACCTATGAGGTAAAGGAGTAAGATATGATTTAACTCAAGTTCACAAATGAAGAAACTCCAAGAGGTTAAGGGATTTCCCCAAGGCTCTTGAAGGAGAGGAATGAGTCAATTACTTTTTCATTCTGAATAAATGTGTATATAATATTGTAGCTCTAATGAACATAAAAGCATGACAAGAACACAGCATAACCTCTCTGCTTGGGAAGAGAATATTTATACATAATAATAATTTGAATTGACTCAAAAATCTGAAAATTCTGAGATTTCCTATAGTTGAATTTACTTTTCTAAAAGCTTATACCAGTGGTCAGCACCATCCAAGGGACTTTGGGGGGAAAAAAAAAAGGTATACACTGCCGGGGTCTACCCTGAAGATTCTGTTTTAGTGGGGTCTGCAGAGAGCCCCAGCATCGGTATTCTCTTATTACAGGGGGTTCTGCTGCACCCTAAATTAGGCTGAAGAGCACTGCCTTACACTAACAGAAAGAGAGCTGCCACTGGAGGGCTGAGGCCCAAGCAGTGCCTGTGATTAAGGGAAGCCAACCAAGTACACCACAGTGTCTTGAAAAGAGTCTTCCATCCCCAAGCTTTGCCCAGAGCTGAAAGCAGTGATGGACCACCCTGCCCAGACCCAGACCTCACAGGTACCTGGCTCTCGGGACTGGCTATCATCACAAATGTGCAGGTCCAGGCGGGAGATGAGGAGATGGTAGGAAGACTCTTTCACATCAAATTTTTCAAAGTACTGGCTGAGGCGGCTGCTGCTGCTGTTGCTGCTGCCCTGGCTGCCACCAAACGCCTGGGCCCAAGACTGCTGGGCACTAGGAGCAGGTGGGGTGATCTACACGTGACAGAGAGAAGAACAAGACATCCAGACCCAGAAAGGCTCCTTGCAGGCTTTCTTTAAGCTTTAGTTCAGCCTGAATAAAATCACAATTTAGCAAGATGCCCCTTCCCTCTCATAAGAGTTTGCCTAGTAGCTGACTTAGGTCTGTCCCACCTAAACAACCCTAACTCTCATTAGTCTAGTAACTGTCAGCGTACGGTTCTGAGGTTGGACTTGCTCTCCAAGCTCTCGCCCCCCAGCACTTAGGTGACTGATGCTAAAACATCCCCTCCAGGAATTCTTCCTTAAACGCCCTCCTTCAGCCCAGAGAATTAGATGCCTCTTCTTAGTGCTCTCATGGCATAGTGTTTACCTCTATTACAGCACTTATCACATCGCCTTGTAATAGCTTATTTATGTTTCATGGTTTAAGACAGTGAGATTCCAAGGACAAGAACAAGACGTTTATTCTACTTTTCCTTCCCAGTGGCTAGCACTGTATACCTAACACACTGGAGGCATCCAATGAACAGAATAAATGAATAAATCAGAGGCACAGGCAGAGCCTATGCACATCCAGAAGTAAATGGCAAATCCCCCAAATAAGCCTAAGAAAGTCTAGATTCCACCTATGTTGGTATGAATTAGGTGTGGCCTGCCATCTCCCCAGCCGCTCGAAAGGTATCTGTTCTGCCTCTAACCTGTACAGGTTCAGGGGCCAGGCTCTTTCTCTGCTGGGCTGACTTCTCCATGGCTTCACTCAGCGACTCTGCATACTTCATCATAGCCTTGAGCTGCGAGTCAGTCAGCACCCAGAGCAAGTCATCCAACAGGAACATCAGCTTGGAGGCTATCACATTGCAATCTTTGGTCTGAAGGAGCCACACAGAACACAGGGTTCAATATCTGGTATGATTCCAACTCCTCAAAGTGACTATCAATTTCAGAGATGGCTTTTAAACCCCCAGTGTGTGAAAGGAAAGCATCAAGCACTTCGGAGAGACAATTTCTTACAAAACTACTAAAGTTTTCCGTGATTAACAAGAAGTAGCAATAGTCAACTGCCAGGTGCCTATGTCAGTGTCCCTACATATGGGTAAAAGTTGTGGTTTCCAAAACTGAGATGACAGGGTGGTGGAAATGTTCTCTCATTGGTGCATACTGTGCAACACTAAATTGCAGCCCCTCCTCTTTCAATAACATTCAAAAAACAGGGAACATCAACTCCCAGGCTGTCTAGGAGAACACAAGAGGGAAGTTTTCACGAGGACAGAGAACACACTCACTCTTCTCTTGAGGGCTATTTGGATCCTGCCTTGGTTGGTAATAAGCCTCAGTGGAGTGGTGACCGGGTCCTGATCACCATTGTCTGTTGCATCTGCCTCAATTCGAAGTGTTTGCCAAGTTATTTCCTTGAATGTTAAAACCTGGAAGGAGAAAAGTAAAATCCCTTAATTCTGTGGATGAAATTAACCAAGAGACAGGAAGGTGCAAGGGGAAAAGACTAGAAGGCAGAGACTCCCACCATTCTTGGTTGGGATCCTACCAAGAGAAGGCAGTGGATCAGAGATCCATAACTGAGGAAAGAATGTAGCAGTAACACTGGACACAAGGGATTCTTGGGTTCCCCGGAATGGGGGAGCACTTGAGGAAATTGCCAAAGCAGGAATAACATCCTTTAAGAATAGTCCTACTTTGAATCCCCTCAATTTCTCCTCCTCTTGCAATGCTAGGGATGTCACCTCTCCTCGGTGGGGGTCGGTGATGCGGGTGAGGCGGAGGTCACTCTGCTGCCAATTGGGATTGACACTGTAGCCCTGGAGCTGCCACAATTCAAAAGAAGCGTGGAAAGCCTTGGAGTGAATCTTGATCGTGATGGAATTGACGACGATGAACATCCCCTCCACCACCTTCTCGGCAAAGCCATACTCACTACAACAAAGGAGGCAGACCAGCGTTCAGAATCACGTGAGACTTCACGCACACTCCTTCTACTGGAAGACAGCAGACCAGACTATTAGCAGTGCCAGTCCTTGGGTGCTAGAACTGTGGATTCGTTTTTTTTCTTTATTTCTTTTCTTCCATTTCTACTTTCTTATATTTTTTAAATTTCTAAAAATTTTTATGATGATTTAGTACTCTTTTTAATGGGACTTTTTTTTTTTAAGAATGGAGTAAAAGAAAAAGAGTTGAACCTGGAAACAATCTCCCTCCTATTAGAAAGAATAGATTGAAAAGTCTCTTTATTGTCCATAAACTACTTAAATGAATACTTAAATACTGGCTGTGAGGGGAGGTATAACTACAGAAAGGAGACACTAGGTTCATATAAAATCTTCAAAGACAGAGCACACTCCGCAAAAGTAGTGGAAAGAGGAAAGCAGTACAGCCAGGTGAGCAAGGGGTTTAATCCTGTGAACGCTGGTCACGAGCAGTGCCACCTTTACCCTGTCAAATATATCCCAAAGAGCACAGCCGTACTTCCACAGCGAGAGGTCAGAAACGGCAGGGGCAGGAATGAGGGCCATCTTAAAGTCTTTCTGGATGTGGAAAACACAGACATTCTTGACATGAAGGTGAAATCAGTTCTCATTACAAGAGATAAAATGGAGGTCTGGAAATTACAAAATGAAAAAAATATATCTATATTTGCAATTTATATCACAAAGGGCTAATATCTCAAATGTATAAAGAGCTTCAAAAAACTGAAAAGAAAAAGGCCAAGAGCCCAACAAAAATAGGGCAAAGTATGGACAGTTCACAGAAAAATAAAATGCAGATAGACATCAAACATAAAATGATGTTCAACCTCACTCATAAATCAAAACTACACTGAGAGACAATTTATGACAAAGGTGACAGTGCAGTAGGGAAAAGATCATCTTTTGTTTCTTTTTTTTTTTTAAAGGGCAATGTTTACAATTATTTTTTCTTTTTTTTGAGGAAGATTAGCCCTGAGCTAACTGCTGCCAATCCTCCTCTTTTCGCTGAGGAAGACTGGCTCTGGGCTAACATCCATGCCCATCTTCCCCTACTTTATACGTGGAATGCCTACCACTGCATGGCTTTTGCCAAGCAGTGCCACGTCCGCACCCAGGATCCGAACTGGCGAACCCCAGGCCACCGAGAAGCAGAATGTGCGTACTTAACTGCTGTGCCACCGGGCCAGCCCCAAGATCGTCTTTTCAACAATGGTGCATGGTCAATTTGAGGATATCCATAAGGAGAAAAAATAATATTGACCCCTATCTTACATTAAAACAAAAAAAATCAGTGTCAAGATTGACTATAGATATAAACGTGAAAGGCCAAAAAATAAAGCTTTTAGGGGCCGTCCCTGTGGCTGAGTGGTTAAGTCCACACACTCTGCTTTGGTGGGCCAGGGTTTTGCCAGTTTGGATCCTGGGCACAGACCTGGCACCACTCATCGAGGCATGCTGAGGCAGCGTTCCACATAGCACAACTAGAATGACATGCAACTAGAATATACAACTAGGTACTGGGGAGCTTTGGGGAAAAGAAGAGGAAAGAAAGAAGAAGAAAAAAATGATTGGCAACAGATGTCAGCTCAGGTGCCAATCTTAAAAAAAATAAAATAAAATAAAAATTAAAGCTTTTAGAAGAAAACATAGGAAAATATCTTCATACCTTAGGATAGAAAAAGACTCCTTAAACAAGATACAAAAAGTGCTAACTATAAAGGGAAAAATAGATATACTGGACTACATTAGAATTAATAATTTCTGTTCAATAAAAAAACATTAAGGGGAATAGTTAACCTACGGAGTAGAAGATATTTGTAATACACATATGTAACAAAGGACTTGTTTCCAGAATATATAAAAAACTTCTACAAATTAAGAAGAAAAAGACAAAAACAATCCAAAAGATAAATGGGCAAAACACTTACATCAATGCTTTATGAAAGAGGATATCCAAAATTTCAATAAACCAATCATCAAGAAAATGCAAATTAAAATCATAATGTGATACATACCTAACAGATGGCTAAAATAAAAATATAGACAATTCTAAGTGTCAGCAACTGGAATTCATGTATTGCTAGTGGGAAAAGTAGTACAAGTGCTCTAGAACCTGTCTAGCAGTATCTCTACTACAGCAGAACATATGCTCAGCCTATGACCCTGCAACTCTATGGCCAGGTATATATAGAACAGAAATGTGTACATATGTTACAAGATATGTACAAGAATGTTCATAGCAGCACTCTTGTTTCTTCTTACATATTTTTAATGTACATACAGAAAAATTCATTCTTTGTGGTGTACAGGTCTAGGGTTTTGACAAATGCATAGTCATATATCAACCACCACTGTAATGATGGAGAACAGTTCCACATAGCAACAGTATACCTACCTAATAGCCAGAAACTGGAAAGAAACCAAATGTCCATCTACAACAGAATGGATAGACTGTGGTGTGTGATGGAATAATACATGGTAACAAGAATGAATGAAGTACAAATACATGCGGCAACACAGATGACTCTCACAAACATCATACTGAGCTAAAGCGGCTGGACACAAACAACAACATACTATATGATTACATTTATATAATTTTAAAAATAGGGAAAACTAACGTATGGTGTAAAAAGCAGGATAAAAGTTATCCTTGGGGGTGGGTATGATTAGAAAGGGCACAGAGGCTTCTGGGATTCTGGAAGTAGTCTGCTGCTTTTTTTTTTTCCCCCCAAGATTTTATTTTTTTTACCTTTTTCTCTCCAAAGCCCCCCAGTACATAGTTGTATATTTTTAGTTGTGGGTCCTTCTAGTTGTGGCGTGTCGGACACTGCCTCAACATGGCTTGATGAGCGGTGCCATGTCCGCGCCCGGGATCCAAATCGGTGAAACCCTGGGCCGCCGAAGTGGAGCGCGTGAACTTAACCACTCGGCCACGGGGCCGGCCCCATGTAGTCTGCTTCTTGATGTGTTAACTTTGTAAAGAATCACTGAGTTATACACTTAGGATTCATGCACTTCAATATAACGTACAAAAAAACCACACTGAAATTCTATATGTCATCTATTAGATTAGGCAAAAATCCTGAAGTTTGATAATATTCTCTATTAGCAAGGGCTTTGGGAAAACAAGATCTCTTACACATTGCTGATAGAAACACAAAATTATAAAATCCTATGGAAGAGAATTTAGCAATGTCTATCAAAACTATATACGCATTTGCCCTTTGCATGTCCCAATTCTAGGAATCTACCCTAAAATATGCTAGCAACAAAAGTGGAAACAACCCAAATGACCATCAACTGATGAATCGAAAAATAAAATGTGATATATCCATACAGCAGAATATTACTCAGCCATAAAAACATAACGGTACTGGGGCCAGCCCGGTGGCGCAGCGGTTAAGTTCACATGTTCTGCTTCTCAGTGGCCCGGGATTCCCTGGTTCGGATCCCGAGTGCAGACATGGCACTGCTTAGCAAAAGCCATGCTGTGGTAGGCGTCCCATATATAAAGAAGAGGAAGATGGGCATGGATGTTAGCTCAGACCCAGTCTTCCTCAGCAAAAAGAGGAGGGTTGGCAGCAGTTAGCTCAGGGCTAATCTTCCTCCAAATAAATAAATTAATTAAAATATGCTGGAAAAATATTAAGTGACTTATGAACAAGGTCATTTATTCCTGCATTATTTATAACAGCAAAAACTTGGAAATAATTCAAATATCCATCAATAGACAACTGGCTATATAAACTATGATGCCTCCATAAAATATTCTGAGTATTCTGCAGGTGCAAAAAGGAATAAGGTCTATCACTCTATGTGCTTCTATGGAGAGATCTCCAGGATATACTTTCAAAAGACAAAAGCAAGGGGAAAAGTGCTTACGGTATGCTACATTTTGTGTAAGAAAAGGAATAGGGACAACACAAACATACATACATATAACATACCTTGTTTTATAGTTTTAACTTTGGAACTAAGTAATTTTACATAGTTCAAAAGTCAATTAAAAATAACTTAAAAGTTAAAAACAAACTGATATAAAACTCCTAGAAGATAACATAAGAGAAAACCTAGATGGCCTTGGATATAGCAATGACTTTTTAGATACAACACCAAAGGCATAATCCCTAAAAGAAATAATGGATAAGCTGGACTTCATTAAAATTAAAAACTTCTGCTCTGTGAGAAACAGTGTCAAGAGAATGAGAAGACAAGCCACAGACTGGGAGGATATATTTGCAAAAGACACATCTAATAAAAGACTGTTATCCAAAATATACAAAGAACTCTTAAAACTCAACCATATGAAAACAAACAACTCAATTTTAAAAATGGGCCAAAGACCTTAACAGATGCCTCATCAAAGAAGATATACAAATGGCAAACAAGCATATGAAAAAATGCTCTACATCATATGTCATCAGGGAAATGTAAATTAAAACAACGAGATTCCACTACATACCTATTAGAACAGCCCAAATCCAAAACACTGACAATACCAAATGCTGGCAAGGATGTGGAGCAGCAGGAACTCTCATTCATTGCTGGTGGGAATGCAAAATGGTGCAGCTACTTTGGAAGACAGTTTGGCAGTTTCTTCCAAAATTATACATACTTTACCATATGATCCAGCAATCACACTCCTTTGTGTTGACTCAAAGGAGCTGAAAACATGTCCACACAAAAACCTGCACGTGGACATTTATAGCAGCTTTATTCATACTTGCCAAAATTTAGAAGCAACCAAGATGTCCCTCAGCAGGTGAACAAATAAACAAACTGTGGTACCTCCAGACAATGGAATATTATTCAGCAATAAAATGAAATGAGCTATTAGAGTCATGAAAAGACATGGAGGAATCTTAAATACATATTACTAAGTGAAAGAAGCCAATCTAAAAAAAGATAGAGTCACACTGTATGATTCCAACTATATGACATTTTGGAAAATGAAGAACTATGGAGACAGTAAAAAGACCACTGGTTGCCAGGGATTGGGGGAGAGAGATGAACAGGCGGAGCACAGAGGGTTTTTAGGGCAGTGAAAATACACAGTATGATAACATGATGGTGGATATGTGTCATTCATTATACATTTGTCCAAACCCATAGAATGTCCCACCAAGAGTGAACCATAATGTAAACTATGGACTTTGGGTGATTACGATGTCTCAATGTAGGTTCATCTATAGCAACAAATGTACCACTCTGGTGGGGGATGTCGATAATAGTGGAGGCTATACATGTGTGAGGGCAAAGGATATAGGGAAAACCTCTATACTTTCCTCTCTATATTACTGTGAACCTAAAACTGCTCTAAAAACAAAGTGTCTTAAAAAAAAAAAAACCGAAACAGGGACCGGCCCATGGCCTAGTGGCTAAGTTTGCACACTCCACTTTGGCAGCCCACGGTTTCGCCAGTTCAAATCCTGGGCGCAGACATGGCACCGCTCATCAAGCCATGCTGAGGTGGCTTCCCAAATGCCACAACTAGAGGGACCCACAACTAAAAATATGCAACTATGTACCGCGGGGCTTTGGGGAGAAAAAGGAAAAATAAAATCTTTAGGAAAAAAAAAACAAACAAATGAAACTTTCTGTATGTCAAATTGGTGCCCAACCATATAAAGAATGATTTCAAGTGACTTTAAAACACAGTATGCATAGAGAAATCTACTGCATTCAGTAGTCTTATTAATAGTTATAATATTGGTTTTGCTATTTTTTGAAACTAGCAAAAAAGTAAATCATTCATTATATTATTGTTGTTAGGAAAATATTAAAATCTAAAAAATTAACTCAAAATCCTCTTTTTTTAATTTGAATTGAGAAATATCAGGATATTGTCATTTATTTTTCTTTCTTTTTTTTTTTTTTGAGGAAGATTAGCCCTGAGCTAACTGCTGCCAATCCTCCTCTTTTTGCTGAGGAAGACTGGCCCCGAGCTAACATCTGTGCCCATCTTCCTCTACTTTATATGTGGGATGCCTACCACAGTGTGGCCTGCCAAGCAGTGCCATGTCCACACCCAGCATCCGAACCAGCGAATCCTGGGCTTCCGAAGCGGAACGTGCACACTTAACTGCTGCGCCACTGGGCCAGCCCCTACTTTTCTTTCTTAAAAGTAACTTTTCCCTAGAACCGAACACTAAAAAAGGCCTTAAAGCAATGACAACTCAATGAATACAATTTTGCCCAGACTGTTGTCTCTAAATAGCATTTCTCACTAAACAGAATCAGGGTTCCTGGGAGAAATGTCTGATTCCAGGTCTCAGGCAAGGATGTATAAGAGAAGCCTAAAACATCTTGTTCCATCTAAAAACAGGAAGATTACTGGGGTCTTGTCTGTAGGACACAGGCGGTAACTTTGAAAGGCTCTCACTGGCCAAAGATGAGGACATCCGAACATCAATAAGAATAATGATTATAAAGGTACGACAGAAAACAAACACATTTAAAAAGTAAACAAATGTAGGATGTAAAAAAATATAAATGTAAAAGCATGTAAAATAGTAAACCACCCTGGGAAAGTTAGACTGTTTCTTAAAAAAGTTAAGCCCTCACCTACCATACCACCCAACCATTCCATTCCTAGACATTCACCCAGGAGAAATAAAAGCACATGCCACACAAAAACTTGTATATAAATGATTATAGCAGCATTATTCACAATAGCCAATAACTGGAAATAAAATATCCATTAACAAGTGAATGGATAAACAAGTTGTGATTTATCCACACAATAGAATAATACCCAGTAATAAAAGGAATGTACGGATACACTCAAGAACATGGATGAATCACAAAATAATTATGCTAAATAAAAGCAGACAAAAAACAGTACATATTACATGATTCCATTCATATAAAATCATAGGAAAGCAAACTAACATATGTGACAGAAAGCCAATGTTTGTCTGGGGATGGGGTGCAGGGAAGGGAAGGAATACAAAGGAGAACAACGTATGAGAATAATGGATATGTTCATTATCTTGACGGTGTTGATGGTTTCATGGGTGCACGCATATGCCAAAACTTGTGAAACTGTATACTTTGTATATGTGCAGTGTATTTTATGTCAATTATACCTTAATAAAGCTGTCCAAAAAATTCATGGATTCAAAATGATAAGCCTCCTTCACCTTCTGCACCCCCGCAAAAAAATCTCTTTGGAGATTATTAGGCTGTCAACTCATAATTCTTAAATTTGATAAAGGTAAAGAATCCAGCATTTATCCTGAAATTCCTGGACCAACCGTATTTCAGGGACCCACTGGACCAACTGCATTTTGCATCCTAAAATGAAATAATCGATCTAGACAACTATCATCAGCGGTCCTTAAACCATGAGGTGAAAGGTAAATGACGAACTTATTGTAATGGATAAATCATGCCAACATGGTCTGAATCCACTGATTATGTGCCTCCTGACATGTGAGGATAGGAAACACACTGTACCATTTATGAAGTATTCTTACCAAGAAAACAAAAATATTGAATCAAATCAAGCCTTTAAATCTAACTACCAGATTAAACAAGAAACATTTTAAATGACACCTTGAGGTCACAATCAGCCAAAATAAAAAATGTGGGAAATTCTTTAGAAAAAATAATCCAGTTTCTACAAAGAATAAATGGCATATTAAAAAGTATTGGGGGGCTGGCCTGGTGGTGTAGTGGTTAAGTTCACAAGCTCTGCTTTGACAGCCCAGGGTTCGCTGGTTGGATGCCAGGCATGGACCCATGCACCGTTTATCAAGCCATGCTATGGCAGGTGTCCCACACATAAAGTAGAGGAAGATGGGCATGGATGTTAGCTCAGGGCCAATCTTCTTCAGCAAAAAGAGGAGGACTGGCAGCAGATGTTAGCTCAGGGCTAATTTTCCTCAAAAACAAAACACAAAAACAAACAAAAAGTATGGGGTGGGGGATTGTTTAGAATTAAAGAGCTTTAAAAGGCATACCCCAAAATGTAATGTGTGGAGCTCTTTGGATCCACACTGTATTGTAAAAAAATATTTTAGAGATAGTTCAGGAAATCTGAATATGAAATAAGTATCAGACGATACTAAGAAATTCCTACTAATTCTATTGATTGTAATAATAGTATTGTGGGGGGTTTTTTCTTTCTTCACAATCCTTGTCTGTTACAAACACATGATATTTACACGTGGAATCATATGGTTTCTTGGAATTGCTTTCAAGTACTTCAGCACACACACACACAGTGATAGGAGAAAGGTGAGTAAAGAATGGAAAAATTATAATTGTTGAAGTGAGATCATGGGTGCATGGGGGTTCATTACAGTATTGTCTCTACTTTAGTGTATGTTTGAAAATTCCATAATGAAAGTTTTTATTTTTTAACTAAAAGGTAATCTGGACAAGTTAATATGTTGGAAATAATAGGGCCCAAAGCAACTAACCTCTGTCCTGAAGCGAGGGCAATGGGAGACTGTCCATTGGGGGGCCGAGGCTCCTCACACGTCTTCATCTCCAACTCTACCTTATCCAGACACTGAAATAAAAGCCATGGAGAGCTAAGCATCTGCACAAAAATCCACACAGCACAGACTGTGTCTTATTCATCTCTGTGCCCCAATGCCTAGTCAAGTGCTGAGCCCACAGTGGGCAGACAACAAATGTTTGTCAAATGAATGAATGAACAAACTGAACTGCAAGGAGAGGCCTCATCTTCCCCCCTCCATTTCCATTACCAGCAGAACTCCAGGACAAGCATGGGATTAGCTCATAGCAGGAAACTGAAACGTAAATCCAAGTTACAGAGATATTACTATTCCTGGGGATTCCAGTCTTTGGGATAAAGATATGCATCAATCAGTTCCTGAAGGGCTTTCAGCTGATAATCACCCAACAGTCAACATGAACTAAACTTCTAATGTTTCCTTTGTCAGGATTCCAAAGGAAATCTAAAGGTAGAACCTTGGAAGTGAAACTTGTTATAAAAAAACAAAACAATAACTCAGGACTTCTGGGTCTTATGTCTCAATGCTAACTGCTGTACTGCACAGCAGTTCCAGAATAAGCCCAGACAACAGTCACTCTGTTTCAGAGAGAAGCTCACAAGCCAGACAGAAGCACCCACCACTCCCAAAAGGGACAGCCTATCAGGACTCCTCTCCACCTTCTCTCAGATCTTTTAAAGCCCTGCCCCAGCCATCCCATTTGAGTACTTGCAATCAAGAAAGGCCATTACCAAGCAAATTGGGTGTGTCTTCAACTTTGTCCACTGGATCTGAAAGAGAAGAGCAGAGACTCAGGACTGTGGGAGCCGCCCCTCAAGAAAGCAGGCCTGCTGGCCAAAGAAAGAACAGCACTCTAAGCCCCATTCTCACCCGGATGGAGGCCCTGTTGCAGTAGACCCGAGTGATGGCTAACCAGGTGGGCAGCTCCAGCACATTCTGTAGAACCTCTTCATCCAGCTCCAGGTTGGTCAGCTGACCCTCTCCTTTCAAGGTGCTCAAATTGATTTTGTCTGGGGAAAGATTCTTAGTGAACCTAAAAAGAGAGATGATAAGAAGCTATTATTTCCTTGGAAATCTGCTAAACGGGGGCCAATAACACTTCTCAATTTGGAGAAAAGAAAAAGTTAAAGAACAAATGTTGACTAGTGACCACAGTCTCTACGCCATGTAAGATGTTAGGTGAGACTTATCATTCTATTCATGATTGTGTCATCTGTCTACTCAAGAACCTACGATAGGGATTCCGGAGAAATGGCTATAGCAGTGGCCACCTAGCCTTTTGATGTTTCTGAATCCCCACATAAAAACACAGCAACTAGATAGCAACAGAAAAAGCCCATGGATAACAGTTAAAACAAAACCAGAAGATAAAGCATCCTCACAAACCTCCCTCATACAAGCAGGAGGGGAAAAAACATCAACAGCCACAAGACATGAGTACTATAAGCAGCCATGCAGATCACCCCAGAGGGATGCAAAAGGGCATCTGATGGGCCAGGGAGCAGGACTCTAAGACAACCAAGGACTACATGAAAAGCAACGTGTGTCAATTTGAGAATAGCTATTGAAGCTGGAGGGGTTTGTCTGCTGAAAGGGATCCTCAGTGAGGCTCAAAAGAACTTGAGCAGTCTAACACCAATAACTCATGGAACTAACCAAGGCTCCTTCCTAGGACAGGGCCCCCACACTGAGAAGAAACTGCTGAGAGAGGAATTCAAATTAAGCAAGATAGGGACAGCAGAAATGAAGAAAAGAGATGGCCCAAATAAAACTAGGGTAGGTTGAGGGGACAGACCAGACTATCTCAGAAAGCAAGCCATTATATATATATATATTTTTTTTTTTTTTTTGAGGAAGATTAGCCCTGAGCTAACATCTGCTGTCAATCCTTCTCTTTTTGCTGAGGAAGACTGGCCCTGAGCTAACATCTATGCCCATCTTCCTCTACTTTATATGTGGGACGCCTACCACAGCATGGCTTAACAAGTGGTGCCATGTCTGCACCCGGGATCCGAACCAGCGAACCCCGGGCTGCCAAAGCAGAATGTGCACACTTAACCGCTGCGCCACGGGGCCAGCCCCAGCCATTATATTTTTTAACACTACTTGAAACAGAAGAAGGAGCTCCATGAAGTTAGAATATGAAACAGTAACAGGCTAATTATCGGCTTGTTAAGTAAGGTAAAATGAAACCCCAGACCCTTACACATACCTTTACTGGTGTGATAAAAGAATATACAGTCATCTATAGTCTTGCCAAAGACAGTGACCCTGAATCTCATCATGCTACTGGGCCCAACTGCTAATTTGCAGGAAATACAAAGGATAGAGGAAAACTGCTGAACTGCACCATAACTGCGCAATTAGCAAAATCCAGACCATGGGAAACTATAGGTTCAAGTGGCCTGGATATAAAAAATTCACACAGGCCAGTCTTCTCACTATTCTGCACTCACTGACTCCAGCCTTTGCTCATGTGCTCTTGTGACTCACTCCCTTTCCTGGAGCATCCTCATCCTGATCTGCCATTCAAGGCCCAACTCAAGACTTCTCATTGAAGGTTTCTTTCCCTAACTGCTGCAACTCATGTTAAACTCTTTTCTTCTACATTCCTGGAATCTGTAACACACATTTAAGTCATAATCACAGAGGGTCTTACTCTAATTTTCCCATGTGTAACCACTCCTGCACAATTAGACGTTAAGCCCTTTGAGATCTGGGCTTAGTCTTAGCCATCCCTCCTAACCAAAATGGTTATCTGACAGAGGGCTGGGTCGACGGATCTCTTAACTAACTGCCCTGCTGGCTAACTACTCCCAGCTCCCTTCTCTCATCCTCTTGGCTGGATCACTTTAAGGCCACCTCCTCACAGCATAATCTTCTCTCCTGGATGACAAACTGTCTAGATGAATCTCATCTCTGTAATTCTCACTGTTGCTGCCTCTCACAGTCACTATCTTCCATCCCAACAATGAATGGTGTTTTGCACTCCATCCTTAACTTAGCCCTTACATATACTAAATAGTTGACTTTAGAGTTATATATTGTTTACCAATTTTTATTTTTTCACACACATTCTTTCCTTTTACTAAGCTGTCTTTTTAGTGTTTTTGGTATTCCTTGGACCATGAGATCATGACATGCAAGAGTTTTATCTTTACAATATTTTTTCTACAAGGCCTAAAATGGTACTACATAAAAAGGCTCTTTAACAATTTTTGAAATGATAGTAAACTTTTTAGAAGTTTATAAACATGCAAAACAATATTGTATGATATTAAGGGATACACAGGAATGCACTGGCATGATAAATTCAGGAACGTGCTTTCCTGTGGGACAAGGGGAGGAGTCCACAGGAAGCTTCAACTGTATGGATAATGCTTATTTCTTGAGTTGGGAGGTGACTGCATGGTTGTTCATTATATTACTCTCTGTATCTTTTTGTATGGTAAATATTTCACAATAAATCTTTCTAAGATTTCTATGAATTACCTATTGTATGTACTTACTATGGGGAGAGCTACTCCTCCATGGGTCTCTCACACTCCTACATGTCTTGCTGGGTATGGCAAAAACACAGGACGCTGACCACTCCTTATCTAGGCCAGATCTCAGGATTGTGTTTGCAAAGAAAAGCTCTGAGGGATAAAGTAATGTCCCCCTCCAGGACAAAGAGCAGGTTTGTATACCACCTACCACAAAAGCAATGAATTCTCCAAGCTCAATATTCCATTCCTATAATACATGTGCAGGCATCCATCTGAGCTCATTCATGTCTCCCATGGGACTTGGGGGGCAAGGAGAACCAATGCAAACATATGCTTGTGCTGCTTGCTGGGCCATGAGTAATAAAGTCCTTTGTCTCTGATCCAGGAGTCTCGTATGTTGTGTCAGCATCCATGAACTGTAGCAGGCTAATTATTAGCTTCAAAATAGGGGAAAATAAAATCCCAGACCCTTACCCATGCTTTTACTGATTTTACTTCATAAAAAAATTTTTTTTAGTCAAAAGTTACTGAATATGAACCAATTTTATTCTCTGAACAAAAAAGACAAGCTTTCCATAATGGCTCCTATCCTCTGAAAACTGACTTGCCACAGAGGGAAAGAGAATTCCTCTTTTCCTGCATGGAATGGCTACGGAAAGGAAACAGGACTGGAGTGTGAAAGAGAAAAAAAGAACATCTTAAGCACTTCCACTACATAAAATAACAACCACAACAACAATTGAAAGCAAAGGAAGATATAGTGCCTGCCCCCGAGGAACTGGGAGAAAAACCCAGCTGTCAGGGAAGGAAAGGAAATTTCCTTTCTGTTCCCAGAAAACAGAATGCAACATTACTCATGACAAATAAAAATGGCAAGCAATAGGATATATTGCAGTATTTGAGGAAGACATTTGGTATAAACCTAATTCGGCCTGACTTTGTTTTTTTTTCCAAAAGGGCCTGACTGCGGCTGTTGAGCACTCATTGTATATCTGCTTAGACATTTCCTATGGCCAGAACAAAGGCCCTTGAGATAAAGGTGCAACTTTCCCCCACATTGGCATTTCCTTAGGGATAAGCATCTTTCCTTAGGCTAGGAACTGATTGCTGCACTCACCTTTGACCACCCAGCTCACCTGTGACCACTCAGCTGGAGACAGCAGACTGCCACCCTGCTGTATTCACTGAGACAGAAGACCTACCTGCTGTTTCCATCAATCGCTGTGCCACAGAGCAGTCTCGCGACTATTGTAAAAGGGACATTTCAATCCTATGGGAAACATCCTCTCTGGGGGTATACAAGCAGTCTGTGCACCCCACTTCTTTGGTGCCCTTTCTTCCTTTGGGAAGAAAGGCCCTGGGTTATAATCCTCAGATTTAAGCTCAGAATAAACTCACCCAAATTTTCATTTATAGATTGGTTATGGATTATTTTCGTCGACACTCGTAATCACTAAGTATAGGCAGGCATTCTTTTCCAAGCCCTTATACAGTTAAATAAGATACTACAATTATTTCCTCCTAGCAATCCTTCCTCCACTCTGCAGTATTCCGGGAAACCACATCAGCTCAGAAATTAGGGCAGGGCAGCCTTCCGAAGTACTAGTCTTAAAGATAAGAATTTTTGAAGACATAAAATTAGTGTTGAAGACTATACCTATATGTCTCCGCCTCTCCTCCCCACAGATTCTGACAAGACCCTAACTCCCTACCTCAGCTGAGAACCATGGCAGGAGGGAGCCAGGGTCAGAGATGGGAGCAAGGATACCTTTAAGATGGAGAAGGGGGGAGAAAAGCCTGAGAATCACTAAGATAAGCTACTTCTCCTTAAGATAAAAGGCCATTTTTAAGAAAAGAAAGTGATAGGGACTTTTTCAAGTGTGTTCCTTTCTGAAAAATGAGGAGCATACTTCAAATAAAACGAAACATAAACACAGTCAAGAATAAGTTACACTGCATGTTAGCACTGATGTTCTCAGAGTGATTATACTAACTAGGTACCTTATATCTAATTGCTACATTGTGTTCTATGCAAAACTAACTCATTTACAGTTCCATATAAAATAAATGTCATTTTTCAAGCTTTCAAGAAAAAAAAGTATGAGATTGTGTTCATTTCATCATAACCTTGCCAGTATTTAGGGAATGTGCCTCAAACTATGGTCCTCTGATCACATGGGTGGAATCACTTTGGTATGTTTATATTGACATGCAGCTTATTGGGCCACAACCCCAGATATGCTGAATCCCACTGGGGAGAGGGGACAGGAGTCTGCATTTTTAATAAACTCAAGGGGATCCTTCTGTTCTCTAAAGTTTGAGAATGGTTTAAATTTGAGGTTTCAGTTAACCAACTGAAATGATTCAAGGAAGGGAAAATGGGAGGCTGCAAATGGAAAAGACTACATAAATCCACTCTTCAAGAACAATCAAAATCTGGCTATCTCACTTACTAATGCTCTGACTTTAGGTAAACTGTTCAAGTAACCTCACAGGGCTGTTGAGATTAAAAGAGCTAACTAACATACATTAAATACCTGGCATTTATTAAGTGTCCAATAAATAAATAATCATTATTATTTCAGGATTCCACTGCTCTCTCCCTTTAGAAAAGGCTTAGGGGCCGGCCCTGTGGCCGAGTGGTTGGGTTCACGCCCTCCACTTCTACGGCCCAGGGTTTCGCTGGCTTGGATCCTGGGTGAGGACATGGCACCGCTCATCAAGCCATGCTGAGGCGGCGTCCCACACAGCACTAGAAGGATCTACAACTAGAATATACAATTAGGTACTTGGGCCTTTGGGGAGAAGAAGAAGAAAAAGATTGGCAACATATGTTAGCTCAGGTGCCAATCTTTTAAAAAAAAAGAAGAAAAGAAAAAGAAAAGCTTTAAAAAAAAAATGGTTTTAGAGGCTTAGATTATTATCCTAAGACTCCGGCAGTCCTCAAGAGACAAACCCTCAGATCCATCATTCTATCTCAATGTATCATCCTCCATCCCCAGTATGCCTATTTCTATCCTTTTGACCCAGCTATCTAGAAAGTGAACTCTGGGGCCAGCTCCGTGGCCGAGTGGTTAAGTTCACACGCTCCGCTGCGGTGGCCCAGGGTTCGGATCCTGGGCGCGGACATGGCACTGCTAGTTAGGTCACGTTGAGGCGGCATCCCACATCCCACAACTAGAAGGACATGCAACTAGGATATACAACTGTGTACAGGGGGAGTTTGGGGAGATAAAGCAGAAAAAAAAGAAAGAAAGTGAACTCTGAACCAAGTTAAAGCTGAATTAATGCTCCCCAGAAAGCCTTCTCAGTATATCCCACTCTGGCTCCAGGAATAGATTTTCATCTCTTCTCTCTCTAGTACTAGTGGGTCTCAAGAGAACAACCAAAGACACGGAACAAAATTATCAATGGAGATAGTCAAAATCAAGCTTGTAAAGACAAAGCCAACCAATAGAAAACAAGAGGCCTATAGTTGGTAACCAGCAGAGTTCTATAAACTTTGTAGCCATGTCATCTGGCAAATGACAACATTGACTTCTTCAGGGCAGTTCTGTGGAGGAGAGAACCCTGTGCCTCACTTTATCCTGAAAGTAACAAGGTGGACTTCGGTTTCTGACTGTCTGGGAAAAGACTGCACACCACCGGCCAGGGCTGGAGACGAACCCCAGTGAGGACTGCTCACCAGTCTGTTGGCATACTGCCCTTGTCAACAGCACTAACACAGAGGAACAATCGGAAAAACACAGAACCCAGAAGGACCTGTCTTCCCACACCAAAGTGGGTGAAGCCCTGGATGAAAAGTGATCACTCATATCTCCAGGTGGGGTGCAGAAGAATAAGCAAGTGAGAGGATAAACTTCATTTTATTACATAGTTTTGACTATTAGAGAATCTCTCTACAGATTACCTGCTTCAGTCTCTATCTATTCACACAATCCCTCTTAACTTTTGTCCCAGACATTTTTACTCTGCCTAGACATGCAAGAATGCTGATTTAACATCTTTTTCTCAGCTACCACTGAGTAGGGAGATGGACATACAGTTTAAAATAACTGTATGTCTTTTCACCCTATAGGCTAGGCCAGATCAAGGTCCTTTGGTCAACTAAGAAAGTGTCATTTAAAAACATAATTTACTTTGTACACCACAAGTGGGAAAAAGCCTCATCCTCTGACCTGGACTGGCAGAACCAAACTACTACTAATAGTGACAACATTTTACTTTGTACCAAGCACTGAACTAAGGAACTTAAATACATTATCTCAATTAGTTTTCACAATACCCTATATGAGGTATGTGTCATTATGCCCATTTTAAAGAGGAAGAGAATGAGGTTCAAATGTGAAGTAATTTGCCCAAGGCAACAAGGCAGGAAGAGGCAGAGGCAGAGTATGAATTCAGGTCTGCTCACTGGACATTTTTTTTTTTTTGGTGAGGAAGACTCGCCCTGAGCTAACATCTGTGCCAATCTTCCTCTATTTTATGTGGGTCACTGCCACAGCACGGCTTGACAAGTGGTGTAGGTCCACGCCCAGGATCCAAACCCACAAACCTGGGCTGCCAAAGCAGAGTGCACCAGACTTAACCACTACACCACAGGGCCAGCCCTCACTGGACTACCCTACTTCTACTAGCATCTTCTCTTAACATCATGTTCCTCCAAAACACACTTGGCACAGAACAAATTCACAAGCTGTCTCAGAAATGGTTGGAGGACATTCTTCCCCTTTTTACAACCTACTGTGGACTGTTTAACCTGTATAAGAAGAATAAATCTAACTTTGGGGGAGTAAAGTTATAATGTAACTCCATCAAAAACCTTTCTGCGCTTCACCAACCCAATCAGATTAATAAAATCTTTCTTAAGTATGCCCAGGGCTAACTCACTACTATTCCAGCTGGAATGCCCAGCCTCTACCAAGACAATGACAAGAAATCACAGAGGTTACTGTGCCATCAGCTCTATAATCAGACATGTAGGTAACTAAGTAGCCATCAAAGCTGAGCCATCCTGAGCTCCTCAGTACTCTCTAAGCACTGCTGATGGTGCACGCAGGTCTGTCAGACCACCACGGCTGCTCTCCTGTAACAGTAGTAATGACATAACATATTTGGCTTTTCATTTATCAATTTACTGTTACGATTCAGCAAAAAAAAATGGATATCACTTTATTAGCTTCTCAAAAAAGGCAGTAAGAACTCAACTGATTTTGTCTGCATTTTATGGAAATAACAAAGAACAGGTAAAAAGGTGATCCGAGGGGCCAGGACCCACATTGTGGAGGTTTATGGAGGTTTGCTTTACCAAGGAAACCACTGATCTGAAACCATCCCACAGCCCCTGGCACAACTTTATTCAGTATTTGCATTTCTTTTTTTTTTTTTTTTTTTCCGCTGAGAACAATTCACCCTGAGCTAACATCTGTTGCCAATCTTCCTTCCCCTCCCCAAAGCCCCAGTACATAGTTGTGTATATTCTAGTTGTAAGTCCTTCTAGTTCTTCCATGTGAGCCAGCGCCACAGGGTGGATACTGACAGACAAGCAGTTGGTTCCACACCCGGGAACAGGGCCTGGGCCTCCAAAGCAGAGAGAGCTGAACTTTAACCACTAGACCATCAGGGCTGGCTCCAGTATTTGTGTTTCTAGTTGAAGATAGTATCACTGAGTCCAAGGATGGCTGAAAAGGCTAATAGAAGCCTGGTATTTATTCCACCTCAAATATGTGGGAAAACATTTTCTGGCCATCTGTTACTGTTGCAGAGCATAGAAGCTAAGACGAAATCAAGTTGGAAAACAGACTTTGATCAGGTTTCATTTCTGCCAGAGGATTGCAATTTGCCAAAGAGACAACAGAGAAAGGCTCTCAGACATCTTGTGAAAATGTACCACAATGTTAAGAAGAATTCTTAGATCTGCAGATTCACAGAATTTCAGGGCTAGAAGGGATCTTAAATAATCATACAGTCCAAATCTATAAACTGCAAATAGCCAGAAAGTTAAATGACTTTCCCAAGAGTCACAACTAGCCAGTGGTAAAGCTGGGACTAAGCAAATAGCAGAAACTGGACTTAATCTAGCATTCATTCAATTCTTCCACTACCCTGCACCTTGTAATTATCTTTATTGTTAAAAATAGGGTCAATAAATTGCAACAATCAGTCTGCTTCAGGTCTCATAGAAATTGAGCCCTCGTAAGAGAAATAAAAATGTCTGCAAATACACTTTGCTTCCTTCACTATTTCTTCCACTAAGGTGATCACAGCCCAGGCCTTGGCTTCTAAGTTTCCTACCCAAATCCACATAGAAGTATTTTCACTACTCACACAGGCTTGTCTGAAGCAGCTGATTCAGATGCAGGACCCCTACATCAGCTAAACAAAACATTTCAATTGCTAAAGCAGCTAACATTCCATCCCGGATAATCTGCTGGAGTATGCCATTCAATCTTAAGAGGTTTGCCCTAATAGGTTTTACTCTTAAAATTTCTGCATAAACAGATATATGCCTTTCTTAGGGGAAAATTCTCTTTCCTTCCAGATTTTTGCTTGTTGTTTACAATGTTGGGTTTTTAAATTGCTTTTGTGTTATTTGAGGTACAACTTACATACAGTGGCTTATTTCTGAACCTTCTATTTTGTTCCACTGATCTATTTACCCTTATGCCAAGACCACACTGTCTCCATTACTGTAGCTTCATTTTAAGTCTTGAAAGTAGGTAGTATAAATCTTCTCATTTTTTTTCAAGATTATTTTGACCAGTCCAGGTCCTATTCATTTCCATATAAGTTTTTAAATCAGCCTGCCAATTTGTCTAAAAAAAAAACTACCTGCTGAAATTCTGATTAGGATTACACTGACTCTATAGCTCAATTTGGGGAGACCTGATATATTAACAAAAACGAGTCAGCCTGTCCTTGAACATGGTATACGTTCAAGGCATGGCATACTTACTCAGGTCGTCTTTAACTTCTCCCAGCAATGTCTTACAGTTTTCAGCATACATCTTTTCTTCAACTTATTTCTATATATTTTAAGTTTTTGACACTATTGTAGAGGAAACTTTTAAATTTTCTACTTGTTTGCTGCTGGAAGATAGAAAAAAAATGATATTTTTTATATTAACTTTGTATCCTGCAACCTTACTAAGTTCCGTCATTAGCTCTAGTGTTTGTATTGTAGATTCCCTTAGCTTTTCTATGTAAACAATTGTATCTTCTGTGAATAACAACATTTTACTTCATTTCCAATCTTTGTGATAATTGATATTTATATACTGATCTTGTATCCTGCAACCTTGCTAAAAGTTTTAACGACTCTTTTTTAAAGACCCCTTAAGAGGGCCGGCCCGGTGGCACAGCGGTTAAGATCACACGTTCTGCTTCGGCGGCCCGGGGTTCATCAGTTCAGATCCCAGATGCAGACCTACACACGGCTTGGCAAGCCATGCTGTGGCAGGCATCCCACATATACATATAGGGTAGAGGAGGATGGGCACAGATGTTAGCTCAGGGCTAATCTTCCTCAAAAAAAAAAAAAAAAAGCAGCCTTAAGATTTTCTACATAGGCATTCATGTTGTCTGCAACATCTTCGTCAGTCTTCTGTTATCAGGGTTGTGATGGACATATTAAACAAGTTGGGAAGTGTTTCCTTTCTCTATTTCCTAAAATAATTTGTGTTAAATGGGTATTATTCCTTCCTTAAGTGTCCATTAGAAATCCCCAATAAAATTATCTGGGCCTGGAGTTTTCTTTGTGAAAAAGGTTTTGATAACAAATGCAATTTCTTTAATAGATACAGAGCTACTCATGTATTCAATTTCATTTTCTCAGTTCTGGTGAGTTATGTTTTTCAAATAATTTTTTGCATTTCATCTAAGTCGTTGAATTTATTGACAAAAGATATTCATAATATCCCTTAACATCTTTCTAATGTCTATAAGATCTATATCCCCTCTTTCATCCCTGACAGTATTTATGTTTTCTCTCTTTTTTTCTTGACCAGTCTTGCTAAAGTTTAATTTTCTTTATCTTTAAAAAAAACCCAACTTGTAGCTTTATTAATTTTCTCTATTGTTTGTCTAGTTGTCAATTTCACTGATTTCTACTGTTGGCTTTATTTTTCCTTTCTTCTACTTACTTGGGTTTATTTTGCTCATCTTTTTCTTGCTTAAGTTGGAAACTTCAATCATTGATTTTTAAACTTTTTTCTAATGTAAGCACTGAAAGCTATAAATTTCCCAATACTCACTTTATTTGCTACATCCCACAAGTTTTGATATGTTGAATTTTCATTGTCAACTAGCTAGAAATATTTTCTAATTTCTTTTATGATGTCCGCTTTGACCATGACTTATTCAGAAATGTATTTTAAATATTCCAAATTTGGGGAGCTTTTCAGGTATCTTCTTGTTATTGATTTCTAATTTAATTCCATTGGGGTCGAGAATACACTAAGTAAGTTTTCAATATTCTGAAGTTTATTGAGACATATTTTATACTTTAACATATGGTCTATCTTGGTGAACATTCTCTATGCACTTGAAAAGAACATGTATTCTGCAGTTGTTATGTGTACTGTTCTATAAATGTCAATTAGGCAAGGTGATGCATAATGTTATTCAGATCTTCTATATTGATATTTTTAAAATATTGATATTTTTCGAGTTATTCTATCAACTATTGAGGGAGGAATATTAAAAATGGCCAGCTATGATTGTGGATTTTCCCTTTCTCCTTTTAATTCTGTCTGGTTTTGTTTCATGTATATTGAACCTCTTTTATTAGGTTCATATACATTTTTGATTATTACATGTTTATGATGAATTGATCCTTTTACTACAAAACGTTTCTTTTTATCTCTAGTAGTAATCTTTGTCTTCAAGTCTATTTTGTCTGATGATAATACAGCCATTCCAGCTTCCTTGTGCTTACTGTACAGATAGTATACATTTTTTCATTCTCTCATTTCCAACTTACTGGTATCTATCCCTTTTTTATCCAGTCTGACAATCTCTGCCTTTAAATTTGAGTATTTAATCCTTTTACATTTGATGTAATTATTGATACTGGCTGGATTTTGATTTACCATTCCACTATTTGCTCTGTTTTTTTTGTTCCTCTACTCCTCCTTTCCTTCTTTCTTTTTAGGTTAACGTAGCATTTTTAGTATAGGTTTACCCCACTATCTGAAAGTTTGCTTTACACCACTTCACTTTTATGAAAAACTTATATTAGTACCTGTTTTCGATAACCAAAAGAAATCCAAAGAGAATTTCCACTTTTATTAAAAAAAAGGCAAAAAGCAAAAACAGCTTTCAGTGTTTGTTTTGCAGCGAGCTGATATAGCAGCAGCACACAGCCTGAGCAGCGAGAGTGGCACTGCCAAGCTCCTTCTCCAGAAACCACACTCAGCAACTGTGCTTTGTCTTCATTTGTTTTGGTAGGTTATTTTTGGGGTCTAAGAACGCTCAGAAATGTTTCCCATATAAATTCACGGTAATTCCTTCTTTGCTTTATGCCATCTTGGCTAACAAAGATTTCATAGGAATGCTCTACTTTTAGATGGCAGGGGAAACCTGTATTTCATTATAATTATCTTATGGGCTTTTTAGCTACGCCTCTTTGCTTATGCACGTGTGTGTGATTGCTCTAGGAACACAATACCTAACCTTAACTTATCACAATCTACTGAAAAGTTAATATTGTACCACTTCAGATAACGACGTAAGAACTTTGCAACAATATAGTTCATTTACCCTTCATCTTTTGGGCTATTGTCACATCTATTACATCTACATACGTTATAGACCCACAAAATAGTTTTCAATGGTCTTGTCTTCTAAAGAAATTAAGAGAAGAAAAAACATGTCATTTTTTATATCTACATTTCCAGTATTTGTCACTCTTTCCTGTAGATCCAAGTTTCCATCTGCTGTCATTTCTCTTCAATCTGAAGAACTTCCTTTAGAATCTCTTGTAGCACTGCTAACTCTCAGTTTTCATTTGTCTAAAAATGTCTTTATTTCACCTTCCATTTTTTAAAGGACATTTTAGCTGCATATGAAATTCTAGGTTGAGAGTTTCTTTCAGCATTCTAAAGATATCATCCCGTTGTCTTCTTGACTCTGTTGTTACTGATGAGAAGTCAGTCATTAAGTCATACCATTGTTCTCCTTTATGTGATGAGTCATTTTTCTCTGGCTGCTTTCAAGTTTTTCTCATTATCTTTAGTTTTCAGCAATGTGACTGTGATGTGCCTGGGGTGGATGTCTTTATATCCATCCCGCTTCCGATTCACTGAGCTTCTCAAGATTCTATAAACCTATCTTTCGCCAAGCTTGTAATTTTTTAGCCATTAATTCTCTCCTTCTCTTTTATAACAGTTTTATTGAAATATAATTCATGTACCATACATATATCCATTTAAAATGCGTACAATTCAATGTTTTTTAGTATATTCACAGAGTTGTGCAACCATAAGCTTAATCAATTTTAGAACATTTCATTGGCCTGAGTAGCTCACTCCAAAAAAACTCATACCCTTCTCATGCTCAAATCTATCAAATCAAATCCCCAAAAAAACTCATCCCCAATCTACCATCGCCCCCAAACCTAGGCAAGCATTATTCTATTTTCTGTCTCTATAGATTTGCCTATTATGGACATTTAATATAAATGGAATCACATAATATGTGGTCTTTCGTGACTAGTTTCTTTCACTTAACGTAATGTTTTCGAGGTTCATCCATGTTGTAACATGAATCAGCACTTCGTTTCTTTTTATGGCCAAAAATAGTCCATTGCATAGGTATACCATATTATGTTTATCCTTTCATCAGTTGATGGACATTTGGCTCATTTCCACTTTTTGGATATCATGAAAAATGCTGCAAGTACGTTTTTGTGTGGACACATGCTTTTATTTCTGTTGGGTATACACTTAGGAGTAGAATTGCTGGGTCAAAAGGTAACTCTGTTTTACTTTTTGAGGAACTGCCAGACTGTTTTCCCAAGTGGCTGCACCATTTTACAGTCCTACCAGCACTGTTTGAGAGTTCCAATTTCTCCACATCCTCACCAACACTTCTTATTATCTGTCTTTTTTATTACAGCCATCCTAGTAGCCACTGTGGTTTTGATTTGCGTTTCCTTGATAGCTAATTATGTTGAGTATCTCTTCTTGTGCTTGTAGCCATTTGTGTATCTTCTTTGATGAAAGGTCTATTCAGATCCTTTGCCCATTTATAAATTGGGTTGTCTTTTTATTATTTGTCAGCCATTATTTCTTCAAATTTTCTTTTCTGTCTTGTTTTAATTATCTACTGCAACATAACAACTCACTCCACACCTACTGCCATAAAACAGTAAGCATTTTATAAAGCTCACAGATCCCGTGCCTTAGAAATTTATTCAAGGGACAACTGGGGTAGCTCTTCTCTGACTCATGACATTCAAGGCCTCATCTGGGAAAACACAAATTGCTGGGAGCTGGGATCACCTGCAGGCTTCTTCACTCACATGGACGGCCCCTGGGCTGGAATGTCTCAAAGGCTGAGCTCAGCCAAGAGTGTTAACTGGAGCACCTACATGTGGTTGCTCCACGTGGCTTGGACGTCACTTCCACCCCCATTCCATTGGTTACAAGTGAGCTCCTAAGGCCAAAGAAGAACATGTAGGATGCAGGATGGTAGATATTGTGCAGACATCTTTGGAAAATACAATCTGCCAGGTGTCTTATTTCTCTCCTTTCCTTCTAGGACTCCAATTACATATATATTAACATTGTCACACAGTCATTGAGGCTCTGTTTGTTTTTGTTTTCAGTCTTTCCTCTCTGTTCTTCAGAGTAGCTAATTCCTATTGCTTTATTTTCAAGTTCACTGACACTTTCTTTGGTCATCTCCAATCTGCTGTTGAGCAAGTCCAATAAACTTTTCATTTCAGATATTGTACTTTTAAGTTTTAGTTTATACATTTGATTCTTTTTTAATTTCCATTTCTCTGCAGAGATTTTCCATCTGTTCATTTATTATTACCAAATTTGTCTTAAGGTGCTTATCTAATAATTTCAACATGTGAGTCATCTTGGGGTAAATTTCTATTGACTGCTATTCTCTTGACAACGAGTCACATTTTCTTTCCTCACACATCTAGTGATTTACTAAGGTATACTGGACATTACTGAGATTCTGGATTCTGTTTATCTTCCTCTGAAGAGTGAATTTTGTTCTGTTGGGCAATTAACTTTGCTAGATTCATATTCCAAACTCTGTCTCCTCTGCAGGGGAGGGCAGAGCTGAATCTTGGCTCAATTCTTTCATCTTTCCAACTATTGCCTTTTCTAGGCTCTATGGAGTCTTCCCCCATGCATATGAAGGATTTGCACAGAGTTTAAAAGCAGATTTTAAGGCTCCCCCTTCTGTTGCTCCCTCCTTTCTGAGATTTCTCCCCTCATTTTCCAGTTCCTCCTGTAGCCCTGAACTCCATCCCCTGATTCCCCAAGCTAGTAAGACTGCAGACTTTTGCTTGAGTTCTAGCCACCACTCACCATGCAAACTGAGGAGTATCCTCAAGCAAAAAGTTGTATAAATGAGAATCTTATGCAGTGCAGTTCCCATCTTTCAGAGTCCCTGTCAGTTTCTGCCTGATTTGGTCACTTTCCAATGCCTTCAAGTAGTTTGTTTTCACATATTGTCCAGAGTTCATAAATGTTGTCTGAGGGATGGTTAGGTTGATATAAAATACTGCTATATAATTAGAAGTAGAACGCTCTTCTACTAGATCTCATTGGTATTATGTCCTCCCCAAGAGGCAACCATGATGTGAGTTACCAAAAACACATATGACCAGATGTGCACAAATGCAGTGTGCACATCTCACAGCAGTCTGATAGATGATGATGATAGATAAGTCATCCTCTGGGTCTGCTGATGAAGTGCTTATCATAAAATATTACAATAATATAAAAAGGTATAAAGAGGGGGCCAGCCCCATGGCCGAGTGGTTAAGTTCGTGTGCTCTGCTTTGGCGGTCCAGGGTTTCACCACTTTGGACCCTGGGCGCAGACATGGCATTGTTCATCAAACCATGCTGAGGCAACATCCCACATAGCACAACCAGAAGGACCTGCAACTACAGTATACAACTATATACTGGGGAGCTTTGGGGAGAAGAAGAAAGAACAAAAAAAAAAAATACTGGCAACAGATGTTAGCTCTGGTGCCAATCTTAAAAAAAAAGGTATAAAGAGAAAATGACAGTTTCTACTACATAGAAGTAACTACATATCTAAATAGACACATATAAAATAGAATTATTCCATATATTCTCTTCTAAAACTTGCTTTTATTTTCAATGAACAATATATTGGGCATCTTATACTGTCAAATTTTTAATGCTTTTTAATAATTGGAGAGTTATGTACAAATGACACCTCTGTATGAATTTAAATAAATAAAACTTATTTTAATAAAGTCCCTTCTGATTTCTCTTTTACATTAATTTCATCAACTAGCCTCTTAGGTTTTTCTCACTTGTTTGATTCCTTCTATAGGATGAATTCATAGAAATGGAATTGCATATTTTACATTTTGACAGATATTGCCAAATTCCCCTCCACAGACATGATACTGACTCACACTCAACAACTGTAACCGATTGTACACATTTCCCCACACCCATGGTAGCTGTGTAGTCCAGAACTTGAAGCACTCCCATTTACCCTACTCCCTATCTGAATACTAGACAAGCTGATATTCTGGAGAAGTTCTCTTTCCTTAATTCTCAACAGTAGCCCTGATGCACATTCTAAGTGATTCCCTCCACTAAGCCTGGAGCCTTGCTAAAACCTAGCCTGTTTAGCTGAAGCCCTAACAACCTGTCTGGTTTGAGCTAGTGTTCTTCTAGAACTGACTACTTGCAATCTGGCGCACTAGCAAGAGTCCACGCATGTTACCTACAGGCTCCTCATCTAATTGACTATTAACATATTTGACTACCGCCTGGAATTATGGCTGCAATTTCTTTTCTTTCTTTCTTTCTTTTTTTTTTTTTTTTGAGGAAGATTAGCCCTGAGCTAACTACTGCCAATCCTCCTCTTTTTGCTGAGGAAGATTGGCCCTGAGCTAACATCCATGCCCATCTTCCTCTACTTTATATGTGGGATGCCTACCACAGCATGGCTTTAGCCCAGCAGTGAGATGTCCGCACCCGGGATCCAAACCAACGAACCCCGGGCAGCCGAGAGGCAGAAGCAATTTCTTATCCAATGTCTTTTATACATTCCCTTTTATTAATCATTCTAGTATTAGGGAGGAAGGGGCAGAGCAAAATGGCAGGGTGAGCTGACCCGGGACTCTCTCCCCTCCAAAATACAATAAAGGATTGGAAAGACTGAATTTCAGACAATAAATCTAATGCCAACACGTTAGAGACCTACAATACCAAGAAGGCGGAGAACAGAGACCTTGCTGCCGGCCTCAGAGGAGCTGTAACAGGGTAAGAGAGAACATCGCTCCCTCCCCTAGAGTCTGCGATTGCTGCTGCGTGGGTCCAGGAAGGAGTGGGGAAGGGGCCGCACGACCGGGGGATCATCCAGGACTCCCGCCGCTGGTACAGTGGAGACCCGCTGACGGGGGAAAGCTTCCATGCACGGGGACCCCATAAACCCAGGGCCTCGGGAGACCAGAGATCAGAACTGATCCAAATCCAGATCGCCGCAGGAGAAAAGCAGCCCCCCCCTCAAGGCAAAGCGCAATGGGTGCCGCCATATTGCTGGAAGGCGGAGAGCTCAGAATGCGTGGCTCTCGACCCCCATCTACTGGCGACAGGCTGTAACTGCAACTGAATTCTACCACCATGCGAAAAAACCACTCCTCTACCATCCAGCAATTTATAAAAGCCCCAGACCAGAAGGAAAACAATAAAAACATAGAATTAAGTCCTGAGGACTTGGAATTAGGTAAACTAAGTGAAAATGAGTTCAGAGCAGCTATAATCAAAAAACTCAATGAGGTAGAGAGAAAGAGAGACAAGCCAACGAGTTCTGGAGTTACTTCACAAAAGAGATTGAAATTATAAAGAAGAATCAAACAGAATTACTAGAGATGAAAAACACAATGGACCAGATAAAACAAAATGCGGACTCCCTGAATGCCCATGTAGACACCATAGAGGAGAAAATTAGCATAATTAAAGTTAGACAGGCTGAATGGCTCCAGACAGAGGAAGAAAGAGAACTAAGAATTTAAAAAAACGAGGAAACTCTCCGAGAGATAGTGGATTCAATGAGGAGAAAGAACTTAAGGATCATAGGAATTCCCGAGAACGTGGAAAAGGAAAATGGAGCAGAAAGTGTGCTTAATGAAATTACAGAAGAGAACTTCCCAAATCTAGGGATTGACGGAGAAAGGTGTGTAGAGGAAGCTTTCAGAATTCCTAGATTTCTCAATATGAAAAGACCTACTGCAAGGCACATAGTCGTACAAACGGCAAAAAGGAAAGACAAAGAAAGAATACTCAGGGAAGGGAGACACAAGAGAATAACCTACAAAGGAGCTCCTATTAGACTTTCAGTGGGTTTCTCTACAGAAACCCTACAAGCTAGGAGAGAATGGAGTGACATATTCAAAGCTTTAAAAGATAAAAATCTTCAGCCAAGAATACTCTATCCAGCAAGACTTTCCTTCAGATATGAGGGAGAAATTAAATCTTTTCCAGACAAACAAAAGTTAAGAGAATTTGTAACTAAAAGCCCTCCATTACAAGAAATCCTCAGGAAGGCTCTCATACCTGAAAAAAGAAAAAAGGGAGAAAGGGGTCACAAACCACAGAGTAGGGAGACCAATGGATAGAACCAGAACAGGATAGCAAATATTCAACTATAGCATTAGGGTAAAGGTAAGGAAACTACCAAAGCAAGGACGATCTTATCATTCTAACTACAAATTCATAACACGAGTTGGAATAAGAAATGAAAATAATTATATAGGAGGGGAAGAGCAAAGGGTCTAAATCAGTCTAGGCAAAGTAAGTAAGAGAGCACCAGAGAACAGACTATATTGTACACGAGATTCTAAATACAAACTTCATGGTAGCCACTAAACTAAAAAACAGAACAGAGCCACAAAACATAAATAAGGAAAAATCTAAGAAACCCAGCATAAGAAATTGCAGTATTAAATGGGTAGGCTAAAGCAAATAGGAAAAGAAACCCAGGAAAACAAGATAATGAGCGACAGATTGACAGCATTAAGTCCACATGGATCAATAATCACTCTCAATGTAAACGGATTGAACTCACCAATAAAAAGACACAGAGTGGCAAAATGGATTAAAGAACAAGATCCAACAATTTGTTGCCTCCAGGAAACACACCTCATCCCCAAGGACAAACACAAGCTCAGAGTGAAGGGGTGGAGGACAATACTTCAAGCTAATAGCAAGCAAAAAAAGGCAGGTGTTGCAATTCTTATATCAGACCAAGTGGATTTCAAAATAAGACAGGTAAAGAGAGACACAGAGGGACAATATATAATGATCAAAGGGATACTTCATCAAGAAGAAATAATGCTTATAAATATCTATGCACCCAACACAGGAGCACCAAGATTCATAAAGCAACTATTAACAGACCTAAAGGAAGATGTTAAAAACAACACAATAATAGTAGGGGACCTCAACACCCCACTCACATCAATGGACAGATCATCCAGACAGAAAATCAACAAGGAAATAGTGGAGCTGAATGAAAAACTAAAACAATTGGACTTAATAGACATATATAGATCACTCCATCCTAAAACAGCAGAATACACATTCTTCTCAAGTGCGCATGGAACATTCTCAAGGATAGACCATATGTTGGGAAACAAGGCAAGCCTCTACAAATTTAAAAAAATTGAAATAATAACCAGCATCTTCTGCGATCATAATGCTATAAGGCTAGAAATTAATTACAAGAAAAAAGGTGAGAAAGGCACAAGGATGTGGAGACTAAACAATATGCTACTGAACAAGCAATGGATCATTGATGAAATTAAAGAAGAAATCAAAAAATACCTGGGAACAAATGAAAATGATAACATGCCCTACCAACTCATATGGGATACAGCAAAAGCTGTATTAAGAGGAAAATTCATCGCAATACAGGCACATCTTAACAAACAAGAAAAATCCCAAATAAGCAATCTTAAACTACACGTAACTGAACTAGAGAAAAAAGAACAAATAAAGCCCAAAGTCAGCAGAAGGAGAAAAATAATAAAAATCAGAGCAGAAATAAATACTATTGAAACAAAAAAGGCAGTAGAAAGGATCAATGAAACAAAGAGCTGGTTCTTTGAGAAGATAAATAAAATTGACAAACCCCTAGCCAGACTTACAAAGAAAAAAAGGGAGAAAGCTCAAATAAACAAAATCAGAAATGAAAGAGGAGAAATAACAACAGACTCTGCAGAAATACAATGGATTATAAGAGAATACTACAAAAAACTATATGCCACCAAAATGGATAACCTAGTGGAAATGGATAAATTCTTGGACTCCTACAATCTCCCAAAGCTCACTCAAGAAGAGGCAGACAATTTGAACATACCAATCACAAGGAAAGAGATTGAAACAGCAATCAAAAACATCCCAAAGGGTAAAACCCCAGGACCAGATGGCTTTCCTGGGGAATTCTACCAAACTTTCAGAGAGGATTTAATACCTATCCTTTTCAAGCTATTCCAAAAAACTAGGGAGGATGGAACACTTCCTAACACATTCTATGAGGCCAACATCACGCTGATACCAAAACCTGACAAGGACACCACGAAAAAAGAGAACTACAGGCCAATATCGCTGATGAACATAGATGCAAAAATTCTAAACAAAATTTTGGCAACCAGAATTCAGCAATTCATCAAAAGGATCATACATCATGATCAGGTGGGATTCATACCGGCACACAGTGATGGTTCAACATCCACAAATCAATCAACATGATACACCACATCAACAAACTGAGGAATAAAAACCACATGATCATCTCAATAGATGCAGAGAAAGCATTTGACAAGATCCAACAGCCATTTATGATAAAAACTCTGAACAAAATGGGCATAGAAGGGAACTACCTCAACATAACAAAGGCCAAATATGACAAACCCATAGCCAACATCATACTCAACGGGCAAAAACTGAACGCCATGCCCCTGAAAACAGGAACAAGACAAGGACGCCCTCTATCACCACTCTTATTTAACATAGTACTGGAGGTCCTGGCCAGAGCAATCAGGCAAGAAAAAGGAATAAAAGGAATCCAAATAGGGAGGGAAGAAGTGAAACTCTCGCTGTTTGCAGACGACATGATCTTATATATAGAAAACCCCAAAGAATCCATTGGCAAACTCTTAGAAGTAATCAACAACTACAGCAAAGTTGCAGGGTATAAAATCAATTTGCATAAATCAGTAGCATTTCTATATTCTAATAATAAACTAACAGAAAAAGAACTCAAGAGCACAATACCATTCACAATCACAACAAAAAGAATAAAATACCTTGGGGTAAATTTAACTAAGGAAGTGAAGGACCTATATAGTGAAAATTACAAGGCCTTTCTGAGAGAATTGGATGACAACATAAGGAGATGGAAAGACATTCCATGTACATGGATTGGAAGAATAAACATAGTTAAAATTTCCGTTCTACCTAAAGCAATCTACAGATTCAATGCTATCCCAATCAGAATCCCAATGACATTCTTTACAGAATTAGAACAAAGAATCCTAAAATTCATATGGGGCAACAAAAGACCCCAAATTGCTAAAGCAATCCTGAGAAAAATGAACAAAACGGGAGGCATCACAATCCCTGACTTCAAAACATACTACAAAGCTACAGTAATCAAAACAGCATGGTACTGGGACAAAAACAAGTGCACAGATCAATGGAACAGAATTGAAAGCCCAGAAATAAAACCACACATCTATGGACAGCTTATCTTCAACAAAGGAGCTGAGGGCATACAGTGGAGAAAAGAAAGTCTTTTCAACAAATGGTGCTGGGAAAACTGGAAAGCCACATGTAAAAGAATGAAAATTGACCATTCTTTTTCACCATTCACCAAAATAAACTCAAAATGGATCAAAGACCTAAAGGTGAGACCTGAAACCATAAGGCTTCTAGAAGAAAATGTAGGCAGTACACTCTTTGACATCAGTATTAAAAGGGTCTTTTTGGACACCATGTCTTCTCAGAGAAGGGAAACAATAGAAAGAATAAACAAATGGGACTTCATCACACTAAAAAGCTTCTTCAAGGCAAATGAAAACAGGATTGAAACCAAAAAAACAACCCATTAACTGGGAAAAAATATTTGCAAGTCATATGTCTGACAAAGGCTTAATATCCATAATATATAAAGAACTCTCACAACTCAACAACAAAAAATCAAACAACCTGATCAAAAAATGGGCTGGAGACATGAACAGACATTTCTCCAAGAAGATATATGGATGGCCAATAGGTACATGAAAAGATGCTCATCATCGCTGATCATCGGGGAAATGCAAATCAAAACTACACTAAGATATCACCTTACCCATTAGAATGACAAAAATATCTAAAACTAATAATAACAAATGTTGGAGAGGTTGTGGAGAAAAAGGAACCCTCATACACTGCTGGTGGGAATGCAAACTGGCGTAGCCACTATGGAAAACAGTATGGACATTCCTCAAAAAATTAAAAATAGAACTACCATACGATCCAGCCATCCCACTACTGGGTATCTATCCAAAGAACTTGAAGTCAGCAATCCCAAAAGTCCTATGTACCCCAATGTTCATTGCAGCATTATTTACAATAGCCAAGACATGGAAGCAACCTAAGCGCCCATCAACAGATGAATGGATAAAGAAGATGTGGTACATATATACAATGGAATACTACTCAGCTGCAAAACAGAATAAAATCATTCCATTTGCAATAACATGGATGGACCTTGAGGGAATTATGTTAAGTGAAATAAGCCAGCTAGAGAAGGATAATCTGTGTATGACTCCACTCATATGAGGAATTTAAAAATGTGGACTAAGAGAACAGTTTAGTGGATACCAGGGGAAAGGTGGGGTGGGGGGTGGGCACAAAGGGTGAAGTGGTGCACCTACAACACGAATGACAAACATTAATGTACAACTGAAATTTCACAAGATTGTAACCTATCATTAACTCAATAAAAAAAAAATCATTCTAGTATTAGGACTAAGATAGTGGGGCTCCTCATCAACTGTAACTCAGAGTAGCTGCACTCTGCCCTCTCTTAATTCTTCAACCATTCAGTTCCCACAGCTACACACAGGCTCTTGGATTAACCAAAGTGAAAATGCACTTGCTAATGCCCAGAAAAGGAAGCTATTCCACTAACAGACATTGCTGGATTCACTGTTGAATGAGAACAGATATTTCTTCGTGGTATAGCCTCAACCAACTATTAGAGAAGTGTAGCACGTGGATTACCTGAGCTTTGAGAATTGCCCAAAGAGGAAACTGAAGAAACAGGAAAATCATGTACACTGGGGCGGGCTATCCTTAATTTTTGAGCAGAACTGGCCCTAATTTTGACCAACATGTATGCTTACTTTAAGAGGTATAGATTTCTCAAAATGAGCTGTCTTCCACATCTAATGGTGAAAGAAAAGCCCTGTCAAAGCTTTGAGTAGTGTCCTCTGCAGAGATCACTCAATGGGCGAATACCTAAGACAGCAGCACATTCCACTGACCAGGCCTCGTAGGTTCTAACCATATAAACAGCTGTGGAGGATACAAAGAAGAATTTAAAATTCAAACAAAGGTCTCTGACCCTAAGGAGGACTATGAGCTCCTCAAAAGCTAGAACTGTCATTGAGACCTGTGTCCAGCACAAAGTCTAGAATAAGGATGCTCAATTAATGCTTATTGATGATAAGACAAAGCAAACTAATGATAATTGCCAAATAGGTGGAATGAACTAAGGGGTATGTCCATCAATTCATCCACATCCTCTCACATATTGCAAACCAACTATAATATGTCTGATGAACCAGACAAGTCAAGCCATGTTTAAGAGTGTCATCTGTAAACACAGAAATAAGTTTCTCTGTGAAGCTGAGGTAGAAGGTATACCCTTCCCATTAGAGATAATTAGAAAATGCAAGATTTTTAAAAAGGCGAGAGAGAGAAAGAGACAGATTAGTATATTCTAAAAGCTCTATCTAGAAGCTTTTATAATAAAAAAAAATAATATCAGGAAAAATGAAAAAGGATAGTATCTCTGAGAACAAAAATTATTTTTAAAATAATAGCTAACATTTAGTAATTGCTTACTTTATTCCAGTTACTGTCCTAAGCACTTTGTTAAACATTTTAATTAATTTATTTCTCTCAAAGACCCCATGATATAAAAGACAATTATTATCTCCATTTTATAGATGAGGAAACTGAGGCATAGAAAGGTTAAATAACTTGCCCAAGGTCACAGAACCAGCAAACTAGGATTCAAAATCAAGCAGTCTGGCTCAAGAACTTCCAGCCTTAACTACACTATACCGTCTCTATACTATTAACAAAGTCAACAGAGGTGTAGAGATTTGGAGAAGTTCCAGTTGCCTCAGAACCAGGTCAATGTCAACAGAGAACAAGCTGAGCCCTATCCAGATGCCTTGGCACAGTATACAGGCCTCTATGATCTAGCCCCTCCCTATCTTTCCTCTTTCTATCCTAATATTGTTTCTATAATAATGTTCCACCCTCAAACCCTACATTGTAGTGATAAAGAACCATATAAAGTCTCCTAAAGGCACCTTGCTGCTTCTCAACTCAGTACCATTGCCCAAGCAGCTCCTTCTGCCTGTCATCACCTCTCTGTCCCTGACCCTCTGTGCCCCTCAGGCTCTACAGATACTTTTTTTATTTTTTGCTGAGGAAGATTTGCCCTGAGCTAACATCTGTTGCCAATCTTCCTCTTTTTGCTTGAGGAAGATCCACCCTGAGCTAACATTCGTGCCAATCTTCCTCTACATGTGAGTCGCTGACACAGCGTGGCCGCCAACAAGTGGTGTAGGTCCACACCCAGGAACCGAACCTGGGCCACCAAAGCGGAACACACTGAAGTTAACCACCAGGCCACACAGCCAGCCCTCCGCAGATACTTCTTTTTTTTTTTTTTTTTCAAGATTTTATTTTTCCTTTTTCTCCCTAAAGCCCCCCAGTACATAGTTGTGCATTTTTAGTTGTGGCACATGGGATGCTGCCTCAGCATGGCCTGATGAGCGGTGCCATGTCCACGCCCAGGATTCGAACCAGTGAGACCCTGGGCCGCTGAAGCAGAGCGCGTGAACTCAACCACTCGGCCACAGGGCCAGCCCCCCACAGATACTTCTTAATGCTTTACTGAGATTATTGTTTACAGGTCTGTTTTTCTCTACAGGCAGTTAAGTCTCTGAACAGGAAATTTGTCTTTGAGTTCCCAGTGCTTAGCATACAATGAAGGTGGTCAATAAAAGATTCCTGAAAGAACTAATGAATAAATGGTCACAGAAACAAGAGTCCTCAAAAGCAGCCCAGGGTCTGGGGCTAGCTGAGGGGAAGGCTACTCCCCATCTTAGAATGGCTAAGTCACTAACTGCAGCTGAATATCCAACTTTCTCGCAGCAAACCCCCCTCAAAGAGGCTGAGGAACCTCTCTTGCAGGCTGAGAGGACTAAGGAGCCACAGCCAACTCCACCTGAAAGGAAGGGAGACAGACAGGGCTCTGCTGAAGTCCAGCAAAAGGATATCCTACAACACACGGCCAGGCCTCTAACTTCATACAACTTCTGGTTAAGACATTTTCTCAAACGAAATGTGTTTGTGAACTGCAGCCCCTTCTTTCACACAGATTAAAAAACAGATTTCAAAGAGAGAGAAAGAAGGCAAGAAAGAAAGAAAACTAGATTTCTCTTAGAAAAGGGAAATGCATGTTTTCAGCTCTGCCTGGGAAAGCACTGGACCAGACGACTGGAGGCAGTCAGCCTGAATGAACCCAGCCCATCCTTATCTGGATTGTCTACATATTGCAACTCCTCAACTTTCAAATGACTCATATTTACCACAAACTGCTGCCCGGACCCCTGTCCCACCCCCACTGCCACTGCCACACTAACTATTTTTGGAAAATCAAAAACAAACCGGGAACTTTCAGAGTATCTGTGGATTCAGAAGCTATCAAAATAAGAGTAGCTCAGACCAGTTGCCCCTGAAGGACAGATTCTGTTGGTCTAATTACGGTAGCTTGCCTGCTCCAAAATATGTTCTCTACTTCTCCCCTTGACTTAGGTGAAATCATATATTCCAAAGAAGTGGGAATTTTGATGAGAAAGTGAGGGGAGCAGGGCATGCAGGCCTGGCAGGTGGTATGGTGGCAGAGGGCTGAGGGTAGAATGGGGCAATGGGGTGCATGAGAAGAGGGCCCTCAGGAGGTGGGGAAGAGACATAAAGGAGAGAAGAGAGAGTGTATCAAGGACAAACATCAGCTATTTTAGAATTTAGTCTAAGTCAGTTGTTCTCGACTCTAACAGACTCAATTCCACAAGTGGCGTTGCCAAGAGTAACAGCATTTTCTAAAATGGTAACAAACATTTGCTAAAGTTCAAAACAATCTTTCCTCATGGTAGTTGCAGTCCTTGAACATCCACTGTAGTTTAAAGCTGTGCAATATTTTGTGTCTATATGTAAAACAGAGTTAGAATCTAGGCTTATATAATCTAAACTGGTAATTCACCTACGTAAACATCTAAGAAACATACTGAAGTCAAAAAAGAGAAAAGACAATGCTTCTTTGTGAGAGATTATTCTGCATACTGCATGACATCAGCATCTCCAGCCTGTTTATTAAATGCCGGTCACACCCCTCAGTTACAACCAAAAAAAGTCCTTGCTGAGACACAATGATCTCAATGATCTAAAAGATCTTACTCCAAAGAATAGGAAAGAAAAAACTTTTTCTTCTTCTTCATCTTCCCTCCTCCTTCAAATGGTTCCCTAACAAGCAAGATCTAGAACTCCATCTAGTGAGCTTACATTATATATCAACAATCCACTACAGCTTTTGGGGGCTAACTTGGGAACCTATTCAATATTATCATAACACAATTTCTACAGGATCACACACTCCAATTCAAACTTAGAAATAAATTTTGAGAACATAACAATTCCCTAAGTCAGAGACTTAAATACATTGATCTCTCACCATCAGTGATTTAGTTTTTGAAGTGAGGAGCTGACATCCAAGCTACATATGACCAGTGCACTATAAGGACTGAGTATACATGTGAAATGACCATTGCTGTAGGCAACAAAAACAACGTCAATCCAACAAATATTTTATAATACATCTGGTCCTTACTTTTGAGGCAAGAAAGTACAAACTACATACTCTTTACCTAAATTACTAATGTGCATTATTTTCACACTTTAGTTTCCCCCTTTACTATAGATACTGATTGACTCTACTGCTTAAATAGACTGGAAAACGTTCTTCACTATCTACGATCAGCACTAGAATTTAGTACCAAGTAGCACTAGTAGCAAGTACTTGCCTCATCACATAAAAATAAAAGGGCCCTCGATGATACTGGGTGAACTGGATTTCCTTGCCCTTCTGCTCCACCCCCACCACTCCCCAGGTCTAAGATTCCTCGAGTTCCACCCAGGCACTCCCATCCGACACATCTTCTCTGGCACGGATGTCACCCACGCAAAGTGTCCTCAAACTCTCTGGTTTTCGAAGCAGCCAAGGGACACAATCCCTGCCGTCATGGAGGACACACTCCAGTGGGTGTACAGAATTGAGCTATGATGAAAGGAATCTTTTTTTCTCAGTGATCAGTGCCATACTTACTTAATGCCATACTTAATAATCCGTTAAGTATTACAGATTATTATTCAACCAGGTTCTATGTTAGATGAGGGTAACTGAACAACCTCTAATTTTTCTTTCACTCTAAGGATACAGTATATGATTGTGCTATCTTTTTAGTCTCTATATAGGTAAATCCTCTAAGGATCCAACCTGCCATACACATTCCAGCCATCTGACCTATACTGCGGTCAAAGTTTCCTCCTTGTAGTATGCCTTGATAGGAAAAAAATGATCAACAGGAACAACCCTTAAGGAGATTTAAGCACTGATACAGAGAACATTCACTTCTCTGTATTAAATTCTCTGTATTAAAATGCTAAGAAACATAATTCTTAACTATCTAAAGAATTACACATTTGGATAAGTTAGGCACAACTTTGAAGATGCTGAAGTGTTATCTCCAGAAACTAACAGCGATCTCTCTTGAGCAACTTTAATAAGTAAAGATAAATAGTAATAGTCACTGTCTACTGAACACTTTTTCAGGACCAGGCACTTTTACATGTTATTTCTAATTCTCAGAACAACATTGTGCATTATTATCCCCCATTCTACAGATGAGGAAAACTGAAGCTTCAAGAAGCTAAAAAACTTCCTGAACACAGCTTACAAGTGGCAGAGTCAAAATGCACAGCCACCTTTTGGAATCCAGAGTCCTGGTTCTTTCTGCTACCTTGACGTGCCTCTCAATGAATTTTTCAAAGCAGGTAACTTCATTATCTGCGAACCATACATTAAGCTGTTATATGTCAGATACAAACGACAGTACTGCTTTGAAATTTTTATTGCTTTTAAATTCTACTTTTGAAAACACAAGACAACCATTTTATGATAAAAGAGAATTACCTTTGGAAAGGTGTAAAAATTGCAACACAAAGCTATGAAATTCAAATTTATAGTTTCCTTAGTAAGGATGAAATACTATGCCAACAGGGTGCTAAGCTTTCAGAACAGAATGAAACTATCTAATACCCAGTGTAGTGAGAAAACCAAATATTTAACAAAAACCCAAACGCCCAAAGAAGAGCCCCTCCTTTCTCTTAATGTACTTTATTGTTATTTTTACAGGGAGCTAAGCATCACATCCATTCCAAGCAATAAATATTATGGGTTCATGGTTATAAATTATCCTATTTATCTTCACTGAACCTACCTAATTTGAACATTTCTCCAAAAAGATCCTATGTTTTCAAGGTTCTGACATTTGCTTGTGACTAAAATTTACAAACAGATCAGAATTCAAACATTAAACAGAGGCAAAAATAAAGCGGCCATCTGGTTTTCCACACATGAAGCAAAAAAATTTTCAAGACACATCCACCAGAATGGCTAAAATGAATGGCTAAGATGAAAAATATCAAGTGTTGGAAAGGATGTTGAACCACCAGAACTGTCATATACTTCTGGTGGTAGTGTAAACTAGTACAGCCACTTTGGAAAACTGTTTGGCAATATCTATTAAAATTTAACATATGTATATCCTACAACCCATAAATTCCACTCTTATGTATATCCCCAAAAGCTATGTGTACACTTGTTCACCAAAGGACATGTACTAGAATGTTCCCAGCAGTACTATTCATCATAGCCCTAACCTGGGAAACTATCCAAATGCACATCAGCAGTAAAACGTATATATAAACTGAGGTATATTCACATAATAGAATACTATACAGCAATGAAAATGGAGAATCCACAACTTGATGTAACAGGGATTAATCTCACAAAAATAATGTTGAGCTAAAGAAGCCAGACATAAAAGCATACATACTATATGTTCCCATTTATATAAAGTACAAAAACAGAATCTACACTGTTAGAAACCAGGACAGTGGTTACCCCTTGGTGGAGGTAAGGATAGAAAGAGACATAAGGGGGCTTCTTGGGTGCTGGTAACATTCTGTTGCTTCATGTGGGTGCTGGTGACAAGGGTATGCTCAGTTTTAAACACTCAACAGATGAGAAGCATTACAGTGGCAGAGTGGTTGAAGAGCATGGCTCTGGGATTGAAGCACCTGCATCTGAATCTCAGCTCCATCCCTTACTAGTTATGATTTGGGGCAAGTTATTTAACCTCTGGGCCTCACTTCTTCATCTATAAAATGGACCTAGGGGCCGGCCCGGTGGCGCAGCAGTTAAGTGCGCACATTCTGCTTCTCGGCAGCTTGGGGTTCACTGGTTGGGATCCCGGGTGCAGACATGGCACCGCTTGTCAAGCCATGCTGTGGCAGGCGTCCCACATAGAAAGTAGAGGAAGATGGGCACAGATGTTAGCTCAGGGCCAGCCTTCCTCAGCAAAAAGAGGAGGAGTGGCAGCAGTTAGCTCAGGGCTAATCTTCCTCAAAAAAAAATTAATTAAATAAAATAAAATGGGCCTAACATCTACCTAATAAGGTTACTCTGAGGATTAAACCATCATAAGACCTGTAAAGAGCTTATTCACATAGTTGGCTATTATTATTAAATATTTGCCAGTAAATAAAAGAGATTTATTCTGAAGCAACACAAGAAAATGAAGGAAGGGAAACAAAGACATACAAGATTTGACTATTACTAGAAAATGCACAAAGTACTTATCTGGGAAAGGAAGATGATAATAAGTAAAGTCAAGTATAAAGGGGCATGACCCGGAAGTTGAGACTATTCCTACAAACCTTCCTCTAAATAGACCTCGGGCAAGCAGTCAGCCTCCCTGAGCCAGCAGCTCCCCACTGTCCATCAGGGGCTGGTCCCAATGATCTCTGCAGGATAACGAATAATAACAAATGAAGGAACTAAGGGCCAAGCTCACAGTCAGGCTCTCTTATCGTCCAAAAGGACTCTGAAATCTTCCATGCCCCTGAATTTCACCTAATACTTATGTTTTAAAAATATCTATCACGTCTATCAGCCATGTCTCTGTCACTCAGGGTCACATTTCCTTCAGCCATTTAGAATAAATAATTAAGACTCCCGACGGGTTTCTAAAAGAGATAGTCAGGTTGCTGTCATCTGTACCATGATAGTGTCCCTAACTTCTCTGGCCATGTTGTAATAGTTACTCTTTACTAAACCCTACTTACATGCCGGACACTATAATAAATACTTTATCCTCAATCCTCAAAAAAACCTGCTAGATATGTTGTATTCTTCCTTATTGTCATCCGTTACAGATAAGAAAGCTAAGGCTCAGACAGGCTGCCCTGTTCATTAAGCAGCAGAACGGGAAGGTGAGTCTGGCTTGTCTGTTCCAGTGCCCATGCTTTCTCCATGAGCCACAGAACCCTGACTTACTTTATAATCAATCATATTTCTCCTTACAGGTCGAACAAAAGGTCATTAGCTAAGGTAATCTAAAACAAGAATAATCTAATTTAGTGAAAAATGACTTTTGGGTACTTTTTAAATGGTTACTTTTCTTTCTAAGTAAAGGTCTCCTCCTGAGTCTATTTAAATGAATCCTGAGCCTTGAAGCTATCTGTATTACGCAGCAGTCATCCAAACCACAGGTTAACAGCCCTTAAAAGACGTTTCTATTTCTTCCCTGCTGAATCCCCAGTGCCCAGATCAGAGCCTGGTCTAAAGTAGGCACTTAACAAAAATATCTTGAATAGCACCTCCCTCAAATCTTGTTTACCAGAATACTCTACTAACGAGGATACACTCCAACAAGACACTTTGATATCTGAAACTTCACAACCAAAATTAAACAATATGAGAGTTGCTGGGATCTGCTTCCTGCTGTAGGACACTCTCCTCCAGGTCAAGTGGCACCATCATCATCGGCAACAAGTAATTATTAAATACCTACAAATATTTATCTAACACAGTAACGCAATATACCTTCTCTCTCATTCCCCATCAGGTTTGACAAGCCACAGAAGCCACAGTTCCCCCCGAGGCAGGCCAACCTCTGTATGTGTAGCAGAGACCATACAAAGACACAAATGTCACATGTGATTAGGTGGTTTTTCCAAGTTAAACAGATACAAAATCCCCAGGAGTTTGACCTCTCCCCCAACCAGACCATGTCCCAGCACCTTTTCCTGGAGCCCTGAAATTGCAGCCCTGAATAACTTTCTCCTCCTCCTCCTCACTCAACCACACAACACTAAGGAAATCAGAAATTTCTCCCAATGTCTCTCACATCTATTCCTACTTCACCTAAAAGAGATGCTTTGTTCACTAAGGATTCCCTGGATGTGTCAGCATATACCATTAAAATTTTTGTTTAAAAATCCTGTCTTCATGGAAAGTGCACAGAATATGTGTGTACACCAGAGGAAAGTGTACCAGAGTCAGGAAGCTGGGTTCTATTCCACTAGCTTACCTTCCGCTGCCACTTGGCCAACTCACTTCTCTTCTCTCGGCTCTAGTTTCCTCAGGCATAAAATGAGGGGCACTTAGTTCCAGGATGCCTTGCAGGGTTCAGGCACGCTTTAGGGGGCCATAACTTACCCCCCCACCCCAGAACTCCCATAAAAAAATTACCTGTTTACATATGTGGATTTTTCTGGAGAAGTGCATGACTTATATTAAAGTGTCACACAAGGTGTGGCCCCAAAAATAACCATAGCACATGTCTTATTGAGCACTTACTATGTGCTAGGCACTGTACTAAGTCCTCACATATATTAATTCACGTAACCCTTACAATAACTCTGTGAGTCAGATGCTTTATTATCCCCACTTTACAGTTGAAGAAGTAAACCAGAAAGAGGAAACTCAAACACAATGCTAGGTTGGGTGAGACCATCTCTAAACCCTAAAATTCTATGTTCATTCAAATTAATAGTTTTCCTTTAGTTAAATTCTCTGTCCCATTTCATGATCATTAGTCCTACTTTTAAATCTTTACACAGAACAACCAAACTCATGGAACACCCAGATGAATGCTACCTGAAAAAGAATGTATTAGGGAGCTAATTGTAGTCAGGGGTCCAAAGGCACTTTCCAGCTCCAGCCTCCAATCCACTTTTACTTTTATAGCAGGGTGTAACCAAAAGATGTATCTGAATCTAATTACTAATTAATGTCTAAAATCAAAGTGACAGTAAATAAGCCAGAATGCCAGCCAGAAAAGGGGATGCAGCAGCAGTAATAGTGTCTTACACCCCATTCCCCAACGCGATGAGAAGACCAGGAAAGACACAGGAGTGCAAGGCCCAGTGTCCCATGGTGACCGGCTTCTCCCCCCACTCCCTCCTCCTGAAAACCACTGACCACGGTGGGGCCGAGGCTTGAATCGCTCTCCACGTGAGACACAGAGGCTGGCTAAAGGTATTAAGGCATCGCCAACCCCCGCCTGGAATAAGGAACGAAAACTAAATGAAAGCCTAGCTTCCATTTTTTGTGGACACCAGTTCTGACAACCTGCCATCGTGACACGGGGGTCAGCAAGTCACCCGGCTACACCTGAACACTGTTTTGCCAGCCACCCGTCTCCGGCCCAAATTACCGAGCGACAGAACCTTGCTTAATAAATGCCTGCGAAGCACAAGTGGACGTTGTTAGTTCTTTTCACAGGCTGTCAAAAACCCTCCACATCCTAAAGAGAGGGTTGTTGAAACTTTACGCCCGACTCTCCTGGCCCTTCTCCGTTTAGTCTGTGTAATGAGAAGAGAAGCAAAGGAGGGCGAAAGGAGCTCAGAGGACCGTCCTGGGTGCAGGGATTGTATCGTTTTCAAGGGTGATGCAACAGGGTCAGACAGACGATGAAGAGGAGGAGCTGGGAGCTGCTGGGAAGGAGAAAACCAGTGTGGGAGCTGGAAATCGGAGTGGAAAACGGGTGACGAAGGACTGGGTGCCAGGGTTATTTAGAACGGGCTGGGGGACAGTCTCGTCCGGAGCAGCAGGAGGAAGGAGAGGCAGGCAGTGGGGCGTGGGGGGGCGGCCGAGAGGCGGGCAGGGGCCCCGAGGGAAGGGCAGCGGGCCCCGAGGCGAGAGGAAACACAGCGGGGCGAGCAGGAGAGGGTGGGACCCGAGGGGGCCTCGGAGGGAGGTCAGAGGGCACGGGGGACAGGCAGCAGAGGACGGGGTGACCTGCTCGGCGGTGTGGGGACCGAGGGCGCGGGCAGCCGGCCAGGGGATCCTCGAGGGTCGGCGAGGGTAGGAGGGCTGTTAGGGTCGGGAGGCGCGCCCCGTACCCGAGGGCCCAGGGCGAGGGAGGAACAGCAGTGACAACGGTCGGGCCAGCGGAGCGGCGACGAGGCTGTCCACCTCGACTCGAGGCGGGGGCCGCCACGGAGTCCCGGCTCGGGCAGAAGAGAGGGAGGCCGGGCCTCGGGCACTGGGGAAGGGAGGAGGGTCGGAGCGGGGAGGAGGGGCCCCGGGACCGCTGGGGACCAGCGCGGGCGCTCTCACCGGGACAGGTGCTTCAGGATCTGCTTCTTAATGATCCCGGCCATGCCGGAGCCGAGGCCCGCGTGGAAGGCAGGCGGGCAGCTGCGGCCTCCTCAGCCGCGAAAAGGCGGTCTCTCACCTCGCGGCGCCGCGGGGACCGGATGCCGCCGCCACAGCCACCGCCATAGCGCTCCCCGGCCGTGCCCCGGCGCCCGGAGCTCCGCCACTATCCCACCCACCCGCGCGGCGCCGCGGCCGCCAGCCCAGAGCGCCTCCGAGATCGCGCGCTGCCCGCCCACTAGGCGCGCGGCGGCGGGGGTGCGCGCGGCGGCGGGGGCGCGCGTGGTG